>NC_090447.1:661844609-662147639 GCF_031143425.1 Pleurodeles waltl
TGCCCCCTCATTCCCCATCCCCCTGAGGTGCCTGTGTGTTTTCGACCTGATGCCCCTGCAGTGTTCTCTCCATATTGAGGCAGGAGGCAAGTGTGGCCTTGGCCTATGTATTATGGCCCAGTGGGCCACGGACATTTTGGAGTGGGCATTGTCCCTCCTTTTGTATATATTGTATATATTGTACATACTGTTTATTGTTAAAGGACGTATATATCTAAAACTGTACTATTACACTGACTTTACTCACTTTCTTTAGTCCTTGCGTTATTACTGCGAGTTACTGGGTGTATATGTAATGTTATTGCATCTGTTTGTGAGTATGGTGTTGGGGGTGGGGGGTAGGGGTGTTGTGTGTGTGTGTCACTCTTTTTCCTGTCCCCCTCCCTTGTGGGCTAGGTGCAGTACTCACCGTGGACGTCTTCGCCGGCTTTCGTGTTCCTGGTATATGAGAAGGTACACCAGCACTGTAAAAAAGTGCAGCTCGGGCTCCATGGCGTCGTAGTTTCTTCCTTGAGTGTCGAGAGGTGAGTCGTTTCCCTTCAGTTTTCTGTTCCCGCCGTGCCTTTGATGACGTTGGTACCATCCCGGAATTGGTGCCTTGTAATAGTGTGGGCGGTACTTTGTCTTCCGCTTGGCTGTTGGCAGTTACCGCCACGGTGTTTGTTGTTACCGCCGTGGCAGTCGGTGTGTTAAAGTGGCTGTTTTTGTTGGAGCTTTCTGCCGTGGTCATGAATAATTTTTTTTACCGCCGGCCTGTTGGCGGTGTTACCGCCCTTCAGCACCGACCACCAGGGTTGTAATGAGGGCCTATGTCTTACTGGTACAACCCCACTCTTCATCTTGATCTCATGCACATACCCCTTCAACGTACCTATTTGATTTTCGAATACTTCATCAAACTTTTGTAGTATTCTGTCAACCCCCTTCTTCCTCCTGCACCAGTAACACTTGCTCGCTGGATCTAGCATCCAATATTACTTGTAAATTGTAGTGCTGCACCCACCCTAGTATTGCTGGGCCTTCACTAGATACGTGCACTTTTCCCTCTGACTTTCTCCCTCTAAACTCAAATGTTGCATGTATGAAACCCATTATATTAATGTCTGCTCCACCGTAGCCTTTCAACTTTACATCACTGGTTTGTAATTCCACATCACGCCACACTTTATTGAATACCCTACCCGACACAACGGTATACAAAGAGCCGGGATCTACCATCAATTCAATTTCCTTCCCATTAACCTTAAAAACTGACTTGGGTCTGTCAATTCCACCACTTCCTTTACTCTCAATGTGCAACACCCTATCAGTGACACTCTCCTGCTCTTCTACATACACTGCTTTACTCCTTGACCTATCTTTACATACCCTTGCTAAATGGCCCCTCCTCCCACACTTTCTACAGTCTTTGTCATGAGCAAAACACCCTCTGAAGTCAGCAGGATGGGATATACTGTCACATCTATAACAGCCTTTAAAACTTGGTCAGGTATTACTTCTCTCTTTCCCTTTCTCATTATTGTGTTTCTCTTTGTTACAACCTTCCTTTGTTAACATGGTATGTAATTCTTTTTTGACACTACATTTATTTCTTCACCATGAGTCAATTGACTCTTTTCCAACTGCTGCATCTCCTTCATACATGTAGGAAAGTCCTATTTTTTGCTCTGGTCACCCCCACACTTTTTGGACAGTTACTGGTGGTAACTGATTCTTGGCTGTGCCCTGGGTACTGCTTACCAGTCCCAGGGCCAGTGCTCTGTGTAAACTGGATATGCAAATTAGGCTAATTATAATTGGCTAAGTCAACCTACCTACAAGTCCCTAGTATATGGTAGGGCATGTAGGTTTAGGGACCCCAGCATAGGTAGTTCACCCACAGGTGCACTGCTGAGGTGCCCAGTGTCATTTTAAAGGCAGGCCTGCATTGCTGGCTGCTTTTAAATTAAAGTTATATGCAAATTCGACTTTGGAATTAAAAGTAGTTCCAAAGTCTTAAACTACCTTATTTTTACATATAAGTCACCCGTAAGGTGTGCCCTATGTGCCCCTAGAGCTGGGTGCCATGTAACTATAAGCAGGGACCTTATAAAAATAGTTTTATAAGTCCTGGTGAGGTAAAAACAGCCAAATTAGTTTTTCCCTCATTGTAGTGAATGGCCTTGATAGGTTAGAATGGGGAGAGTTTATTTTAATTTTAAAAGTCCCCTTAAGTGACAGATACAAAGAGTTTGGTATCAAATTAATTGTTATAATAAATCCCACAACTTCCAGTTGTTGGATTTAATATAACTTGTTCAGGTAAAGAGTTTTAAACTTTACCTGAAAAGTTGCCAACTTCAGCCCTGTATTGTTTTTGCTGCTGTGCTCTGATTGGCCAGCCTCTGGCAGCCTGGCCAGGCTGCCTTGATGAGGTGTGAAGTGGCCTGGCTTCACACAAAGAGATGTGCCCATGGGAAGAGATCTCCCCTCAGCAGATGGTGAGGCAGGAAGAGGGAGGGCTGCCAAACTGGTCTTCAAAGGCAGAGAAGGACATTTGGAGCAACCCAGCAACACCCCCACATCCTGCAACCCAAGACAACTAGGTGCCCCTTGAATAGATTAGGAGAGGGCAGGAGAGGGATGTGTTTATGATTTTTAGCCACACCAGTGGGTGGGCTCAGCCAGATGTAACCTCCAAAAATCACTTTCAGCCATGATGGATTTTTGAGGAATGTTGCCTCCTGGAATAGATTTTTGCTACACTTCCCAGAAAGTGGTCATCACAGGGGAAAGGACCCTGCACCTGATGGGAGAATCAGGACCCCCCCCTGTTTTTCACCCAGGAGCAAGGATCAAACTGGCAGACCTGCACCTACACCTCAGATCCCCATCAGATTCCAACAAGGAAGAACCAAAGGAGAAGAAGGACTGCCCTGCTGGACCCCTGGCCTGCACCTGGAACCTACACTCTGAAGGACACCAGCTGCACACTTGGGCTTCACCACAAGAAGGACTTTGCCTGGCTTCAACCGGTTCAAGGAGGGACTCCCTGTTTGCTACAGGTGAAAAATTGCTAACCAGAGTCCCCTGCAGCAACTCCTGAAGAAACCATCCAGCTGACCACTGTCCAGTGGCCAAAAAGGAGTTTGCGCCAGGTGCATTCTGGGAGTTGTAGTCCACACCCCCAAGGATCATCACAGATCTTCTGGAACCTTGGGGTGAGCTGTGGACCCCAAAAGTACCTCAAAGGAACATCTGGAAGAAGATCCAGAAGTTTGGAGAACTTTTGAAAGAAAAGCTCCATAGAAGGACCGACCCGCCGCGGCAACTCTAGCCGGCTTGCCTCAACCGCGACCCGGTCTGACTTGCAGGTTCGTCCCGGTGAAGAAAATCTCCAAAAAAGAGACCAAGTCCTAACATAGGAAGTTGACCGGGACCTCCCAGCCAGCGTATCCGAGGAGGGCTCCAAGGACGTCGGATCAAGATCCAGGTTTTCTCCGGTCGAAGGATTTTCACCTTGAAAAAACGACTAAGTCCGAAGGTAAAAATCTCCACAGAGGGCTCCTGCAACGCGTATCCGGAGAAGAGTTCCAGGAGGTCGGATTGGACTGGCAGGTTCGTCCCACTGAAGAAAATCTTCAGAAAAAAGACTAAGGCCCTCATTCGGACCTTGGCGGGCGGCGGAGGCCGCCCGCCAAAGTCCCGCCGTCAAAATACTGTACCGCGGTCGCAAGACCGCGGCGGGTATTTTGTCTTTTCCCCTGGGCTGGTGGGCGGCCGCCGAAAGGCCGCCCGCCAGCCCAGGGGAAAACGACCTTCCCACCATGAAGCCGGCTCGTAATCGAGCCGGCGGAGTGGGAAGGTGCGACGGGTGATACTGCACCCGTCGCGTATTTCACTGTCTGCTATGCAGACAGTGAAATACTAGCGGGCCCTCTTACGGGGGCCCCTGCAGTGCCCATGCCATTGGCATGGGCACTGCAGGGGCCCCCAGGGGCCCCGCGACACCCCCTACCGCCATCCTGTTCCTGGCAGGCGAACCGCCAGGAACAGGATGGCGGTAGGGGGTGTCAGAATCCCCCATGGCGGCGCAGCGAGCTGCGCCGCCATGGGGGATTCAAATGGGCAACGGAAAACCGGCGGGAGACCGCCGGTTTTCCATTTCTGACCGCGGCCAAAGCACCGCGGTCAGAATGCCCAAGGGATCACCGCCGGCCTGTCGGCGGTGCTCCCGCCCCCGTTGGCCCTGGCGGTGCAACACCGCCAGGGTCATAATGAGAGCCAAAGTCAGAAGGTAAACTTTTGACTGGGGCCTCCCGCGGGCTGTAGCCGAGCCGGGCTCCATCGCGGTCGGCCTTAAACTTTGACTTTGTCCCGGTCGAGGTGCGACCAGATGACCAGATTGGCGCTTTTTGTTTCTAGGCGCTAGTGAACAATAATTCTTTAAAAATGCATATCTCCGGTTCCCCTTATCCGATTTTATTCGTTTTTGTGTCATTTTAAAGATAAAAATATAATCTATTTTTATAAATTGGTTTTGGATTTTTACACTGTTTCCTGTGTTTTATTTAATTACTGTTTTGTGATATTTGAATGCTTTACACTCTGTCTCCTAAGTTAAGCCTGGTCGCTCGTTGCCAAGCTACTAAGGGTTGAGCTGGGTTTAATTTACTGAGACCTAACTGGACCTAAGTGGAGGTTAGTGGACTATTGCTAAATGTAGGCACTTACCTGCCCTTACCAATAACCCATTTTCCAACATTTTTGGTGTGCAGTGGTGGGATCGTATACTTGTGTTCAGTATCACATTACAGTTTTAAGTAAAAAAAAAACAACATTTTGGGTGGACTTTGTGGACATCTCAGTTAAAGCACTAGAGGGCTGGATATAGGGCAACAAGGTAAGTACCTTTGAGGGGCTGTACAATTTGATTATGAGGGAGCACCTTCTAACCAATTGTGTCCAAGAGAAGCTCCACCAGTATCTAGTTGACTCTAAGTTGACCAACTCCAGAGAGCTGGGGGAGGCAGCAGATGACTGGTTAAGAACTAGGGTTAACCAGAAACCCCCAGGGGGTGATCAGAAAAAGGGAGGACATGGTTCTTCTCAGGGGAAGAACCAAGGGAAAGATGACAAAAAGCCCAAGGAGTCCTCACAAGAGTGACCAAAAACTTCTCAGGGTGGGGGCGCCCCGAGCCATTCCACTTCTAAGGGGGAAGGGTATCAGGGGAAGCATTATGATCCTGTTAAAGCAGGAAAGTTTTAGGAGCTTGCTAAGGCCGGCAAGTGTTTTGAGTGTCATCAACCTAGACACAAATGAGGAGAAGCTATCTGATCCAAGAAGCCCCCCACTGGTGGGCAATCCCAGGGGATTGCTAGTGTAGGGATGAGGGTGGAAGTTGTCCCAGGGCTGGGATTAGGGTACACAGAGGTCACCTTAGTATCCGTGGGTGGGGTGGACATTGAAACTATGGCCATCTTACCTCCCAGCATGGAGAGGTACAGGCAGAGGCCTAAAGTCAATGGGACTGAGGTGGAAGCTCTGAGAGATACAGGAGCCAGTGTGACAAGGGTCACAGAGAAGCTGGTTTCTCCAGAATAGGTCTTACCTGGTGTCTTCCACCAAGTGACTAATGCAGATAGCAGAACCAAACTCCATCCCATGGCCATGGTGAGCCTGAAAAGGGGAGGTGTGACTGGCCCTAAGAAGGTAGCTGTAGCTCCTGCCCTCCCAGTAGAGTGTCTGCTGGGAAATCATCTTGAAGCATCTGAATGGTCAGAGGTGGAGAGAAGGGTCCATGCACAGATGCTGGACCTCCCTGAATGGGTGTGCGCTGTGACTAGGTCACAGGCAGCACAACAGGGAAGTGTTGGGCACTTGGACCATGGAACAATGGGGCAAGCCTCCAAGAAGGAGAGAAAGGGCACTGGGTCTGGCTTGCCAGCCCCCACAAGTACAGAAGATCAGGAGGAATCCAAACCCGAGGGAGGAGGATCTGACCTCTGAGGGAGGGCCACTTCCTCTGCAAGCTCTGCCTGACTTGGCAGAACTTCAAGGGACAGGTGAGCCCACCAGAGAAGAGTTGTGCCAGGGACAAAGAGGGTGTCCCACTCTTGAGGGCCTAAGGCAGACTGCTGCCAGGCAAGAACAAGGGGATACCAGGGGGACCCACAAGGTTTACTGGGAGGATGGAGTTCTCTACACCGAGGCAAGGGACCCCAAACCAGGGGCAACCAGGAGAGTAGTGGTCCCCCAGAAGTATAAAGAATTCCTCCTTACTTTAAGCCATGATATTCCCTTGGCTGGACATTTAGCACAGACCAAGACCTGGAACAGCCTGGCCAACCATTTTTATTGGCCCCAAATGTCAGAAAAAGTCAAGGAGTTTTGCAGCTCCTGTGTTACCTGCCAAGCCAGTGGCAAGGCAGGGGGGAAGCCAAAGGCTCCCTTTATACCACTGCCAGTGGTTGGGACTCCCTTTGAGAGGGTGGGGATTGACATTGTTGGTCCCCTAGACCCACCAACTGCCTCAGGCAATAGATATATTTTGGTGTTTGTGGACCATGCCACCAGGTACCCTGAGGCAATAACCCTCCGGACAGTCACTGCTCCCACAGTGGCTAGGGCCCTACTTGGTGTGTTCACCAGAGTAGGGTCCCCAAAGGAGGTGGTCTCAGATAGGGGCACACATTTTATGTCTGCCTATCTGAAAGCCATGTGGGATGAGTGTGGTGTTACTTACAAGTTCACCACCCCCTATCATCCACAGACCAATGGTCTGGTGGAAATATTTAATAAGACCCTGAAGGGCATGATCATGGGTTTGTCTAACAAACTCAGGAGGAGATGGGATGTTCTCCTCCCATGCCTGCTGTTTGCCTACAGAGAGGTGCCACAAAAGGGGGTTGGATTCTGCCCCTTTGAGTTACTGTTTGGGCACCCTGTAAGAGGCCCATTGTGCTTGGTGAGAGAGTCTTGGGAGAAGCCTCTCAAAGAGTCCAAGGAGAATGTGCTGGATTATGTGCTGGGCCTGCGGTCACGCATGGCTGAGTACATGAAGAAGACAAGCAGAAACCTGGAGGCCAGCCAAGAGCTCATGAAGCTCTGGCTGGCATGACCAGAAGGCTACCATGCCTGAGTATCACCCAGGACAGCTGGTGTGGGTTTTGGAGCCCATGGCCCCTAGGGCAGTTCAGGCCAAATGGACTGGACCCTATCCAATTGTGGAGATAAAGGGTGAGGTCACCTACTTGGTGGACCTTGGCACCCCCAAGAATCCTCATAGGATCCTGCATGTCAACAGGTTGAAACCCCACCAGGACAGAGCAGACATGACCATGCTGATGGTCACTGATGAAGGGAAGGAGGAGGAGAGTGAACCTCTGCCAGACCTCCTGTCCTCAAATGAACAAGATGGGTCAGTGGAGGGATTGGTACTCTCTCCCAAGTTGACAGACCAGCAACGTAAAGACTGCAGACAAGTTTTGGAGCAGTTTGCTAGTCTGTTCTCCCTGACCCCTGGACTCACCAATTGGTGTGTGCATGACATTGACACTGGTGGCAGCTTCCCTGTCAAAAACAAGCTGTACAGGCTGTCTGACTAGCTCAAGGCCAGCATCAAAGCTGAAGTGGCTAAAACGTTGGATCTCAAGGTAATTGAGCCCTCTGACAGTCCTTGGTCCAGTCCAGTGGTACTGGTGCCCAAACCTAATCCCCAAGGTGGGAAGAAGGAATTGAGATTCTGTGTGGACTACAGAGGTCTAAATGCAGTCACTAGGACTGATGCTCACCCCATACCTAGAGCTGATGAACTCATTGATAGGTTGGGGGCTGCCAAATTCCTGAGCATATTTGATCTGACCTTAGGATACTGGCAGATTGCCTTAAGTCCAGGAGCTAAGGAGAGGTCAGCATTTTCCACACCCGAGGGCCACTTTCAGTTCAAGGTGATGCCCTTTGGCCTGAAAAATGTTCCTGCCACCTTCCAACGGTTGGTGAATAGAGTCCTGTCTGGGTTGGAATCTTTCAGTGCAGCTTATCTGGATGATATAGCTGTATTCAGTTCCACCTGGGAGGACCACCTGGTCCACCTGAAGGAAGTGCTTCAGGTCCTCCTTCAAGCAGGCCTGACTATCAAGGGCAAGCAAGTGCCAGATAGGGCAAAGCTCAGTTGTGTACCTGGGCCACCTTGTTGGTAGAGGCCATGTACAACCTCTCCAGCCCAAGATCCAGACTATCCTGGATTGGGAGGCTCCTAAAACCCAGACTCAGGTCAGGGCCTTTCTTGGCTTGACTGGGTACTACAGGAGGTTTTGTTCAGAATTATGGGACCATAGTGGCCTCTCTGACTCAGCTTACCTCCAAGAAACTGCCCAAGAGGTCATTTGGACCCCAGAGTGTCAGCAAGCTTTTGACACCCTAAAACAGGCTATGTGTTTAGCACCAGTGTTACTGACCCCTGACTATAGCAAGGAGTTTATAGTGCAAACAGATGCTTCAGAGGAAGGGATTGGGGCAGTGTTAGCACAAGTTCATGAAGAGGGCCAAGATCAACCAGTTGCCTTCATCAGCAGGCGACTACTCCTGAGAGAGAAAAGATGGAGTGCCATTGAGAGGGAGGCCTTTGCTGTGGTCTGGTCCCTGAAGAAGTTGAGGCCATACTTGTTTGTCACTCACTTCCGTGTACAAACTGACCACAGACCTCTCAGATGGTTGATGCAAATGAGGGAGGGAGAACCCAAAACTGTTAAGGTGGTCCATTTCCCTACAGGGGATGGACCTCACAGTGGAGCACAGACCTGGGACTGCCCATGCCAATGCAGATGGCCTTTCCAGGTTTTTCCACTTAGCTGATGAGGACTACCAGGGTGTAGGTTAGTGCCCATCACCTTTCATCTGGGGTGGTGGGGCAGTGTAGGAAAGTCCTCCTTTTTGCCCTGGTCACCCCCACACTTTTTGGACAGGTACTGGTGGTTACTGACTCTTGGCTGTGCCCTGGGTACTGCTTACCAGTCCCAGGGCCAGTGCTCTGTGTTAAGTGGATATGCAAATTATCCTAAATATAATTGGCTAAGTCAACCTACCTATAAGTCTCTAGTATATGGTAGGGCATGTAGGTTTAGGGACCCCAGCATAGCACTGCTGAGGTGCCCAGTGTTATTTTAAAGGCAGGCCTGCCTTGCTGGCTGCTTTTAAATTAAAGTTCTATGCAAATTCGACTTTGGAATTAAAAGTAGTTCCAACGTCTTAAGCTACTTTATTTTTACATATAAGTCACCCCTAAGGTGTGCCCTACGTGCCCCTTGTGCTGGGTGCCATGTAACTATAAGCAGGGACCTTATAAAAATAGTTTTATAAGCCCGGGTGAGGGCTTCATAGGCTAGAATGGGGAGACTTTATTTTAATTTTAAAAGTCCCCTTAAGTGACAGATACAAAGAGTTTGGTATAAAATGAATTGTTATAATAAACCCCACAACTGCCAGTTGTTGGATTGAATATAACTTGTTCAGGTAAAGAGTTTTCAACTTTACCTGAAAAGTTGCCAACTTCAGCCCTGCATAGTTTTTGCTGCTGTGCTCTGATTGGCCAGCCTCTGGCAGCCTGGCCAGGCTGCCTTGATGAGGTGTGAAGTGGCCTGGCTTCACACAAAGAGATGTGCCTGTGGGAAGAAATCTCCCCTCAGCAGATGGTGAGGCAGAAATGGGGAGGGCTGCCAAAGGCAGAGAAGGACATTTGGAGCAACCCAGCAACACCCCCACATCCTGCAAACCCAGACAAGTAGGTGCCCCCTTGATTAGATTAGGAGAGGGCATGAGAGAGGTGTGTTTAGGATTTTTAGTCACACCAGTGGGTGGGCTCAGCCAAATGTAACCTCCAAAAATCACTTTCAGCCATGATGGATTTTTGAGGAATGTTGCCTCCTGGGAATGATTTTTGCCATACTTCCCAGGAAGTGGTCTTCACAGGGGGAAGGACCCTGCACCTGATTGGAGAATCAAGACCCCCCCTGTTTTTCACCCAGGAGCAAGGATAAAACTGGCAGACCTGGACCCACACCTCAGATCCCCATCAGATTCCAACAATCATCCGCCTGCACAGGATGAAGCACAGGATGAAGCACTCTGAGCACCAGTCCCCCTCCAGAACCAGTGGAGAAAGGCATCCACTCAGTCTGTCCTGCACAGGATGAAGCACTCTGGGCACCAGTCCCCCTCCAGAACCAGTGGAGACATGCATCCACTACCTCTGTCCTGCACAGGATGAAGCACTCTGGGCACCAGTCCCCCTCCAGAACCAGTGGAGACTGTTCTCCACTTGAGAGACTGTGGCTTTGCACTCCCCAGGATGTAACAGTGGGCAAACCACCCACTGTAGAGACTTGAGAGACTGTGGCTTTGCACTCCCCAGGATGGAACAGTGGGCAAACCACCCACTGTTGTCCACTTGAGAGACTGTGGCTTTGCACTCCCCAGGATGTAACAGTGGGCAACCCACCCACTGTAGAGACTTGAGAGACTGTGGCTTTGCACTCCCCAGGATGTAACAGTGGGCAAACCACCCACTGTTATCCACTTGAGAGACTGTGGCTTTGCACTCCCCAGGATTGAACAGTGGGCAAACCACCCACTGTTATCCACTTGAGAGACTGTGGCTTTGCACTCCCCAGGATGTAATAGTGGGCAAACCACCCACTGTAGAGACTTGAGAGACTGTGGCTTTGCACTCCCCAGGATGTAACAGTGGGCAAACCACCCACTGTAGAGACTGTGGCTCTGCACTCCCCGGGATGTAACAGTTGGCAAACCACCCACTGTTATCCACTTGAGAGACTGTGGCTTTGCACTCCCCAGGATACATCAATGGGCATGGAGCTCCCTCGTGTATCTGGCGTGGTGCCCTCATCCGGCTGAGGTCCCCCCCCCTTCCCTTCCCCCTGAGGTGCCTGTTGTATTTCTATCTGATGCCCCAGCAGTGTTCTCCCTGTTTCTGGTCAGGTATCTTGTGTGGGCCTCGCCAAGCATTTTGGGCCCAGTGGTCCACGGACAATGACTTGTGCATTACCTGCACTACTATTCGTGGTGTATATATTTTTTAATATATATATATATTTTTTTAAATATATATATATATATATATATATATATATATATATATATATATATATATATATATCTTGGTTACTGTATTTTGATATATTACAATGGTTCTACTCATTTAATTTGGTCTTTGCATTCTTCCGGGGGGGTTGGGGGTTGTTACTGTAATGTTTGGATATGCATTGGTGTGTGTGTTGTAGTGGGTGAGGGTGGGGGTGTTGCGTGTGTGTGTCCCTGTCTTTTGCCTCCCCCTCCCCTATGTCGTAGGTGCAGTTCTCACCGTTGTCTTCGCCGCCGGCGTTGATGATCGTCATACAGGAGCAGGACGACTACTGCAGGAAGTATTTGGAGTTCCAGCTCCATGGTGTCCTCCTTCCTCGTGGAGTGTGTAGAGGTGAGCGTTTTCCCTTTGAAATGGCTGTTTCCGCCGTGTTTTTATCCGCGGTGAATCCGTCCCAGAAAAGGTGGCGGATTGGTAGGTTGTGATACTGTGGGCGGTACATTGTCTCTCGCCTGTCTGTTGGCGGTGACCGCCGCGCTGTTTGTTTGTACTGCCGTGGCGGTCGGAGTGTTAAAGTGGCTGTCTTTGTTTCTGCCACGGTCATAATTCCTATTTTTTTACTGCCGGCCTGTTTGCGGTCTTACCGCTGCTTTAACACCGTCCGCCAGGGTTGTAATGACCCCCTAGTCTGTCCAGCACACTATTTACTTCATGAATGTATTAAGACTACAGGGCAATTATGAAGTATCCCACATTTCTTCTGCTTAAGGAAAAACCTCACTCTATAGCCTTCAAATGAAAACCTTTTGAGCAACACACTCTAGTCCGCAGCAGTAGTTGACCCACCCACATTTATAATATGAGCATGCTTCTCTCTCAAAAACCATGGACACATGTGCCCCCTAAAAGTATGATGATAACAGGGGAAGACACAATACTTGGTTTGCAGAGTCTCTTAAATGTCTCAATAGCAATGTCCCAGTCTAGAACTGAACTGGCATAAATCTCCTGAGACATGTGATCAGAGACAGGCAGCAGGCACTAAATCGCTGATGTAAGAAAATGTCAACTTTCTAAAAGTGGCATTTTCAGACTTACTATTTAAAATCCGAATTCACCATAAGTTGTGATTTTAAATAGTGATTCCAGAAACACCAGAATCGAAAAACTCATTTCTTCCAGACAGGGAATTACATTTATCATATGTAATAAGGTAATCCCAATGTTATCTTATGGGAGAAAGTGGCCTTGCTGTAGTAAAAAAAATATTTGGGAATTGTTCACTAGCAGGACATGTAAAACTTAAAAGTACATGTTCTGCTTTTGAACTACATTGCACTCTGCCTTGTAGATTGTCCAGTATCTACCTTAGAACTGAGACATGAATAAAGGGCTACTTAAGTGGGTGGCACAATCAATGCTGAAGGACTACAAGTAGCATTTAATTTACAGGCCCTAGACGCACGTAATGGACTTTACTCAGGACTTATAAGTAAATTAAATATGTCAATTGGGGATAAGAAAATCTTAACATGTTTATGGGAGAGAACACAAGTATAATAGTACTGGCTAGCAGTGGTAAAGTGCTCAGAGTCCAAAACGCAGCAAAACAAGTTAGAAAAGTAGAGGGAGGAGGAAAGAGAAAAAATTGGGGGGAAGACCACCCTAAGTCTGTCAGGTCTTACAGACTGGATATGAAGAAGAGGTCTCTTTGTGGAGCGGAGAATTCTTTAAAGTAGTTGCCTTCTGTGGCAGATGGGCACTAGCATGTACTGATTTGGAGGGTGTTAATGGGAGAGGCTTAAAGGGTATGTTGAGGGCTTCAAAGGAGGAGATGATGGAGGAGTAAGTTAAATGAATCAGCTCTCCTCCTTCAACTAGATGAAATCTGTCAGGTTCAAGATGTTGGTCGACTATGTCAACTTGTTCAACTGCCTGAGGATGACTGGGATGCAGATCATGTTTCTGGACTTGCTTCAGTTTTTCATGGCCAATTGCACCCAAATGCTATTTCTTGCATACTTTCCCTCAAAGAAGACTCCAATTAGATGTGAAGGACCCAAGAGTTGTTATATCTCCAACCATCTCTCTCTCAATTGATCAGGTCTTTAGGACTCAAATGTATGTTATTTGCTGATCACACACAAATCTTTTCTGGAATACAGGAGCTTGTTTTGAACTGTGTGACTAAACTGAAGGATGGCTTAGATGCTAAGCTGTAATGAATGTATTCTCTAGAGTTGATGGTAAGTGAGACCACAAAGTCAGTGATGAGGTTGGCAAAGGTTGCTCATGGGTCTGGGTGATCGATCAGTAGGCAAGGGTTCCTTTTATGGTGAATTTTGTTGAGATTTCTAACTGGGAGGGCAGGTGTTCCATGAATGGGGTGGTGTTATCTGTGGTTGCTGCCCATTTGACTGAACAGATTCCTTGTAGATGATAGCAAGTCCTCCTCCTTGCTTGTGAAGGTGGCCTTCTTAAGCAATCTCGTAACTGCAGAGATTGCGATGATGATGTTGGAAGTCAATTAAGTTTTGAGCCAGGTCTCTGTGACGAACAGGATGTCGAGTACATCGCTCCTCAGCAGGTCCCATATTTCGGTTACTTGTTTGCTGAGTGACTGTGTGCTGAGAAGCTTGCATGTGAGAGGGTGTTGATGTGCGGGTTTGCTGTGGAGTGTGGTGTGGGGGAGGTGTTGGAGATCTTGGTGCTTGTGTCTCCAAGAAGAACAAGCTTATCAGCTTTAAGTTTTAGATCATAACTGACTCAAGAAATCTGTCTAGAAAAGGGCAGAGAGGACAAGTGTGATTAGGAAATTAGTATTGCTTTAAAGTTAGTGGTTGAACTGATTGTAATATAAGGCAATAATCTCACTGTAGGCTTATCTACCAGCAGAAAAGAGGAGACAGAAATGCAGCTTTCAATAGGTGGTGCTACTCCTCCTCCAGGGAGTGTGGAGTGATTTACCTGTGTAAGTTTGTAACCAGCAGTAGAAAATCCAATTTCAAGGCCGGAAGTGCCAGGCTTTGCTAATTAAGAGTAAAACAATTTTCTATACCCTAAAAGATGGCAGTGGTATTGAAGACGATGATTGGGGCAGGTTCGAAGCATAGGTCGATCAAAGCATAGGTTACAATGGGATGATTCATAACAGAGGAGGATAAAAATAAGGAAGTGTGGCATAATGCCAGGAGAGAATAATATGTTTAAGGCAACTTTTCTGGGGGGTTGGAAGCAACCATCAGTGTCCTGTGCCTGCTGGATGCAAACAGACTTGCTTTTGGCACAGCTTTGGCCTGCCATGTCTGAGCTGGCATGGGGCAGAAATAGTTCTTGTTCAAAAGTGGCTGTTCAGGGAGTCTGAGTGGACATGGCAGTTTCCAGGCAACCAGGAGGAGTGAAGGTAAAACTGTCAAAATCAGCATCAAGGGAAGATAAAGATAAAGGAAGCCCAGTGTCCCTCTTGCGGATAACAGGTACTGGGAAATAAAAAGTAACATAAAGAAAATGCTAATCAAAGGAATAGAGAAATCTAAAATAAAAAAGTGGCAATGCTTGCTGAAAAGCTGAAATAACATATCGTCATGTTATAACCTTCTAATTTACATGAGTAGTTTTAAATTGTGGTCCAAGGATCACCCAGCTATGCGGTCTCGTCCGCTGTTTTGGTATTGTATTTATACATTTATATATTGCCCCTCTCCCCAGCCATCTTGGATCTATCATAGCTGTCTGAGTTTTTTGGAAAGTTCTTTGTTGGAATCTTTAGGGGATGCCACAAGAGCCTATGCTCAGTTGAGGCATTCACCACAACATATTGTGCCTTAGGTCTGCCACAAATTGTTCATGATGAGGATATTAGTATTTTGTCTATTTTGTACCCCCACTTCGTTCCCTTCTCATACTTCTATCAGAGACACCTGTTGAAAACTTGCAGTACAGCCAGCAGGAGAAGGCTACCATTTTCTCTCATAAAATTAAATTGATGGCCCACCTTTCCATAAAGGGTGCCAGAATTTGCTATCATCTGGCCCATGCTCTTAAAGCAACACCGGGAATTTTGACATCTTTCAAATCTCAAAAAGTACAGCTATAACAGAGTTTTTGTGGGTGTGCTATAAGTGAATGCAATCCCTTAACTATTTGGGCTGTTCTAATAAACATAGTTGCCCTTTTTAATAAGCTCAGGCACCTGGATTTGCAAGTAGGTGACTCTGTTTCACGTGACTCGGAGTGGGCATTGGCAAGTCAGTGCTGGGGGTGTCAGAGGCTGAGAAAGTGACAGGATTTCCAGTACCCACAACCTTAAACCGCTACTGACTTATCAGCTGACTGTCTTGCAGTGCCGATCTCTCCTTCCAGCTTTACTCCCTCAACTATTTGGCGGGTTTATACAGAAATCGGTTTCCTGCCACACGGCCTCATGCACCAGTAGTGTCTCTGGCTGCAGCCCATCATCTTCTGGAGGAATCATGGATTTCAGTCAAGCCTGCAGATGAGTCTGTGCAGATCACAGGCCCAAAGATGCAACCAGCCCATACAGGTGCTACACCCGCCGTCACTGTTCTATGACTCAGACTCCTGTTTGTGAAGTGCTTGGCAGAGTGAATTTCCATTTATTTCGGGTCATTTGATGTGGGTATTTAATATCTTACTGCATCAAATATAGCTATATGAGTATACAATATGATTGGGCAATAAGGTCTGCTCCTCTGGCCAAGTTGGTGGAATTTTTTCCACTCTATGTTACACTTGTAATGCAGAGTTCTGGCCAATTTCCACCAATCTCTGCATGACAGAACTTTTTCTCACATGCAGCTTGCCAACAGTAAGTTGGTGAGTGTAAGCAAGAACTGGCATCCCCAAGTGTGATTTGTGGGCAGTAGGGGGCACCCAGCGAGATTTCTCACTATAAATGGTCATGGGAGGTTGCAACTGTTCACGGTGAGAAAGCTGCCGCTCAAGTAGAAAATCTGCTAGGCTGCAGCAAAATCTGCTCGAGCGGCAGCAGCACCCTCCGACATGCTGCATAGTGGTATTCATGCTGAATTTTCAGCATGGAATGAGCTCCCGGCGCTAAAAATCAGCATGATCAGTGCAACATGCTGATTTCTGTCCATTCATGAAACTAAATCGAATCTTGTGGTGTCTTCGTGTAACTCTGCGGCTTTCCGCTAAATGAAATTCTGTGGGTTCCACCTACCTCTAGAATATTAGCCACAACATTTATTAAGTACTTAAATATCTTGTAGGTGAACTATAGTAATAATGCTTTGAACACAATTGTAGCGCAATAGGAACTACAGGTATATCTAGGCCTACCAGTGTCCTGCATATCTTAATGTTAGTACACTGTCTGGAAAATTAAAAAAAATATATCTGTAAAAGGTTCCACAGACAGTTCCTCATTTGCATAGATTTCCATTAGAATCAAAAGGTCACACAAAAAACTAACTATTAAAGACTATAAAAGTGATTTAAGGGTAGTATGCATTTTAACTTAAAGGTTTTATTTGGAGTTGAGTGATCTACACACTGATTGAGGAAACACTTGCTGACTGATAACTTACCCATGTGTAAACTACTCTTGAGAAGGAAAGCCTTCAGGTATCTTACAACCTTCGTACCCCAATATTCTCATGCATTTCAAAGTTACAACTCACCCTAACCTTTTCAGAGGAAAAATTGGGTCATTAATTAGGTGCTGGCCTCGGAGGAGTATGGATTTTTATAATTAATTTTCTCTTACCTAAACAGTTCTGAGAATGCACATCGCAAATCTTAAAGTAGCACATTTTCCCTTTTCGCTCAACCTATTGTAGTAAGGAATGAATCACTTGACGCACTATTACTGTACAATAAAAAGCTATAAACATGGGTTTTAAAGATACATATCTCTTCTATAAAGTTACACTGTATAAATGAGGGTTGGTTAAAGCTCAGAGGTTACCTATAATATAGGAACTGTAGAATAGAAATGTGAAGGCATTTTTGGAAAACTAAATTCTTTTAAAAAAAAAGTTAATAAATATAGCAAATGAAATGAATGGCATATAATAGCTCAGAATACTTGATACACCATTTGTACTGTCACCGACACCACAGTACCACGAGCTCTATAAACTGTTATCGAGGACAACCAAACAAAAAGAACTTTAACTTTCTAACAAAAAAAACGGAAGAGTGCTGCCTAAATTAAAATGGCAGAGTCCAAAGTAGCTACCAGTTTGAGCATCATACTAGAACTCCTACCATAAAACACACCCATAAATCATCCAGAGAAATTACTAATCAAATAGCAAATAAAACATTTTACAACCACACTTCCATTAAGTGTAAAAGCCACACTCCAGTATCTATCTCTCTCTCTCTCTCTCTCTCTCTCTCTCTCTCTCTCTCTATATATATATATATATATATATATATCATCCTCACTATTGAAATCATCACACCTAAATATAGCATGTACTTTCATGTCGCAACATCCACGTAAATACACTCACATCAGAAGAGCACCTCTTGCATGGCAATTAATACTATGCATTTATTAACATTCTAAAGGGGTACATATGCTCCAGTGGTGAAACGTCTGTTAAACAAACACACAGTTCAACACAAAAGCCTGGCTCATATATAACAGAACTTGTAAGAAATTGGATTATTAGTTGAGAGGGATGAGAACTTACCTCAAATAATAATCACAATCTTTTTCAAGGTGAACTACAAAATTCAATAAATAAACCTGTGTTCAAGCTGCTGGTAGCTTGGCACCAAATAGTAGCCTTAAATTAGAGAAACTGTGTAAAGTATGTATGAAGCAAGAGTAATCGATTGAAAACACACCACAAGAAACATTCCAAACCAATTACATATTAGTAAATAAAATGACACCAAAAACATCTAACCAGTAGAACAGGAGTTATGAATTTTTCAAATTTAAGTCTGAAGATACCCTCAAAATGTATTAAGGGCCAGCTGAGATCACCTGGCTGGGCTTGATTGGGGCAAAGCCAAAAGTTAAGGCTGATCACAATGGAGCATTTGTCAGAATCGTGTACTTTTGGATTTAGTCTTTGGAGTGGAGGTAAAAAGTCTTCAGTGGGGCAAGTCAGCACACTGAGGCCAAAGGGAGCTCCATGTTGTTTCATAGCCACGGGATGAGGTCTTGGGTAAGCCACTGACTTTTGGCAGGCAAGGTCTGAATGGTGGAAATTTAAACAAGAGAGAAAACTGGTCCAGACTTCAAGGTTCTTCCCAGGTCTCAGACAGCAGGTCCATTCCTCTTCTGTTCTTCCACTGGTCCAGAAGTGATCTGAGGAGGATGCTGGGGTTGCCACATTTATGCCAAGTGCCAACTTGTGGGTGGAGGAAACTCTTGGCCACTCCCTAACCAATGCGGTAAAAGTTCCAAAAGGTGACCCAAACAACTTTTGCAGCTCTTCCTGTGAAACTATTCCACAGTACTTCTCTTTACCTAAAGCCAACATGGCAGAAATCTTCTTACCCTAGTCAGAGCTCCCTGTGCCTACCCATAGGAGCGCACACAGAAATAGGCAAACCCTCTCTTGCGGTCACACCAAACCAATTCTAGGGCAGCTCCCCTCCCTTTAGGATTGGGGCCAAGCTGACTAGGAGGACAAAGGGAGGCAGGCCTAAGAGAGAGCTACATCTGCTTATAACAGGGTAGTCATCCATCTTGGGAAGAGGCTACACACAGACTTCCAGGCCACCTTGCTCAAGCAGGAAAAACACCTCTACACACCAAAGCCTTTTGTTCAGTGTCTAGGAGCAATTCACATCTCACTACAGGAAAGCCACTCAACAGTCAATTGGTATTGGTAGAAAGGCATGGCACATTTGTCTTAATCAGGAAAATGATAACTTTCTAACATTGCCATTTCATTTTCAAAATACTAATATAAAATCGGACTTTACAATGAAGTTGGATTTTAAATGACTATTAAAATGAGCTCTTGATTAAAATTAAGCATTAAAGTTGTTATAATGTAATCCCGTGATTTCCTATGGGAAAACCAGCTTTGTTAGTGTAAATAACTACTTTTGGGCGGGGGGGGGGGGGGAGTTCACTGCCAGAACATGTAAAACAATAAGCCTACATGTCCTATTTTTTCATTTTTTCAATACCATTCAACCTTCCTTACGGCATTTAGGGCGTACCTTAGGGGTGACATGTAGGTATCAAAAAGGAAGGCTTAAGCTCGAGGAAATATTTTGCCAGGTCAAAATGGTAGTTTGAAACTGAATATTAAAGCTGCAGAAGCATCCCTGGAGACATGTTTTACATCCCTACTTTAGAGGGTGGCACAATGAATGCTGCAGCCCACTTACAGCATTCAATTTACAGGCCCTTGGTATATGTAGCACTATGCATTAGTGACTTACAAGTAAATTCATCATCATTTAGCTTTATTTCGACAGCAACTACCATAAAAGCAATGCAAATACACATATAAACCATGAATCACAATACAATGTATAAAAATACAGAACTAAAATCCTCAAGATAAAAATTTCACATTTACGTACAAATCAGACACCAAATTACTCTATCAAGGGATACATGTGGCTTTGTTTTTCTTAAAATTCATAAGCCCATGGCATAAAGTAATTAACCAAGCTTGTGTTCTAAGTCAAGCAAGGTACACAATAGAACTTAAACAAATAGGTTTAAGTTCCTAAAACTTTAAAAAGAAAATCCCCATATTAAGGGAAGTCTAATATGATACAAGCATACATTCGAAATCTAAACATGGCAATAGTAAATCAATTAAAAACAGTCTCTGTTGAATAAGTATTGTGTAAATATAAAAAACTTGCTCTAATACGCCATATGGCTGCTAAGAACTTTGCCACAGTACACACCACCGGCCCGTGGGTACTAGTACTACAAATCCTAAGAGCCGAATGCCATTGATGTTACAAAGAGGTCTTATCCATCCGGCCCTTTGCTTTTTATATGCATGGCAATGGAATAAAAGATGGTTAATTGTTTCCCTAGTATTGCACCCCATCGGGCAAAGGTCTGACAGACTAACAGTTTGCTTCCATCTGGAGGTAAGATCACGCACTGATAGAGATCCTAATCTGAGTCGTAGATAAAGTGCACGTGCCATAGGATGTAAAATGATGTCAAAAAAGTGCTCAAACTCATAGTGACACTTAAATGATAAAAAACTGTCCGTCATACTTCCCGAAGAGAACAGCTGCTAGCATTAATGTTTGTAGGTTAGCCCAGTATGCATCCTTCAAAGTCTGTGGGGCATTTTTTCGGAAGATGCAAAGGATCCGTCCAGTAGGAGCCCAGCCCAAGTTTAAAAAAGCCTCTTTTTGCATACTGGCACCATGGAATTTTACCAACCTGAGAGTCTCCTAGGAGCGCTCCTAGCCATATCCTATAAGGATCTAGCGCTGCTGTGGACCAAATCCGAATCCAGTATTGCAGCGGTCTCAAGGCAGCAATATCAGCAATGGAGTACAAATTTAAGTCCATTCGGATAGGGAGAGTAGGAGAACTCAAGGGAACCTTTAAGAGGACCTTGATAAAAACATTCTCTCCTCTTTCCATATCGTGGAGTTTTCCATGGCCCCACAGCTCAGCACCATACAAAACACTTGCTCTATCCTGCTCTTTATAAATATCCACCCCCAGTGTAATGGGATAGGTGGGTGTTCTAGCAACAAATCTCAAAATGCCCCCTGTCTTTTGGTTAAGGGACATAATACACTTTGTCAGATGTGATGTCCATTTGTGGGAGTTTTCTAGACTAATTCCCAGATAATCGAAATCACTAACACGTTCAAGGGCCTCACCGTCCAGCACTATACCTTTGTTTGCTCTAAATTTTGGATCACCAAATATCATGCATTTGGTTTTTGTGCAGTTTATTTGTAAGCCATAATCCTTACAAAACTTCAAAAATGTCTCCAAAAGCCTAGATAATCCAGAGGCAGTTTTGGACAAAAGCAAGATATCATCAGCAAATAACAGACACAGTGCCTTGACACCACCCAATTTCGGAGCATCGTTTGTACTATCAAGTAAATACGGTATACAAGCGTTTATGAAAAGCAAGAAAAGAGTTGGAGCCAGAACACATCCCTGTCTAACACCTTTCTGAATGGGAAACTCATCAGATAATTCTCCATCCTTCCCCAACCTTACTCTAGCAAAACTCTCTGAGTACAGTTCCCTAATCAAATTTAGCAAGGGGCCCGGAACTCCGGTTTTAGCCATAGTCTCCCATAACTTGCAACGGAGGACCAGATCAAAGGCGCATCTGAGATCAACAAAGGCGACAAACAGCCTACCACCGTCCAGGTCGACCACCTTCCATTTGATCGTAAGAAAGCAGAAAGCCTGGTCCACTGTGGCCGTCCCTCGCCTAAAACCCACCTGCAAGTGGTTAAAGCCCCATTCTCTTCTATCCAGGCTCTAAGCCTACCCAAGACCTGCAAAGAAAAGTTTTCTGAAGATTGTCTAAGAGGCTGATCGGTCTATAGTTTTCCGGAGCCGATTTGTCCCCTTTTTTATAGATAAGGACAATTATTGCACCCTTCCACAGTTGGGGAAGGATGTTACTCTCCAGAATAGTGTTTGAAACTTGGTTAATATAAGGGCCCCATAGTATCAAGTCAGACTTGTACAGGTTGGATGGAATCCCATCTAACCCAGGAGCCTTCCCTGATTTTTGGGCCATGTTAGCTATCTCTGTTTCTTTCCTAGTGAACAGTGCAATAACACTTACCCCATCGATCATATCCATATATACAACCTCTATGTCTGCTGGAAGAACATGATCCTGGCTATAGAGTTTAGTAAAGAGGTCCAGATTTTTGAAGGGATATGACAATCAGGCCTAGAGCTCAGATTTCATCCTTCTTGGGAAACCAAGGACCAAAAACACTTAGCGTTTGAATCCTTGGCTGCTGCCAACAAATCTTGCCATATATCCTCCACCCACTGTGCCTTACTCGACTTGATTACAGCAGCATATTCACGCTTAGCCATTGCTATAGCAGGACTATCCTGCTGTCTAACCGCTTTCAAAAGGGCATGCTTGGCCCTCCTACAGGCATTGTTGAACCATGGATTTAGTTTAAGCACTCTACACCTCCCGCTTACCCTGTTGCCCCTAATGAAGATGGCCTTCAGGGAAGCAAAAAGCTCAACGTGTTTAGCCATGATTTGGTCAGGAGAATAAGGGTTGGATACCAGGGCAGCTGTACACCTAGAAACCAAGTCAGACATTTGAGCTACTAGAGCACCTTTATTTTGTGAAAGCCTCCCATCTTAGTACATGCTGGTTACTAGCTACCTCCAAGGAGGGTGTAACTCTCTGGTCTTGCTTATTTGGCCCAGAACCTGGAGCACATCTATCGCATTCTAACAAAAGTGAGAAGTGATCACTATAACATTGGTCTCCCACTTTGAGATCCTTAATTTCGTGCCAGATCCTAGCATCAATAAGCAGATAGTCAATCAGGCTACTGTAAGACCCTCTGAAAAAGGTGGAACGTGCTGGAATATCTGAGGGAAAATGCCCATTTCCTGGGCGTAAGCCATATAGCAGCATTAGCTCAATAACCTGCAACACCCTTGGGCTGGTTTTAGACATGGAGAAGGGTGGAATTCCGCATGTGACATCCTCTTCCTGGGTTAACTCTGCAAAAAGAGAATTGGGCTCTAAAAAAGCATTAAAGTTGCCAGCTATGAAAACAAAATGTGAGGGAAGTAAGTCAGCCACAAGTGTGTTTAGCAAGGATATAGTTTCTGAAGTTTTACTAGAGGGACCTGGCATATTGTAGAGGTTGACACACAAGAACAGGGGACCCAATTTTGGTTTAATCAAAGCCGCCAAAATATCAGGTGAGTTCACATAGATTTCCTTAACTTCCCCTTAGTGGGAAATATTTACCCACGTAATAAGACCCCCTCCCAGCCTCCCCGCAGATGAAGGGATGGCCTCTTTCCAAAATGAAATATACCCTTGTCTGTGTACATTAGTAATAGCCCAGGTTTCCTAGAAGAGAGAAATGCTGCAAGATTCAATAAAGGAACCTCAGTCCGGATCATCAATCTTGTTCTGTAACCCCGCTATGTTCCAGGAAATTAAAGAGAAACAAAAAGGCCTAAGTCTAGATTGGGTGACATTGGCAACTTTATGGCATGGCACTAAAGGCAAGGTTACTAGATCATCTGATATCCTTAGACTCTCATCCTGGGTGGCACCCCCCCACAATGAGCTCCTGGGAACTACCATCCAAGTTCCTACATAAGTTCCCACCCTCATACAATGAAGTAATGTTCAGGGGATCATTGTTTCTTTTAGTCAATCAATATCTGATAAATTGGAGCTTGGCATTTTGTTTGGAGATTTCCACCACTTGCCCTGGGTCTCACAATCTATCCAGGGTGTGTCTGCAGAAGGGACCGCTGGGATAGAAGAAAGTGGCTCTAGAGAGCCCCTAATAGCAACCCCACTTTCAGGGGTAACAGATGACTCCTTAACTGAAATATCCCAAACGGGACAGTTTGTTTAAAGAACAATGTTCTATCCATTGCGTAATGGATTCCAGGCCTACAATGATATCAGGCCTTTCACCAAATCAGGAGTAGCTAATCCTAACTGAACAGTGTCCAGATGACCTAGCTACAAGTAAATTAAATGTGCCAATTAGCTACATGTTGATTTTACCACATTTAAAAGGAAAAGAACAAGCACTTTACTACTGGTTAGCAGGAGTAAGATGCACAAAGCCCTACGGCCAGCAAACACAGGTTTAGTACAGCAAGACAAAAATCTCAGGAAAGATCACACAAAGATGGTCCACTCCAACAGAACTCAACTACTTGCACTAAATGTAGCCATCTCACACCGAATTTGTACTAACAATGCCAAAACTAACAAGAAGTGGCATAAAAAAGCCTAAAAGAGAGTTAATTACCACAAACTTCAAACTCCCATCCGCTCAGGTATAAACTATGTAAATGTCAAACATGTAATCCTATAAATTTTAGATGAACACCAAACTTGTCACTCAACCCAACGCACCTCTATTTGGGAGACTGATTTGAGGCACCTAATAAACACTGAAAGAGAATGCTTGTCAATAGCTTAAAACTCATAAAAATTAGAAGTGAAGCATAGAAGCATACTCAGGAGAATTTTAAATTGATACCATTTTGCATATCATATCAAATCCAACCTGTTAGTGGATCATCTGAAACAACTTGCATTGGGAGACTATCTAATTTACTATTCTCAAAACACTCACACAGAGTCACACAACTGAGGCTTAATTATGAGTGATTACAGGTGAAGGGGGGGGTTATCCCAGTAAGAGTACTCTTACTATACTTGTATTTTCCAAACAAGAACATCTACTGCATGACAGACTGTCTGAGCCCAATGATACTGTAAGCTCAAACACCAACGTACTCTCCAAACCTACTCATTTGTGGTAACAAAAAACACTGCAATTTCCAGAGTCTTTAGAAACCAAAAAAATGGCACAGCTGCCCGTTAGAAAAAAAATGCTGTTCCAATAGCAACCATACGAACAAATAAAACATATACATCAATTTAGATAGTACCAGTTCTTAGTTCATACAGAAGAACTCACAATGCATAGAAAGAATCATGACTGCTTAAACGGCTTCTGGTTATCTGTGAATTTGAAGCCATATTTTTCTGGGATCAGACCAGACTTGACAATGAGAGTTTGCTTTGTGTGGGCATATGTCCCCCTTGCAGCTCTCACTATCACCTGCATGTTTTCCCAGAGACTGCCCCCAGTCCTCCTCTGGGACTCTGTGGATCTCCAAAGTCCCTTCTTAGGCCTAAAACCATTTGTCAATTTCACCCCCCCCCCCCCCCAACACAAAGCTAGGCACCAGAGTATGTGAACCTTTTTGCCACCTGAGGCGCTTTATTTTCACTTACTCATCTCCACTGGAGTCTTTGACCTGTCTCACTTCCAGGTGCAGCCTTTTCTGGCTCACCTAATTAGACAACAATTTCCATTCTTCTAGAACTAACTTTTTCTCTTTCAGGACCTTGCTGCTTTTCTTTCCTCCCTCACTAGGATTCCTAGTTACAGTTTCAGTACGTTATGTGCTTGTCTGGCTTGTCTGTCCTCTATCTCTGCCGGAGTCAGGCTGTGGGAGAACACACTGCTCTCTGCCCTGGGCAAAGCAGGGGGCCTTACTTCTGTGGATCCTTCTGTCTCCTCTGGCTCTGGAGCCATTAACAGGTCACTCTCTTCCTCCTCCTTTACCTAATACTCCTCCTCTGCTACATCTTCCTACTGCCCCTGTGATACAGACTGCAAAATACTGACCACTTCCCCAGGCTCTGAGGGCTATCTGATAGTCCAGTTTCATGGATCCTTTTGTTGCTTCAGCCCCCTTTTCATACACAACTTCCTCAATTCTGTCACAGTGACACTTTCAATGTTGATGAGATCCACCTCCATTCTTGAAAAAAAAAATCACAGATTTAAATATGAGGAAATGAGTGAGACTTAGGAAAAAGAATAAAATGTGAATTAAAAGGTGAATTACAAAATCAAAATCGATTTGATGTCAGATTATAGAAAGGGATTTTTAGTTTTACACAAATCACTGATTGATACAAATCACTGAATCCCACAGCTAAACACTTGGCAGGGGTGAGAATCTACTTCAAATAATAATCACAATCCTTGTCATGGTTAACCCCTTAAGTCACTAAATAAACCTGTGCTTAATCTTCTGGTAGCTAGGCACAAAGCAGTCAGGCTTAACTTAGAGGAAATGTGTAATGTGCCTATGAAGCACTCAAACAGTAATCAAATGAAAACACTGCACAGGAAAATCAAAGTCAATTTAGAAAAATAGAGAATATTTTTAATTTAGAAAAATAGAGAATATTTCAGCAAATAAAATGACACCAATATGATAAAATATCAATAAGTAGAACCGAAGATATGATTTGAATAAACAAGAGTTTGAATAAACAAATTGCGCTACAAAGCCAAGCAAGAATCACGGGTTTCGATTGTGCTAGAATAGATCAAAAGTTAAGGCTGACCATGATAGAGTGTGAGTCAAACACAGAGACCAGTTTTGTCTTGGTACAAAGGTTACCTCCTGGCTTAGAGACCTGTATGGAGAAAAAGTGGCCACTGACAAGTTATTAGGGGGCAAACAGTAAACTGATCCGAATCAGGGCTTGACGAGGGCAGGCTGCTGAAAAGCAGAGTCCCGGTCCAATTGTTGACAAAGGTAGGAAAGCCCATAGTGGGCAAAGTCCTAAGGCCGTGGTCAATCAGGTGTTGCTCAGCATCTATCCCTTTTTTGGAAGTCACATCGCCTTCATCTGGGTACACCAGCACATATAGTCTGACCTGTGAGTCAACAATGGTGGCTGTGACATCAACTGCGATCACAGTCTCCGTCAGTTCTCCAGGCAAAAAGTTGGCAAAAACTTTCTAAGTCACACTTTTTCCATTTTGGGACAGGAGGAGTACACTCTATAACCAACCAAGGGTTGGGGAAACAGATGGGGGCCACTTAAGGGTTAAGACTTGCTCCAACACAGGCCAGCAGCAGGGTCCCAGTACAGGCCCAGTTAGAACTGGTCAGCTCCGCAGCTGCAGGGGTAGAGGCCTCTGGGGACTTGTTGTGACTTTGTACCTCAAACAGGAGGGCAGCTAACTAAACCTTAGAGTCACATGTGGGGTCCTGGGTTCAAGGTAAGCAGGTCTAGTTTTCCTTCACGTTCTTTAGCTTCAGAGCAATCCTTCTGATTCTTCACAAGTCCAGGAATGTTTTAAGGACAGTTCTATAAGGTCCAAGTTTATGCCCAGTGCCAGCCTATGGGTGGAGAGAAAGCTTTGATCTACCCACTAAACCAGTTGTACTTAGTTCCTCCCCTCTTAATGGGTTTGGTCCCAGCCTGACTAGAGAGACAAAAGGGAGACAGACCTAGGTGTAAGCTTCATCTGCCAGTGACAAGGTAGGCATCCTTTGAAGCACAGGAACGTGCTGGTGACACCCCGAGGCCATCCTGATAAGGGAGAAGTCCCCCTCTTGACACTCAGTTCTCTTTAACCACTGTATGGAAGCAACACACATCTCACCAGAGGGAAGCCATGAGGGGTCAGGTGACAGTTGGAAACTGGCAGACAAGCCTTTTGGTTTTAAGCAGGAGAATGACAACTTTCTAAAAGTGTAGTTTCCGAAATAGGAATATATGAAATTCGACTTGATCGTTCAGTTGGATTTTAAATCACTATGAAAATGAGTCCTTAAACCATTTTTCTAGCTATTCCGAGACTGAATTTAGCACTTATTAAATGTATTAGTGTAAATCGATGCTAACCTATGGGGCAGCCAGCGATGACACAATTAAAATTATTTTGGAGGTTTTATGTTGGGGCTGCTTTAGAGGTTACTTTTAAACATTAAAAGGAAGGTTTAGGTCTGGCAAAAGGCATTTCACGGGTTGAAATGCCAGTTTAAAACTACACACTCAAGCTGCAGTGGTAGGCCTGGAGACATGTTTTGCATTGTTACTGCAATGGGTGGAACAATTAGTGCTGGAGTCCACAAGTAGCATTTAATTTGCAGAGCCTGGATCAAGGTGGCACCACATAATAGAAACTATAAACAAATTAAATGTGCTAATCAGGTATATACCAATTTTGCAATGCTGAGAAAGGAGAGCACAACAATTTACTACTGGTTGGCCTGACCAAAGTGCACAGAGTTCTATGGCCAAGGGGAATGGATTCAGTAACAGAAGGCAAAAATCTGGGGGAATACCACACAAAAGATAGTCATTTCCAACAACACAAACGTGTGAGTGTAGATTTAATACTTTCAGTAATTCATAAGCATTCGCTGAAATACGCATGGAAAGCTGTGTCAGTCACAGGGTTGCATACATATTCCTGGATAGGTCATTTAACATTCCTAGAAAAGTCCTATTCTCATGGTACAGAGTTATCTGTAGAAAAGAACTCTTCATAAGGGAAACAAGACACCCTATGGAAACTCAAAAGTTTTTAGGTTTTGTCTCTCTAGGAAGATATTTCCCCTCATCCAGAAACTCGTTATTTACACCTCCATCAAATCTGAAGGTTATCCACCCCCTTCTCACTCTGAAAAATGGTTTGGCTAGAGTGAAAATCTGAACCACTTTCAGGGTGGAATGAGAAATGAGAGGAGTTTTGGAATGCTTACAAATGCCCATGTTTGTGACCATTCGCAAATGTAATTTTCAAGTCTAACACCATCTTCAAATGCCCACCTTTACACCCCTTTAGTAGAATTTACAGTTATGGAGACCACAGTACTCATGGCAGTGATCTCTTCAAGTGTAGCATGGTTTTACGCCTGGTAGGAATCCCTTTCTGAAATCCTGAAAAACACATAAAGGACAGGTAACTATGTCTGTGAAAATAGGATAGGGCCCTATGTTTAAAATGTCCTAGTCTGGAAACAAAGTGAACATCTTTTGGCTGTTTTCTCAGTCATTCCTTCACGCTGTTTCCTCAGTCATTCCTTCACGCTCAGCTGCATCATTTTTTAGTATGGCTCAAAAGCAAGACTAAGAGGAAGGCTTGGTTAACCTTTGTCTAAGTGAGCTGACCGCACAGTCATTTTGAGGTGCTGTTTGTATCCTAAATTGCGTCCTCTCTTTAACCTCACGGCCAGTGGCATCCTTCTAGTAACCAAAATCAGTTCCTCTTTATGTACAAATTTAATCTCAAAAGTATGATCCATCAATACAGAGACTAGGTGACTACAAATTCATATTGACTGTCCTGGTAGTCAGAGGTAGACTTCTGCTTCAAATGAGCAGGAAAAAGCATTCTAATGCAGTGAACAGGAAACGAGTGGCACATGTGGCAGCCCTTCTTTATAGTGTAATAATGTCATAAGCACACTTCAGGGGCAAACAAGAGCTGCACGGTAAAGGCGAGGATGTAACTTCACACTCAAAATTACCAATTCTTTGCAGTGTTAACCTGCAACCTCTGTGCAAGGTTTTGAACCCAGGGATGGGAATAACATGTAGGATACTAAATGATCAGATGTGTCATTGCATACTTTCTTCATTAGGGGTCCATTTACAGGACATGCTTTTGCTGGGCAAAACTGTGCCAAGGCTTTAGTCACTTGGTAGTAAAACCTAGAAATCTCTAGGCTGTAGGCTGTAAACATTTGCAATAGGTGGTAAAAAGGCTGTAAATAGGCTGTAAAGATACCTCTATATGAAACAGGATTAATGTTAGTGCACACCTTTAGAGGTCAGGTGAGAACAATAAAAGTGTGATTCTGCAGTCAATCAGATACCACTGTTGTGATCACCATTTGCGCACATCTCTACATCAATACCATAAAGAGAATAAAGAATATCCATGTATGTGTGTTTTTTAACCGAATGTATCAATCGTGTTAGCAGTAGCCGGTATTACCTAATTGACATTTTGTTTGGGATTGGAGAAGGAAGACGGTAAGGAGGAAAGAATAGTGCATGGTCTGTAGTGTTATAAGCAATTTAGTCTGGTCACTTATTGACGGCATGAAGCTACTGTTTCTAAATCTGGCACTTCGAAAGCAAGGTTGACCATTATTTTACATGTCTCTTTGATACACTTTCACAACTTGTCAAAGCTTGCTGTGACTTTAAAGAGCTAGTTCTTTGCAACAGCCTTTAGCTATAAGCCATTGATCATCGCAGTCACTCCTCCTTATATCCTTTCTCCTGGTCACAGTAAGACGTGTTTTCAAGGGAAACGCCGATATTCTTAGTAAATAATTACATTACAGGAAATGGTTTGTTAATTACATTTCAGGTTAGGGAAATGCTTTCAATTCTAACATAGGCCAGCAGCCCGCGTTTCTTGATATATTTAGTGCAGAAATTGCGAACAAGATAAATGTCAATGAAAATCAGAAAAGGCATGCACAGAAGTAAAGTATAGAAACCAACCTGTATCAAACCACGTTGAAAATACTGTCGCTTTTAGAAGGTGTGTTCCTATGGTACAGGTGAGTCATTGAGCTGTACACAGAGGACAATTCACAACAATATACACAAGTATATTTACTACCGCACCTAGGTGAAACACTCCATATTTTTGCTATTCTATTCACCATTTCTGAGAGGATTTGCACCTAAGTGTAAATTTACAGATGAGGGAGTGAAGCCTCCTGCTATTGCATTTATGACCGTAAAAATACCACAAGTAACTTTATGACCGTAGTTATGTTCCACCTAGTTGGCAGACATTTCTGCCATCTGGGCGGTGACCTCTACCAGAGAGGTGGGCACCTCTTAAAGGAAACGCATAAGGAAATTAAATACAGTTTATAAGTGTTAAACAATTAAAACAGAAAATATTTCAATATACAATGTATGTAAATTAATTTAAATGTGTGATACTTATATAGCAATAGTTATTTTTTTACAGCAAATAAGCTTCTCATATTAAATGTGTATTAAATTGTAAAAATGATTTAAGTACAATAATTAAAATTATATTAAATAGTCAAACAATAATTAAAAAAAATACACTACCATTATTCTTTTTCTTGTATAATTAATACAGCTAATTAAAAGTATATATTTAATCAAGATTAATTTTTTTTAAATATATTTTAAAAGTTTATATCAACATATTACTTTAATTGTTAGGCTAATTTAATATTAGTCCCTCTTGGGTGGTAATTTTTCTTTGCCTTCATTGATTTATACAGTAGTGTGTTGCAGTCCCAGTGGTTGTCCACCTGTGGTGCTTGACTAAATCCTTGGCTGAGCTGGAGTACATTTTCTTCTGTTTTGGCTCCTTTCAAGCAATGGAAACATTAGAACGCAAATTGTAAATTACAATTGTCTTACTGCTAGTGAGACCTGATTGGCCCATTTTTCAAAAATATATGCTTTTATACCCTGGGTATTAACAACTAGCTAAGCATCCAGGTAACTTTGTGTGAAGTGGAGGACGCATTAATCAGAGTGACAGTGCAAGGCTCCCAGTCCAGACGGTGTCCCAATCGACCTGATAAAACGTAACACTGAGTTCTGGGCCCATTTATTAAGAAAGGTTTTTAATGTATTTTAAAAATCTTGTCCACTCTTTGGTACCTAATTATTGAACAACATCTACTATTGTGCACATTATTGAAAAAAAGGAGACCGGGATGAGCTAGGTTGTTATAGCCCTGTCTCACTAACTGCCACCACAGTCAAAATTCTATGGAGGGTCCTGAATAATAGGATCAATGAGTGGATTTGGGATGAGTCAATTTTATATCCCTGTCAGTATGGGTTCAGAAATCATGTTGGGATGATCGAGCAATGCCTGAACTTAAACCTGGCCATAGGCAAATATGATGTTGCCAAACACACTTATATCTGGCATTTATGGACCTGACGTTAGTGTTTGACTGTCAATTGCTCGATGTTATGGTAAATTTTTCTCTCTCGAGGGATGGATTAAGCACATGTGTACTTTTTGGCATATTTGCACACGGACATGAAAGCCAGGATCAGAATTTGTACCCATGGAGAGGTTTCCAGTGATATAGATGTTTCCCATTGGGTGTGGCATGCGTGTGTATTGGCTCCACTTTTATTCATTTTATATATCAATGAGCTACACCCTTTTTTAACCACTATTTCTCCAGATGTACATAAAATTGAAGGCAAGCTGCTTCCCATACTCCTATATGCGGAGAACGCAATAATAATTACACAAGCACCAAAAGCACTGCATTTGTTGGTGCACATTGTTAGAAACTGGATCTCTAGTTGGCAGACGTATGCACCCTTTCCAAGCAGGGAACACAATCCTATTCAGGGCAAGGCACTACATAACCCAAATTCTCCTGTGTTCACCCTCAGGTAGTTTGCCACAGAGCAGGCAGGTTTAACTTAGAAGGCACTGTGTAAAGTATTTGTGCAATAACCCATAGTAACACAGTGAAAATACCACAAAAAGTACTCAGCACTAGTTTAGTAAAAACTATAGTTATGTAGATAAGACCAAAACAACAAAAATCCAATATGTTCAAGTCAAGATATCACTTTTTAAAGGATTAGATGAGTCTCAATCCTTAAGAATCTGGGGTTGTATCCTTCTAACACACAGTACCTGGGATGTGTCACAAATAATGATGCAGACAGCCGCAGAGGAGATGCGTCAAAAAGTAAAGCAATGCATCGATTTTTTCGGTGCGGCAAAGGGAATGCATCATTTATTTCCACACTGGAAGGCAATATGTCGGTTTTCGGGAGCGCAGCCTTGGTTCCTCACTGTGATGCAGGGATATTTTCATGCCTAGGAACAATGCGTGGAAAAACCAGAATGTGTTGAGAACATGCAACATTTGCTGCATCAATCCGGTAGGCGCTGCTGTGATTTTTCAGCCGCGAGACAGGCGCTATCTCAATCTGGCAGTCACTGCGTCAAATTTTGCAGGTGTTGTGTTGATTTTCTGGTGCACTGGATTGTCTTCTCTTTGGTGAAGTTTTCGATAGCCCTGAGACCCCAGAACAGGAGACAAGCTCAATCCAAGCCCTTGGAGAGCACTTGTGGAGAAAGGCAGAGTCCTTCCAGCAGAGTCATGGGTCAGCAGACAGCAGGGCAACAAGCATGCCAGCAGTCATTCCAGCAAAGCAGTTCAGATGAGTTCTTTGGGCAGCCAGGCAGTCCTCTGATAGAGACCAGGTGTAGGTCCAGAAGTGTCTCATTTGGTGCGGGCATAGAGCCTGTACATATATGCCTTTGAAGAGGAGAAAACTTCAGAAAGTGATTTTGACGTGCACAAACTCTTCTTTCAACCCAGACCTTTCTGCCAGGAGCCCTGAGGGGGGTTATCAGTCCATTAGGTGAGGCAAGCCACTGGCCTATGAAGTGTTAGTGAGAGCCCCCCACCCTTCATGCCCAGGAAGACACATCAGTATGCAGATGAATGAAGATGCAACTGAGTGTCCTGTGCTTACAGCTGTCTGGGTAGAATGCACAAGGGGAGCGGTCAAGCCTCACAGACCAGATGTGGATTGGAGACAGGCTGTAAGGCACATACAGCAGTAAGTGGCATTTCTGAAATAGTAATACATAATTCAACTTCACCAGTAAGTATGATTTCTCGCTACCATTCCAACCATACCAAACATGACAAGCCTATTCCTCTCAAACCAGAAATTACTACTTAAAAGCATATAAGGGGATTTCTAATGCTGGCCTTTGAGAGGAGCAGGCTTCATTGTAGTGAAAAACTACTTTGGGGGCTTTTCACTACCAGGACATGTAAAACATATTAGTACATGTCCTGCCTTTCACTTAAATAGCACCCTTCCCAATGGCTTACCTAGGGCCTACCATGGGGGTGGCTTATATGTAAGAAGAGGGGGATTTAAGGATCAGCAATTCATTTTAAATGCCAAGTTGAAATGGCAGTGAAACTGCCACACCAGCCTGGTAATGGGAGTCCTGAGACATGATTACAAGGCTACTTATATAGGTGGCACAATCAGGGCTTCAGGCCCACTAGTAGCATTTAATTTACAGGCCCTGGACTCATCTAGTGCACTTTATTAGGGACTTACAGGTAAATTAAATAGGACACTTGGGTATGAGCCAACCACAAGCACTTCAGCACTGGTCGGAAGTGGTAAAGTATGCAGAGTCCTAAAACCAGCAAAAATGAGATCAGAAAAATGAAGAAAACAGGCAAAAAGTTGGGGGAAGACCACCCTAAGGCTGTCAGCCATAACTCACACCCTTTTAGATTTACCCTCACCGTTGGTACTAAATGTTTGAAAACCACAAGAGCTTTTTCTTACTTAGGGGTTACCTTTGCTTACTCGCACTTTGTGCCTGGTTTGCATCACCTTTTTAACCCAGAGCAAAGTGTTGCATTGTTATTAACTTTGCAATGCAAATCAAGAATATTTAATTTGAAAGTTGGCTAGGGTGATGCAAAGTAGCATGATGTTCTCCTTTGCACTGCTTTGGATCAAGGGGGTGTCCCCTGGGAGGTACACAGGCCTTCCCATGTAACCACGGATGGGTGTTGACACAAATCCCTATCGACTGAAGAGGTGTAATGGAGGAGAAATGTTTTAAGGTTTCCATATTTTTCAAACTTTGTATCTGTGCTGCATTATACATCACAAACACAAAGTGAGAAAGGTATTACAGTGCAGTGATTGAACTGGAAAGCTCCTCTTCTTGTACAAAATCTATGCTTAAAAGAATGCTCACACCTTTGGACCATGGTGCAAGCATGAGTGAGATCACATAGCAGCCTAAAATGCGCTGGAAAAAAAAAAACAGCAACGTATCTTAGAAGATGTGCTACTTTATTACCCACAGTTTGACGCAATGGAATGCAGTAACTTTGCCTGCTGTGCTACATTGCATCACGTAAGAAAATGGGTGTACTACATGATAAGGTAGGGGGGGCCTTATCATGCAGTACACAGACATTTACTTCCTTGGGTCTAGTCACAGCTATATACTTAACCTTCAATTCAACCATTTGGTAGATAGGCACATAGCAGCAAGGCTTGGCAAAGGAGCAAAATGTAAAGCATCTTACCGCCCCAAACAACGGAATAAGAAAGTCACCAAACAGAAAAAAACACAATTTATAAAAATGGAGCACATTTGTAAGAATAGTTAGAATCCTTAATGACTAAAATCCATTTGAGGGTTCCAGAGATATGTATTTTTAAAACAATAAAAAAACTTTGACATCATCCCTAAACAAGCATTAGCAAGCCAAAACTTTGAAAAGTTTGTAAGAGTTTTTAACTTTGAGTTTGGCGACTCCCATCTGGATTAGGTGACCAAATCAAGCAGGATAGACATCTAGGAGTCTTAAAAGAAATCTTTGAAGAGTTACCTGGCCACTAGATGGTTTTTAAAGTTTCAAATTTTACACGACGACCTGTACTTGGCACTGACTGTACCCAGTCTAAGAGAAAAAAATGGCTTCCTGTGTGGGAGTGTTGTCCCAGTGGCCCTTCAAAGGTAGCATCACCTTTGATGTCTGCCTTTTAGGCTAACACCCTGGGCAGCCCATCCTGTGGGAGGGGGCCACACCTATAGTGTGGCAACAGCCTTTGTTGCCAGCCTGTGAGTCATTCACACGACTCCCCAGGCAGGCAGAAACCTGTTTCAGTCCCAGTGTCTCTGCAAAGCCACTGGACCAGGTGGGTGAAAGAGTGGTCTATTTTGCAAAAACGACCGGCATTAAATTGACATAAATGTCGACTGCACTATTGCGTCACATTTAATGTCCTCTTTAATTTGATGCTTTACATGGCATAGTTCGGTATCCTCTGTCAGGAGTTAGGCGCATTGAAGTGCCAACTGTTAACCTTGCAATTACCTTATAAGGCGACATATCTGTCCTCAGCTAACACCAACACTTTAGGCCTTTGCTGTACAGATATATCAAACATATATGTCTATCTTAACAATGTACAGCTCCTTGCTATAGGGCTTCATAGGCCTGCCTAAGAGGAGATATATATATATATATATATATATAGCCCTTAGCTATATATATATATATATATATAGCTAAGGGATTGATGCACTAAGACATTAGTGGTACTGGCAAAGTTGTGTGTGCAGTGCATGCACAGCCTCTTTAGTCTGCAATGGCAGCTGAAAGTCATGTTTTCACTTTGTCACACACAGGGTGGCATAACCAGTGCTGCAGCTCGTATGCACAGCCAGCCCTACATGCCCTAAGTAGCTTGGTACCATCCTAGGAACTTATAAGTAGGTTAGCACATGCCAATTGTGGACAACCAATTAACCATACCATTTTTAAAAGGAAGGAATACTGCCACTGGGGTCTGAACAGCAGGCCTCAATGCACTCTCAAAGTCAAAAACCAGCAGATTATAGTCTAAAATGGGGCAAAACGTTGGAGGAAACCTGCAAAAAAGCCTGTTTACTCACACATCACATATTAGTAAATGTTCCCCTTACTTTATGAATTGGGCCCAGCATCTCCAAAGATATACAGAAGGAATCATTTGTGTGTCTTCTACTGTGCAATGAAATTGAGGAATTTACCAGATTTGTTAAATACATGAATGTTTGCTCTTAGAACACTGCCAGATTAAAAAAATTGCACCACTTCACCTATGGCTATCACAATTTTAGTTTCAACAAAAAATGTAATCTTGCCCATTGGACTCAGGAAGTTTGAGGTTTGTGGAGATTTGCAGTTGTTAAATGTTTTCGTTTAAAATTCGTACTTGACCTGAATTGAAAATGACAATAATAAACAGAGTAATGGGAAGCAGAGAGGCTACTTATGCAAGAATATCTCAGCTGCATAATTTGGTGGGCTGAGCGAATGTGCATAACTTTTTCATACAAAATGTTCCTCAATGCTTGAAAAATTTGTGAAATTAAACTGTTGTACTAAATGACATTTTCTGGCACCTTGCATCATTTCTTAAACTGAGTGTGTACCTTGGATAAAACAAATCCACCAAGAAATTCGTTCAAGCAGAAATGATCTTTTGGCAAGACGTTTTCTAGGCATAACAGTATCTTGCAAGAATTTTTTTCAGTGAGATGTGTGTTCAGGTAAAAAAATGACAGAAAATAGAATAACGCAGTTTTTTGTGAATTTTGCATAACAGGAACATATGAGAATTTCACTAACATAGTGCAACTTTTGCCCAGGTAAATAATATAACTTACTCTCAAGCTAAGTTCAGCCACTGTCAGCCTGCTTACAATTCATGTACCAAAGCGTTTCCAAAATATAAGTGAAGCTAGTGCAGTTTTTTTATGTTGTTGCTACAGAGAGGGAGCACTGTAATCAATACTTGTATACTTCTAAGAGTGAGCTTCATGATACATCATAAGTGGATTGTTCCATTACCTATTTAAGTTTGCTGCTCCTTATTCAATGGCTTTGCACCCATACTTGTTTTTATCCCATTCATGGAACACTTAGGCTTCACACTTGATTTTGATTAGTTGATGACTCCATCCTCTGCTGATGTCCGGGAACTATGCGGTTACCGCCGAATGACCGCACCGCGGTCAAAAGACCGCGGCGGCCATTCTGGCTTTCCCGCTGGGCCGGCGGGCGACCGCCAAAAGGCCGCCCGCCGGCCCAGCAAGAAAGCCCCAGCAACGATGAAGCCGGCTCCGAATGGAGCCGGCGGAGTTGCTGGTGTGCGACGGGTGCAGTGGCACCCGTCGCAATTTTCAGTGTCTGCTTTCCAGACACTGAAAATCATTATGGGGCCCTGTGAGGGGGCCCCTGCACTGCCCATGCCAGTGGCATGGGCAGTGCAGGGGCCTCCAGGGGCCCCACGACACCCGTTCCCGCCATCCTGTTCCTGGCGATATTTACCGCCAGGACCAGGATGGCGGGAAGGGGGTCAGAATCCCCATGGCGGTGCTGCAAGCAGCGCTGCCATGGCGGATTCCTTGGGCCAGGGGTAAACCGGCGGGAAACCGCCGGTTGCCCTTTTCTGACCGCGGCTTTACCGCCGCGGTCAGAATGGCCCTGTTGGCGGTGCTTCCGCGGTCCCCGGCCCTGGCGGTCATGGACCGCCAGGGTCGGAATGACCCCCAATGTGTTTCTTTTTTAAAACATAATTGTGACCTACCTCATGAATATTTATGAGGTAGGTGTTTGCAACCCAATTGGGAATCACTAAGGGCCAGATGTAGCAAGTCGGCAATTTGCGACTTGCAAATTGCGAGTCCCTGCGACTCGCAATTTGCAAGTCGCAAATTGCTATGCAGTACGGTGTCTCAGACACCGACTGCGACTCGCAATGGGGTCGCAATGACCCACCTCATGAATATTCATGAGGTGGGTCGCAAATTGCGGCCCCATTGCAAGTATAGGCACTCGCTAACATGGAGGCCTGCTGTCGTCAGCAGACCTCCATGTTTGCGACCTGCTTTTCAATAAAGCAGTTTTTTTTTTTTTTAAGTGTAGCCCGTTTTCCTAACAGGAAAACGAGCTGCACTTCAAAAAAAACGAAACCTTTTGTTTCGTTTTTTTTTCAGGGCAGGGAGTGGTCCCTTGGACCACTCCCTGCCCTGAAAAAATATTTTGGGGTCCATTCACAAACTGGAAGGTGTCCCATGGGGACCCCTTCCAATTTGCGATTGGGTTACCATCCACTTGAAGTGGATGGTAACTGCGATGCCATTTGCGACCGCATATGCGGTCGCAAATGGTATTGCATCCCAATGCGACTCGCAAATAGGAAGGGAACACCCCTTCCTATTTGCGAGTCTGAAATGCATTTTGCGAGTCGGAAATTGCTATGCAGTACGGTGTCTCAGACACCGACTGCGACTCGCAATGGGGTCGCAATGACCCACCTCATGAATATTCATGAGGTGGGTCGCAAATTGCGGCCCCATTGCAAGTATAGGCACTCGCTAACATGGAGGCCTGCTGTCGTCAGCAGACCTCCATGTTTGCGACCTGCTTTTCAATAAAGCAGTTTTTTTTTTTTTTAAGTGTAGCCCGTTTTCCTAACAGGAAAACGAGCTGCACTTCAAAAAAAACGAAACCTTTTGTTTCGTTTTTTTTTCAGGGCAGGGAGTGGTCCCTTGGACCACTCCCTGCCCTGAAAAAATATTTTGGGGTCCATTCACAAACTGGAAGGTGTCCCATGGGGACCCCTTCCAATTTGCGATTGGGTTACCATCCACTTGAAGTGGATGGTAACTGCGATGCCATTTGCGACCGCATATGCGGTCGCAAATGGTATTGCATCCCAATGCGACTCGCAAATAGGAAGGGAACACCCCTTCCTATTTGCGAGTCTGAAATGCATTTTGCGAGTCGGTAACGACTCGCAAAATGCATTTCTGCATTGGGATACGCGTTTAGCGAGTCGCAAACGGCAAATTTTGCCGTTTGCGACTCGCTAAACGTTTGTTACATCTGGCCCTAAATGTGTCTGAGACACGTTTGTACATTTAATTTTCCAAGTCTCTAATTGCGACTCGCAAAAAGTCACAATTATACACTCGCAAAATAAAATGGTCATACATCTGGCTCATTGTCCCTGGAACCGCTTCCTCCACTATTTATGACTTCAGCTGCTAGTGAAACCATGAAGAAGCTTCTCAAATGTGTAGGCCTGATTCACAAAGGTAAACTTACACTTTTGTGCAAGTTTACTCTTTTTCTGTATTCACAAACTACAATTCAATAGTAACTTTACTACTGCAGAGATTCCCCAGTTGGGGCAGAGAATTCCAGAGATACAAAGATAGGCCTGTCCTCCGGAGTCATAAAGTTACTATTAAATTTAAATTACAAACCACATAGTTGAAATCTTCACCTCTACCTCTTCTATCTTTTCTATGGGGAGATACTCGGATACTTAGTAATAAATGTGACAGTGGTGGTTGGCAGCTGGAAAATAAGAGTGGTTTAAGGAGTCAGGAAGGGTTTAGGGAGGGCTAAGGAAGGTTTTAGGTAGAGACAAACACCCATGCACAAAAAAAAGCTTATTGCTATTCACCAACTGCACTTCTAAAGTTATTACAGCTAAAAAGGACACAAAACATGTACTGCAACTAAGACCTGGAGTATGTCTAGCACTACACATGGTCAGGTACTGGCAGTGCAACACCCTCCAATATAAGATTATTGAGACTATGACGTGAACTAGAATCACGTAGGTAATAATGTTAAAATAAGGCAATTTATTTTGCTAAAAGTATATATATTTAATTTTGAAAATTCTATTAATAAAAATTATTATTTTATGATAAGCTATTTTATTAACCTTTGTAAATTTTTTATTTTGTTATTTTTAATACATAAATACAAACATGTTACTTAAATCTTTAAAAATCATTTCGATTCAATGTATTAAAATTACTTAAATATGTGATTCAAAATTAAGTTACTAGTGTTGTAGTATTTTTTATTTTGTTCTTTATTGAAAAAAATATACAAATACTTTACATTAATATTAAACATAAACATAATTTTTACTATTTTCTTTAAAATATATTCAGTATACTTTTTAAATTTGCCCTGTACTTTACTGTAGGAAGATCTCGCCACTGGTGGTACAGAACTCCATTGTGTAAAAAGTTACTAGGAGTAGGCTTGCAATTGTAAATTTGGTTCCAACTCCTGTTTCAGGGGGTTAAGACTTGCAAATGCCCTCTTTGTAGTAAATTTAGACTCAGAAATGGTGAATAGACAAAAGTAGTGCATCTACAGCAATGTGTACAAGTAAATGTACGCATGTAAATTTACTCACTTGTAAATTTACCTTTGTGAATGGACCACCCAAATCTCTAGGTTGATGCTCACTTTTACATTAGAGCAACTTTTTCATAACTGGATAGTAAATGGGTTGAAGGCACTTCAGCTACTTAGTAGTTTCTACTTATGGACTTGGTAAAGCAGGCACCAGAATGGGAGCAATATTCAAAATCATTATTATTGCTGTATTAATATTTTCAGAGATGTCAGTGCCTCACGATGAGCCACTACCTAGCTTTCCTGTGCTTCCTTTATTTCTCAATCTGCTTGCCCTCGATCGAGCAGCACTTGGTATTCACTAATTCACTCTTGATTCGTTTAGCCTTTAGCTTTAGCCACCAGCAGCACATTACATTTATCTTTCTAAATAAGCATTTTACGAAGTGTTTCTTCTTTTAGAAGTAAGTTACAGCCCCTGTCTACCAGTTACATTAGAAGTTCAGGAAGATAATTCCCCTTTACTACACAATAATACACTAAATATTGTTTTGCCTGTCCAGTTTCAGAAGATTTCGAGATGCTTGCTTCCACCATTCAGTTTCTCGGAGGGCACAGTTCAAAAAACACCAGAGAAAAAAATCATATCTTCTCCAAAGCTGTTATCTCTGTGTTTGGAGTGAATTTCTAATGATTTAGGAAGTAACAAAGAATTCCTGCGGCACATAAAGGGGCCAGCAAGAGTCATAGCTTCACATGGACAAACCATTTAACCTAGGCAAATGCAACAGGTACACATTGAAGAGCGTGGAAGTGTGACACTTAAAACGTATTTGCTGTTGTATAGATACATGTTATTTGTTTCGGATTCGGGGAAATATATTTTACAAAGAAAATAATTTTAGAAAAAAATCTTAGTTTGTGCCATATTCCCCCATAAAAAATGCGTTTAATCATGTCTCTCGCATGTTTAAGTTTGAATTTGTAAACTACCTGTAAATATTCGGTGCATAGCTTCGACCCATCAGGGCCCACACCGTTTTTCTAGTGGCGCCATTCAGGAAGACACACAATCTCACCCATGGCAATAGATTTGCTCGAAGGGACGGCCACTATACTAACATAATTCCAGAATAGGCAAATCCTATTTGCAAGCCACTTTACTCACGTTATACTTCGGTGTAGGAAACAATTGTGAATCATGGCTTATCACTCGGAATGACAATTTTGGATGTGAGCTTTTACATATTAAATGTTAACATCATTGAATCATTGTATACGGTAACAAATTACATGGACCTCATCTGTGTCAGACAATTTTGTGCCGATGCAATTTTGCACCGTCATTTGCATCAACCGACCTTTCAAATAGTTATGGCTGGTTAGTGAAGTATAAATTACATATCGCCCTAGCTCTATGGTGCAAATGATGATGCAATAGCACCAGGTAGCAGAGCTATTAAAGTAGCCTGCCACTATCATGTTGTGATAGCTGGGAGATGGTGCATGTACAGCTTTTTAAATTATATATAATTAGCAGTGTAATTGTATCAACTAAAAGCACTACAGACCTGTAGAGAACTGTTCTCTAATTTCTCCACAAGTGCATCCAATCGATGAGCGAAACCTTCCAGGCGCGCTTCTAATTTCTGAGCCACATCCTTACTTTTCAAAGCTGAAAGAAGGTTCTGGCTGAGTATGCATAATGTATCCATTGCTTTTCTCTTCATTTCTGATTCTGCTTTTAAAATCTATTAAAAAAACAACGTGGATTTATTCTAACAGCACATATGAAGTACGAAAATCAACAAAACATTTTGAAAAATAACAGATATGACCTTTTTTAAATTTTAAAATAGAAAGTAATATGAAAGATACATTTCTCAACGAAAAACACAAATTCCTAAGTCCCACCACTACCCTCACTGAAGTATTTAACCACAAAGACCAAACTACTGTACTAGAATGACAGAAGGCTAACATTGTATTAAGGTAAGAACAGACGTTTTAATATAGTACAGCATTACAGTAAAAGCCAACATGGAATGACTTTAAGGAGTAAAAAACCTTCCTTAGTCAACTGTCATGGTATACTGTGGATCTTTGGTTGACAAATCTCACAGAAAATCCCAAAAGCTGCAGTCATTCGTGTTTACCAATTCCTATATTGACTTGCAATGTTGATTTATTTCTAGCAATTTTCAGTAATAGTATCTGTAAAGATAAAAGCCTAAAAGATATTGATCATCTATCAGGCTGTACACCTGCAACATTGTTTTCCCTTTTAATCTAAATTGTCTTGAATATTTTTATTTTGACGCTAATTGAGGGGTGTGAGAAAGTAGCCCCTTTCTAGCAAGTTTACCCCCATTTTTGGCCTGTTTGTCAGTGTGTTTTACTGTGTCAATGGGATCCTGCTAATCAGGACTCCAATGCTTATGCTCTCTCTGGTTCCAAATTTGTCACTACATACTGGTAACCCAGTATTTCATCCCAAATTGGCATACGGGTCACCCCTTATAAGACCCTAGTACATGTTACTTAGGTACCCAGGGCACTGGGGTTCCAGGGGATCCCTATGGGCTATAGCATTACTTATATGTCAGGCTTTCCAACCATGAAGGCTGGATGCAAAGTACCTGTGTGTGAGGGCACCCTGCACTAGCAGAGGTGCCCCCACATCGTCCAAGACCATTTTCCCAGACTTTGTGAGTGCGGGGACGACATTTTACGCGTATACTGGACATAGGTCAATACCTTCACAATGGTAACTCCGAATATGGCCATGTAAGGTGTCTAACAACTGGGAATTGTACCTCAATACCGATTCCAGTTTTGGTTGCACAATAACATGCACTCTGGGGGCTCCACGGTGGACCCCAGTACTGCCATTACCGCCTTCTAAGGTTTTCCAGGCAGCCCCAGCTGCTGCACCCTCACAGACAGGTTTCTGCCCTCCTGTTGCTTGAGCAGCTCAAGCCCAGCAAGGCAGAACAAAGGATTTCCTTTGGGAGAGGGGAGTTACACCCTCTCCCTTTGGAAATAGGTGTTACAGACATACGAGGGGTATCCTCCCAGAGCCTCTGGATTATACAAAGGGGGCACCATCTGTGCCCTTCAAAGCATTTCCAGTCTACACCAGTTCAGGGACCCCCAGTCCCTGCTCTGGTGTGAAACTGAACAAAGGAAAGGGCAGTGACCACTCCCCTGTCCATCGCCACCCCAGGGGTGGTGCCTAGAGCTCCTCCAGAGTGTTCCTCAGATTTGCCATCTTAGATGCTCCCAGAGTTCCCCACCACCTTGGAATCCGAGTGGCTAGTGTCAGCAGGTGAAGTCAGAGCCCTCCCCAATAGGTGCTTACCCGGTTAGATGACCAATCCCCCTTTCAGGGCTATTTAGGGTCTCTCCTCTGGGTGTTTCTTCAGTTTCAGATTGCAAGACTCCGGCAGGAATCCTCTGCATCCTTTCCTTCATCTATCAACGGAACAGCCGCTGACTGCTCTAGGTACTCTTCAACTTGCAACAAAGAAGCAAAGACGACTTCTGCAACATTGTAACTTTAGCTCCTGCCAGCAACTGCAACAGTTTCCAGGTCATGCATCCTCCATGGACTGCCTGTCCTCAGCCTGCACCAGAAGAAGAGAAGAAATCTCCTGTGGAGTGACAGAGTCACTTCCCTGCTTCAGCAGGCACCTCTCTGCAGCGATGACCGGTGGTGTAGGTTCCCTCTCCCCATGATGAGCGTGGATCCAGCAACACAGGTGGTGGACTAAAGTGACTCAGACAGTCCCAAGGTCCAGCTGTCCAACTTTGGTGAAGGTAAGAGCTTGCCTCCCCACGCAAGACAGTACCCCCCTGCACCGCGTGACTTGCAGTTGCCAAGGCTTGTGTGTGACCTTCCAAGAAGTTCTTCATGCACAGCACAACTTAGGCCCCCCAGCACTCCATCCTGTGATGCACAGCTGTGATGCACAGCTTCCCGAGTGGTTCTCCGGCGGCATGGGATTCCTTTGAGTTGTGCTGCGTGGGCCCCCATTTGTACCTTCTTTGTCACCGTGCTGTAGGACTTCTGTGCGTGCTCCCTGGCCTTCTGAGGGCTCTCTGAGTTGCTGAGAGCCCCCTCTGTCTCTCCCTTCTGGGTAGAGGCCAACAGGTTCCTCCTGGTCATGGACAGAGCCATTTTCTGCTAACCCAAGCTTTGTGTGTGCCAAGGCTTGTTGGCAGAATCCAGCGAAGCAAACCAGACTGTAATCATCCATCCGGCGTGGGACATCTTCTGCATCAACCAGGAACCCACATCTGTCTTCTTGGGCACATAACTGACTTTTGTCTTCTCACTGGTGGTTCTTCTTTTGCACCTTGTTCCTGGTTAGCAGGGGCTCCTGTTCTCCCTGGATTCTTCAGTGCTTCTTGGACTTGGTCCCCTTCTTACACAGGTCTTTAGTTCCAGGAATCCATTGTTTATGTCTTGCAATCTCTTTGGTTCTTGCATGATCTTCTATCACGACTTCTTGTGTGTTTCAGGAAACTTACTGTTATTTACTCCTGCTTTCCTGGGCTCTGTGGTGTGGTGTTACTTACCTTTGGTGTTTTCTTATACTCCCAGCACCCCTCTACACACTACACTTCCCTAGGTGGCAAACCGACTTTTGCATTCCACTGTTTTAGTATATAGTTTGTGTTCCCCCTAGACCCATTGCAACTTATTGTGATTTTCACTATTTGCACTGTTTTCTGACTGTGTACTTACCTGTTTTGGTTACTATTGTATATATTGTGTATATTACTTACCTCATAAGGGAGTATAGTCTCTAAGGTATTTTTGGCATTTGTGTCACCAAAATAAAGTACCTTTATTTTTGTAGCACTAAGTAATTTCTTTCATGTGTGTGAGTAGTGTGTGAGTACTGTGTGACTACAGTGGTATTGCAAGAGCTTTGCATGGCTCCTAGTTCAGCCTTGGCTGCTCTACCTTTAGCTATCTCTGGCTTCTAGACACTGACTACACTTCACTGATAAGGGATAACTGGACCTGGTTTGTTTGGTAACCCTACAAACCAGGCCAGCCTCCTACAAGGGGCCACTAATATCAAGGGACTTGGCAAACTGCAGATCTAGTTCTCCTTAGTTGCCCAATTGGAATATCCCAAGATTGTAAAGAGCCTCAATTGGACGCACTACAATGTAGACTCAAGAGGGCAGCACCAATCAATGCTTTTTGCAGAAGCTCTGGCTATTGCCAGCCATTCGTAATTTTTATTTGACACCAACGGTGATGCCTACTGGACTTTCTTTACATATTACATCAAGTAATCTCAGGTCTTTTTATATTTTGTTATGAATATGGATGTTCCAACAAATTGTGTTATTTGTTACTTCAATAACTACCATGGACACTGGAACAAGTACAAAGTAAAGACAAATCGGGATTAGTGTTGACGTACCTGCTCTAAGTGTTAACATTAGCTGTTGAGAACACCTTTTTTAATTTAAATTGTTCATTCACTTTTCTTCTCGCAAGGAACAGGATTCATACGAAGTCAAAGGCCATATGATTATCAACTGACCTTCAGCAGTATAAATATCAGATGTATTTACGTTATTTTAAAGTGAACTTTATTTAAGAATGCTTTTATTTGTCTTTTCAGTGATCATGTTATATTAAATGTTTCTACAGGATTAATTCCTGGAAAAATAATTACATCTTAATCTGAATGTAAATGGTTAGTGAAAGTTGGAGAAATACTTCTGCCTACAAAGAATCAAGTGTGTCCCTTTGTCTCTCTTCCGCTTTTTGTCTACTTAGGTTGTCTCCTCATCGTGCCTGTGCGGAATACCCAATGATTCTCAAACAGAGATGTCTTAGGAAGATTACATCTGCCAGTTGTCGCAAAGGCACCAGTGCTCACAAGTGCATTCTGGGTTTAAGGCAATGACTTCCCATCCCAGAAACCCCTTTACGAAGGAAACTGCTACAAATACACACATACAAGGTCACCTTCGATATTGTCAAGCCATCCTTTTTGACTGTACGGAATGAACAACCAAAGTAATCACTACAAAGTTTAAAAACTACCCACAATAATCAACTCGAAAGCTAAATGGTTGTTAAGGTATTCTTGCATATGTGATGCCCTCGTAACAAAGGTTGGGATATAAATGTTTCTCCATGAAATATGTATGTCCTAACAAAAAATGATTTACTTGGTGATATATATGGGAATAAAAACAAGGCGTACCTCAAATTAAACATTGTATTAATGAGTTTTAAAGATTATTGAGGTTTTGATACAAACCAGAACAGTTATTTACTTGTTTGACAAAGTAAATGTTACCCCTTTAAATGTTTTCTTTAAACATTGAGCACTACAGAGGGTTTAATCAGTTCCGGGCTTCTCTAGTATCCCGTTTTAGAGACAAAAAGTTATTTTCAGTCCAACTCAAATCTGATTTCGTAATGAGCTCTTAATTAACAAAGGGGCCTGGGTGCTCTAAAGCTGTAAATGAGGACTTTACATTGTTCACCTTGAGAATCCTACCTGCCCCCTTAAGGCTGATACAATTCCTCATGATTACTCGATCTAGCTTGAGCCAGAATTAGACAGGCCATTTTGCGACCCCTGCTAGTGTACAATTTGAAATACAACCTATTTTTACATAGGTTGCATCTGAAATTGCTTTTCCATTCACAAACCAACTGTGTGCAACAGTACATCAGGCCCTAAATTAGTATGTTGGAACATATATGCATTACAGCTTTTCAGGTTTACAGACATGTTTAGAATACTTGGAACTGTATTTTGAAACAAAAATACTAAATCAATTTAGTGTCCCAACAAATTTAAACGTGAACATTTTATTTTATACACAGCATGTTAGTTGTAAAGCATAGTCATCATATGTGCAATTCGCGTGATTTTAATGAAGTAAAGAATTATTCATATTTAGCGAATGTGTAGTTTCTGCAAATGGATTCAATCAGCAATGCAGATAGGCACTGAGTAGACCACACGAAACAGACATGTGGGACAAAAATAAAGGCTAAAGTGCACTAAAGTGACTATCATGTCTGGCTTTGCTACCAAGGTAGTTGTTCCAATATAATACACTAATCAACTTATAAAAATTCGGTGTTGATCCCTTGTAGAAAAACTCTCCCGACACTGATGAACTCACTAAAAAGGTTAGCACAGAGTCAGCACAGAATCATACATATGGATACCTAGTACCTGATTAAAACAATGATTTGGACCAAAACGTGCACATTAGAGGCTATAGAGAATGAAGGTAGACAAAATCGAATCTGTGTACTATACAATTAGATTGAAACATGTTATACAATCATACAACAATACAGGACAGAAAACATTTCTGGAAACAGACTAATAGTACATACTGTCAAGACCTAACAATGCTCCCAATTCAAACTGAATGAAAGACTCTCCATGTTGTTAGATTTGACAGAAGTTATATCACATAAATTTAAAGTCTGGGTCTTAGGAGAAAATAGAGAGACTCATAAGATGTAATCAAGTCTCTGGTGGATGGCAGAGAACTGTCAATAGCATTTAAAATTAGGGAGGTGAAAACAAATGTTCTTAGCGCCAGCCTAGGTGGAGCAGAAGTTGAAAAGCAATTTGACTTAAAGACTAATGAACTTTAACAAGCTATGCCATTGTCCTTGTTAGCAAGGTTTAGGAGTAAAATTAATCTTTCAAATCAGCAAATGTTCGATGCCAGTTAAGCCAAACAGGTAATATTCCGAAGACATCCATTAATTGAGCAAACGGGACTTTTAGAATATCGAGGCAGTGTGGAGGCGAGCCACTACGAAAAAAATAAACCTGTGACGACTATGGTCAAAAGAGAGGTTTATAAAACCAAATCTGCACTTGTTTAACTTGAACTACCTCAAAAACGTCTTCAGAGCATCCCATTAATTGCCTACTTTGGGGACAACATGAGAAGAAGAAAGAAATAATGTTGAGATGCCGCATCTAACAAGGAAATGAGGGGCAAGTCATCACCATTAAATACAACGTATCTAGGAATATTGCTGGCATAACAGCGAAATGTGAAGCTATCCACGAAAGGGAATGGCTGCACATCCAACTTTATTATCAAAATGCTCACTTTTTAGACAAAAAAATGCAGCTCGAAATATAAACAGTTACGTTTTATTTGAGTGCTGAGACTGAGTGACGAAAAAGTGAGGGAAGAAATATCTTTGTAAAGAAAGTATATAGTAATAGAACAAATGTTTACAGGTCCAAGTGAAAAGAGATGATGGATTTTTTCAACTAAAATTAAAAAAATTGCAAAATTGTTTACCGTGTACTACGGGATTTACACTTCTGTTGTAGACTGGCACTAAAACAATTGGGCTAAGCACCAATGACCTGGGTAGGTCAAGTACCCGTCTCAATCATTTAAACATTTTCAATGACCTTCATCATAACCGGAGGAAGAAGTTGAAGGTGATTAATTTTCTTTAGTAAATTCTACTGAATGGAAAATTTCGATTTGGATACACTACTTTAAGCACTCGAGGTGAATGCACCCCAGATTGAACAATTTCTGTTATGATCAGACACCACTTGGAGAATTTCAACTTTGACAGGTGTTTCTAATCCAGTGAACTGGACACTGTTTCAGATTATTTGAATTGATAGGCATGAACCCCTTGTATTTTCATAGTGAGTGGCCTCCGTAAGAAAACATTCTTGTACAATTTCTTCTCTCCTAAGTACTTCAGAAATTTGACTAAAGTTGTTACAGCCTGCTGCCAAATTTTGGTCCAATCAAACAATACTTTTAGGAAGTTCTAGACTAACACCATGCTGGGATTCACCAGGAAGCCCTGAGTATCCCACTTGGTAACCCTGGAATCAACCTCTGGGGTGATCACCTAATTCTTGACAAAATAAGGTCATGGGTTTTGGGTGCTAACCATGGGTAACCTAGTTCACGTTCAGATATTTCCAGTTTTCATCTTGGATATCAGAAAGGTGTCTTAAAGAGGTTAAGAATTCCAGAGGTATGGAAAATGAATTGCAAGATATATCATTTAAAAAAAGAGGTTCTGTTAGAAATGGGGTCTTTGGTTGGCAGTCAGGTTACCCCCTGTCCAAGCAAGGACCCTCACTCTAGTCAGGGTAAGTCACACACAATGCAAATTATTTTGTGCCCACCCTCTGGTAGCTTGGCACTGAGCAGTCAGGCTTAACTTAGAAGGCAATGTGTAAAGTATTTGTGCAATAAATCATGCAATAACACAGTATAGCACCACAAAAATACACCACACAGTGTTTAGAAAAATATATAATATTGATCTGGCTAAATGCAGGTCAAAACAATTAAAATGCAATAAATATATGTTGAGATATTGCTGTAAAAGTGATATAAAGTGTCTTTAGTCTTTTAAAAGCAATAAATGTCTCTTTCAAGCACAAAGTACCTGGTTCGCGTGCAAAATCTCAGCAAAGAACCGCAGAGGAGGAGAAGCATGTAAACAAAGGGGGTGTGCACGTTGATTTCTCGGGACGCACACAGCGATGCGTCATTTAGTTTTCACAGAGGGACGGCTGGGCGTCGATTTCCGGTGCTCAGTTGTTGATCCTCTTAGGGTTGCGGGGTTTTCGGATGCCCTGGGGACGATGCGTGGATTTCCGGCACTGACAGGACAAAGTCACAGGGGCTGCGTCGATCCGGTGGCCATTGTGTGGAAATTTCTACCGCACGGCAGCCCTGCGTTGATTCCTCTCTGGAAGTCGGGCTGCGCCGTTCCAGCTTGGCTGTGCGTCGATCCAGTGGGCAGTGCGTCAAATTTCCAGTCGCTACGCTGGCGCTGCATCGATCTTCTCATTGCGAAGTCGGGCTGCGCCGTTCTGGTTCAGCGTGCAGTGAATTTTTCACCGCAGTGCAGGCTGTGCATCATTTCTGGCAGGCTGTATGTCAATTTTCACCGTACAGGGAGTCCTCCTTGTAGAGATGAAGTCTTTTTGGTCCTGAGACTTCAGAGAACAGGAGGCAAGCTCTATCCAAGATGTTGGAGAGCACTTCTCGGCACAGCCAGAGAGGAGCAAGGCAGCAGGGCAACAGCAAGGCAGCAGTCCTTCACAGAAAGTAGTCTGGCGAGTCCTTTGGGCAGCCAGGCAGTTCTTCTGAGCAGGTTGCAGATTCTGGTTCAGGTTCTCTTCTTCAGGAAGTGTCTGAGTTGGTAGGGTCAGAGGCCCTGTTTAAATACCCAAATGTGCCTTTTAAGTGGGGGAGACTTCAAAGAGTGACTTAGAAATGCACAAGGTCCCCTTTCAGTTCAATCCTGTCTGCCAGAGTCCCAGTAGAGGGTGTGGCAGTCCTTTGTGTGAGGGCAGGCTACTGTCCTTTGACATGCAGGTGTCAGGCCCTCCACCCTCCCATCCCAGGAAGACCCATTCAAAATGTAGATGCATGCAAGTGAGGCTGAGTATCCTGTGTTTGGGGTGTGTCTGAGTGAACGTACAAGGGAGCTGTCAACTAAACCCAGCCAGACATGGATTGTAAGGTGCAGAAGAATTTAAGTGCAGAGAAATGCTCACTTTCTAAAAGTGGCATTTCTAAAATAGTAATATTAAATCCAACTTCACCATTCAGCAGGACTTTCTATCACCATTCTGGCCACACTAAATATGACCTTCCTACTCCTTTCAGATCAGTAGCTACCACTCAAACAATATGTGAGGGCAGCTCCAATGTTAGCCTATAAAGGGAGCAGGCCTCCCAGCAGTGTAAAAACTAATGTAGGAGTTTTACACTACCAAGACAAGTAAACTACATAGGTACATGTCCTGCCTTTTGTCTACACAGCACCCTGCCTTATGTGTTGCCTAGGGCATACCTCAGGGATGACATATATGTAGAAAAAGGGGAGTTTTAGGCTTGGCAAGTACTTTTAAATGCCAAATCGAATTGGCAGTGAAACTAAACACACAAGACTTGCAATGGCAGGCCTGAGACAAGGCTAAGGAGCTACTTAAGTGGGTGGCACAATCAGTGCTGCAGGCCCACTAGTAGCATTTAATCTACAGGCCCTGGGCACACATAGTGCACTTTACTAGGGTCTTATAAGTACATTAAATAATCCAATTGGGTATGATCCAATGTTACCATGTTTAAAGGGAGAGAGCATATGCACTTTAGCATTGGTTAGCAGTGGTAAAGTGTGCAGAGTCTTAAAACCAGAATAACAGTATCTAAAAAGTGGAGGGAGGTAGGAAAAAAGTTAGGGGTGACCACCCTAAGACTGTCAGGCCTAACATGTTTCCCTCAGCTGAAAGTGGGGCGAGCTCCCCAACCTCCTGGGAGCTCTCATCGCTAAGGCGGAAGTATCTGTAGAGACCATCAGCGTTGGCGTGGCCACTCCCCAGGCGATGCTCTACCGTAAAGTCCATCCCCTGTAGGGATATGGATTACCTCAAGAGCTTAGGATTCTCACCCCTCATCTGCATGAGTCATCTGAGGGGCCTGTGCTCTGTCTGAACCGGGTGGTGAGTCCCAAACAGGTATGGTCTCAGCTTCTTCAGTGCCCAGACCACAGCAAATGCTGGTCTTTCAATAGCACTCCACCTCTGTTCCCGTGGTAATAGTCTTCTGCTAATAAAGACTACTGTTGGTCTAGGCCCTCCTCATTTAGCTGTGCTAGAACAGCCCCTATGCCATGCTCTGAAGCGTCTGTCTGCACATTAAATTCCTGGGAGTAGTCAGAGGCCTTGAGCACGGGGGCCGCGCCCATGGCTTCCTTCAGGGATTCAAAGGCTTTCTGACAAGCCTCTGTCCAATTCACAAACCTAGGTTGCTTTTTGGAAGTAAGTTCTGTCAAGGATGTCACAATGGAACCATAGCCCTTGACAAACCTATGGTAGTATCCCGTGAGGCCTAAGAAGTCCCTCACTTCTGTCTGTGTTCTAGGTGGTTGCCAGGCCTTGATAGTTTCAAAGTGGTCTGGAGCGGCTGCACTTTGTCCCAAGTATACCCCAGAACCCAGCCGAATCTGGCACTTACTAGCCTTAATGGTCACGCCTGCCTGTTGCACAGCCTGAAGCACTTCCTTGAGGTGGAGCTGGTGTTCCTCCCAGCTGGAACTACAGACGGCTATGTCGTCTAGGTAGGTTGCACAGAAGGCATCCTTGCCAGCTTGACCCTGTTAACCAACCGTTGGAAAGTAGCAGGGGCATTTTTCAACCCAAAGGGCATCACCCAGAACTGGTAATGGCCATCAGGTGTGGAAAATGCAGATCTTTCTTTAGCCCCCTCCGTCAAGGCGATCTGCCAGTACCCTGATGTGAAATCAAAAGTACTGAGGAATTTGGCAGCGGCTAGCCTGTCTACGAGCTCATCAGCTCAGGGGATGGGGTGAGCGTCAGTCCGTGTGACTGAGTTGAGACCCCAGTAGTCCACACAGAACCGGAGTTCTGGCTTGGCACCAGGTGCAGCAGCCTTGGGTACCAGCACCACAGGGCTGGCCTAGAGACTGCTGGACTTCTCAATAACCCCTAGAGCCAACATCTTGGAAACTTCCTCCTTGATGATGGCCTTCACCTTATCTGACAACCTGTAAATTTAGCTCTTTCCAGGGGAACTGTCTCCTGTGTCAATATCATGGACACACAGGTGGGTGAATCCCAGGAGTAAGGGAAAACAGGGAAGAGAACTGCTCCAACAACTCGCGGCAGTCTCCTCTCTGATCTAGAGTCAGGGAGTCAGAGAGATTGACACCCTCCACTGACCAATCACCTTCTTTGGCAGAGAGGAGGTCGGGGAGATGTTCACTCTCCTCTTCCATGCCGTCATCTATCACAAGGAGCATACTGACCTCAGAACTCTCAAAATTAGGCTTGATTCGGTTGTGGTGGAGAACCCTTAAGGTGTCTAGGGGTCTTGAGGTCCACTAGATAAGTGGCCTCCACCTTCCGCTCCTTGATTTCAAAGGGGCCAGAACAGCAGTCCTGGAGAGCTCTAGACTCTACTGGCTCCATTACCCAAACCTTGTCTCCCGGTGAGACCTCGACCAGAGTGGCCTTCCAGTCATACCACTCCTTCATTACCTCTTCACTGGCCTCAACGTTACTTTGGCCTGCTTCCAGAAACATTGGGTATGGTTGCGGAGGGCCAGCATGTAGCTGACCACATCCTGGGGAAGTGTCTTGGGAGCTTTCTCCCAGTCCTCTTTTGCTATGCTTAGAGGTCCCCTGACAGGGTGACCATAGATGAGCTCAAAGGGGCTGAACCCCACCCCTTTCTGGGGCACCTCCTATAAGCAAAGAGCAGGCATGGCAAAGGACATCCTACTCACTCCTCATGGCCTCAGGTAGGCCAGTGATCATGCCTTTCAGGGCCTTGTTGAATCTCTCAACAAGCCCATTGGATTGAGGATGATAAGGGGTGGTAAACTGGTAGGTCACCCCACACTCATCCCACATGGACTTCATGTACGCAGACATGAGGTTTGTGCCTCCATCAGATACAACTTCCTTAGGGAATCCCACACGGGTAAATATTCCCATTAGGGCTCTGGTCACCACCGATGCAGTCACTCTTCTCAGAGGGATTGTCTCTGGATAGCGGGTGGCATAGTCCACCAAAACCAGAATAAACCTGTTGCCCAAGGCAGTTTTAGGATCCAAGGGACCAGTGACGTTGATGCCCACCCTTTCAAAGGGGGTGCCAATGACGGGGAGTGGCCTTAAGCCTTTTCCCTGTCTTCCCACTAGCCTGGCAGGTGGGGCAGGCCATGCAGAAATGATCTGAGGCTACCCGCATTCTAGGCCAATGAAAGTGGGTGACAAGCCTGGCAAAGGTTTTGTCTTGGCCCAAATGTCCTGCCAGGGGGATGTCGTGAGTCAGACCCAGTAGGATGGCCCGGTAACACTGGGGGACCAACAGCACACGTGCTGCCCCAATGGCAGGAGCCTTAGGCTCACTGTAAAGGAGATCATTCTCCCAGTAGATGTGGTGATCACCAGAGGCTTCACCAGCTGCTTGGGCTGCAGCCTGTTGCCTCAGACCCTCAAGGGTGGGGCATTCCTTCTGTGCTTTGCAAAATTCTGCCCTGGTTGGCCCACTCTTTACTTGCCAGCCAGCAAGCTCACGCCGGTTGCCAAGGTCAGTAATGTCTTCTCTGGTTGGCTCAGGGGCCTCCTCCTCCTCAGGGACCCCGTCCACCACCGTGGGAATATCTGAGGTGGGTTTACCGCGCCTCTTACTCTTCCTCTTTGCAGCCATCTAGGCCATTGTTCCAGGCTCCAGACGCCTTTGATTCCCTTCACGGGCAGCCATGGACCTTGTGGTCATGCAGACCCACACAGGCAAACCTAACATCTCCAGGTGGTCTCTGAGCTCTACCTCTTTCCAGGCAGTATGCTCTAGATCATTGCCTAACAGACAATCTACAGGCATAGAAGGACTCACAGCTACTTTTAGAGTACCAGAGACCCCCCTCCAACTCATATGGAACCAGAGCCACTGATATGTGACTCTTGTGATTGTCAGTGACTATGACCTTGTGGAATGTATTAGGGACTATCAGCTCTGCTGACACCAGCTGACTCTCGACAGTTGTCATACTGTGATCATCAGAGGGTTCACCAGCTGCTTGGGATGCAGCCTGTTGCCTCAGACCCTCAAGGGCGGGGCATTCCTTCTGCGCTTTGCAATATTCTGCCCTGGTTGGCCCACCCTTTACTTGCCAGCCAGCAAGTTCAGGCAGGTTGCCAAGGTCAGTAATGTCCTCCCTGGTTGGCTCAGGGGCCTCCTCCTCCTCAGGGACCCCGTCCACCACCATGGGAATATCTGCGGTGGGTTTACTGTGCCTCTTACCCTTCCTCTTTGCAGCTGTCTGGGCCATTGTTCCACGCTCCAGATGCCCTTGATTCCCTTCCCGGGCAGCCATGGACCTTGTGATCATGCAGACCCACTCAGGCAAACCTAACATCTCCAGGTGGGATCTGAGTTCTACCTCTTTCCAGGCAGTATGCTCTAGATCATTGCCTAATAGACAATCTACAGGCATGGAAGGACTCACAGCTACTTTTAGAGTACCAGAGACCCCCCTCCAACTCATATGGAACCAGAGCCACTGATATGTGACTCTTGTGATTGTCAGGGACTATGACCTTGTGGAATGTATTAGGGACTATCAGCTCTGCTGACACCAGCGGACTCTCGACAGTTGTCATACTGTGATTGTCAGAGGGATCACCAGCTGCTTGGGCTGCAGCCTGTTGCCTCAGACCCTCAAGGGCGGGGCATTCCTTCTGCGCTTTGCAAAATTCTGCCCTGGTTGGCCCACCCTTTACTTGCCAGCCAGCAAGTTCAGGCAGGTTGCCAAGGTCAGTAATGTCCTCCCTGGTTGGCTCAGGGGCCTCCTCCTCCTCCTCAGGGATCCCGTCCACCACCGTGGGAATATCTGAGGTGGGTTTACCGCGCCTCTTACCCTTCCTCTTTGCATCTGTCTGTGCCAATGTTCCAGGCTCCAGATGCCCTTGATTCCCTTCCCGGGCAGCCATGGACCTTGTGGTCATGCAGACCCACTCAGGCAACCCTAACATCTCCAGGTGGGATCTGAGCTCTACCTCTTTCCAGGCAGTATGCTCTAGATCATTGCCTAACAGACAATCTACAGGCATGGAAGGACTCGCAGCTATTTTTAGAGTACCAGAGACCCCCCCCTCCAACTCATATGGAACCAGAGCCACCGATATGTGACTCTTGTGATTGTCAGTGACTAGGACCTTGTGGAATGTATTAGGGACTATCTGCTCTGCTGACACCAGCTGACTCTCGCCAGTTGTCATACTGGCTCCTGTGTCACACAGAGCCTCCACCCTTTGCCCATCAATGGTGACCCACTGCCTATACCTGGAAGTATTGGCAGGCATGTGGGCTTTTGGCACCATCTCCCTATCTCCCAGGGATACTAGGGACACCTCTGTCGATCCCCCAAAGCTTACTGGGACTGTCTCCCCCCGAGCGCTACCCTAGCCAATCCAGGTGTCTGCCCTACAGTGGTGGGCTGTGCTCTCTTGGAACACTGGGAGTCACCCTTAGAGTGTCCATGCTGGTAGCATTGTAAGTATTTGGGGATAAACTTCCCTAACTTCTTATTGAAGAACCCTGGTTTCTTCCCAAACCTAGAAGAGGAATGGTTACCCCCCCCCCCCCCCCTTGGGAATTGTATTGGGGGCCTTTTGAGAGTTCCTTATCTTTACGTTTTTCTCCAACTCTTTCTTCTGTCGGGAACCCTGACCACCTTTGTGGGTGTCCCCACAGATGCCTTTTTGGACACTCTGGTGCTAACCCAGAGGTCCGCCTCCTCAGCAACCTTCCTGGGATCAGTCAGCTTACTGTCTACTAAGTGCTGGTGAAAATCTGTAAAAGAAATACTGAGCATATGCTCTCTCAGATTCAAATCATATAACCCTTTGTAATCATTTACTTTGCTGCCCCGCACCCATCCATTCAGTGCCTTATTGGAGAAATCAAAACAGACTACCCATGTCTGTGTGGAAAGGTTGGTGCTGTCCCTAAACCTCTGACGGACGTTTTCAGGGGTCAGCCCAAACTTGGCCAGTAAGGCGGCTTTCATGGTTGCATAGACATTCTGATCATGTGGATCTAGTGTAAGGAGTGTGTCCCTCCCCTCTGCTGGTACATAAAACCACAAGGCTGCCCCCCATTGCTCCTTAGATGTTCCATGAGCCCTTAGTGCAACTTCATAGGCAGCCAACCACTTGTCAAAGTCATCTCCTACCACAAAACCTGGCACCACATTTTTGGGTATACGAACCTTTCTCACCCCAACAGGTCCTACATGTATGCTGCTACCATCACTGTTGGACTCAGACTGTTTTGCCTTGATCTCCTGCTCCTTGAGACTCAGTTCATGAACCAACAAAAGTTTCTTTTCAGCCAAGGCTCTCAGCTGCTTTTGCTTCTCTCTCTGCCCTCCTTTCCTCCTGTTGAGCTTCAATTTTTAACCTTGCCATGTTCAATTGAAATTCCCTCTCCTCTCTCCTTTCCTCTGCGGTCAGGCCCTGATCAGAGACACTGCTCCCTGGTTTGGCAGGGGGCACAACTGTAGTGGTAACATCATCCACCGATGGCAAAAAATCGTCTGAGGGGCCATCCTCTGGGCCCTCCTCCTCAGCATCTCCCTCTGAATGGGCTTCTGCCCAGGCCCTCCCACCATTTGAAATTCCTCCTTTCTGGAGGCACCTTGGGTGGGTACACCCATATCCCTGCAGAACCCTTTCAGCTGTTTGACAGGATATGTCTCCAACAGGGCTTGGTCAAAATCTTCATTTCCAGCTTGAGACCCAGCCAGAGACATGTTGAGTGAGGATTTGAGTTAGAAAATTGTCAGGAAAAACGAAATTGCAGAAAAAGTTTTAAAACAAATCAAGTTGACCTTCAACTGTGGGTAGGTAGTGAACACTTAGCTACTGAATGTCACTGCACAAATATAAGTCCTATCCTCACCGCATGTTAGAAATTGGGTCTTTGGTTGGCAGTCAGGTTAACCCCTGTCCAAGCACGGACCCTCACTCTAGTCAGGGTAAGCCACACACAATCCAAATTATCCTGTGCCCACCCTATGGTAGCTTTGCACTGAGCAGTCAGGCTTTTAGAATGCAATGTGTAAAGTATTGGTGCAATAAGTCATGCAATAACACAGTATAGCACCACAAAAATCCACCACACAGTGCTTAGAAAAATATATAATATTTATCTGGATACATGCAGGTCAAAACAATTGAAATGCAATAAGTATATGGTGAAATATCACTGTAAAAGTGATATAAAGTGTCTTTAGTCTTTTAAAAGCAATAAATGTCTCTTTCAAGCACAAAGTACCTGGTTTGTGTGCAAAATCTCAACAAAGAACCGCAGAGGAGGAGATGCGTGTAAACAAAGGGGGTGTGCGTCGATTTCTCGGGACGCACAATGCGATGCGTCATTTAGTTTTCACACAGGAACGCTGTACATCGATTTCCGGTGCTCAGTTGTTGATCCTATTAGGGTTGTGGGGTTTTCGGACACCCTGGGGACGATGCGTGGATTTCCGGCACTGACAGGACAAAGTCACAGGGGCTGCGTCGAACCGGTGGGCATTGTGTGGAAATTTCTACTGCACGCCAGCCCTGCGTCGATTCCTCTCTGGAAGTCGGGCTGCGCCGTTCCAGCTCGGCTGTGCATCGATCAAGTGGGCAGTGCGTCAAATTTCCAGTCGCTACGCTGGCACTGCATCGATCTTCTCGTTGTGAAGATGGGCTGCGTCGTTCCGGTTCAGCATGCAGTGAATTTTTCACTGTGGTGCAGGCTGTGCATCATTTCTGGAAGTCTGTGCGTCGATTTTCGCCGTACAGGGAGTCCTCCTTGTAGAGTAGAAGTCTTTTTGGGCCTGAGACTTCAGAGAACAGGAGGCAAGCTCTATCCAAGACGTTGGAGAGCACTTCTCAGCACAGCCAGAGAGGAGCAAGGCAGCAGGGCAACAGCAAGGCAGCAGTCCTTCACAGAAAGCAGTCAGGTGAGTGCTTTGGGCAGCCAGGCAGTTCTTCTGGGCAGGTTGCAGATTCTGGTTCAGGTTCTCTTCACCAGCAAGTGTCTGAGTTGGTAGGGGCAGAGGCCCTGTTTAAATACCTAAATGTGCCTTTGAAGTGGGGGAGACTTTAAAGAGTGGCTTAGAAGTGCACAAGGTCCCCTTTCGGTTCAATCCTTTCTGCCAGGGTCCCAGTAGGGGGTGTGGTAGTCCTTTGTGTGAGGGCAGGCTACTGTCCTTTGACATGCAAGTGTCATACCCTCCTCCCTCCCATCCCAGGAAGACCCATTCAAAATGCAGATGTGTGCAAGTGAGGCTGAGTATCCTGTGTTTGGGGTGTGTCAGAGTGAATGCACAAGGGAGCTGTCAACTAAACCCAGCCAGACGCGCATTGTAAGTCACAGAAGGATTTAGGTGCAGAGAAATACTCACTTTCTAAATGTGGCATTTCTGGAATAATAATATTAAATCTAACTTCACCAGTCATTATGACTTTGCATCACCATTCTGGCCATACTAAATATGACCTTCCTCCTCCTTTCAGATCAGCAGCTACCACTCAAAGAATATATGAGTGAAGCTCCAATGTTAGCCTATGAAGGGAGCAGGCCTCACAGCAGTGTAAAAACTAATTTAGGAGTTTTACGCTACCAACACCTGTAAACTGCATAAGTACATGTCCTGCCTTTTGTCTACACAGCACCCTGCCCTATGGGTTACCTAGGGCATACCTTTTGGGGGTGTCTTATGCAGAAAAATTGGAGTTTTAGGCTTGGAAATTACTTTTAAATGCCAAGTCGAATTGGCAGTGAAACTGCACACAGGCCTTGCAATGGCAGGCCTGAGACAAGGTAAAGGGGCTACTTAAATTGGGTGGCACAAACAGTGCTGCAGGCCCACTAGTAGCATTTAATCTACAGGCCCAGGGAACACATAGTGCACTTTACTAGGGACTTATAATTAAATTAAATAATCCAGTTGGGTATGATCCAATGTTACGATGTTTAAAGGGAGAGAGCATATGCACTTTAGCACTAGTTAGCAGTGGTAGAGTGTGCAGAGTCTTAAAACCAGCAAAAACAGTATCTAAAAAGTGGAGGGAAGCAGGCAAAAAGTTAGGGGTGACCACCCTAAGGCTGTCAGGTCTAACAGGTTGTAACATGGTATAGAGGATTACATGAAGCAGCAGAAGAGAGAATGCCCCACTGGAACAGCCGTGTATTGAATGCTTGTCAATACTGGACGAAAAGAGCCATATGGCAAATATCCATGGGTTTGTGATATTCCATAGTTTAAAATGCTGCACTTCGAAGAAAACATAAATACTCCCTGCAAATGAGGTACTGGACAACGAAAACATTTCGAAATTTGGTCCAAGCTTGGAGATTCTATTTCCTAAGAATGAACAACCAAATATGGTTGCCCTATATATGCTCCTTTCCTATCAGGCTTTGAGGTGTTATTGAAACTCTATGAGTCGTTTAGCTTCCTCTATAATTTGCCAAGAAAGAGAGGTAAATGCCATTTTGGGTGTACTTGGCACAAACCGCATGATGCCACAGAAGGAGCAATTATTACTTTTTTGATCTCATAATGTAAGCAAGGACAGAAATTTGCAAAAATTGAGTCTCGAACCAAGCTCCATTGGCACCAGATTGGCTGCAATTACTTATTCTATTCTATAATCTAGACCTCACTAATGAAAGAAGAAGGGAGCTTTAGAGAAATGGTTATGAGTGAAGAAAAGACAGATTTTACGAAAACAGTAAAGAATATAACGAATTTACGAAAGTCATTTGACTATTCTATCTAAGAAGATATTGGAAGATGTTAAAGACCGTTCAAGAAGCCTTGCAACGGCGGGCACAGGTGATTAGAAGGTGAGGAATATATATGACACGATCATTACAGTAAAAAGAATCCAGTCAGTGTGAATCACGTTCGTGCAACACGTAATTCAGACCAAAGTGTCAAATTGTACCGGTGAGTGCTGAAAGAATAGGGAACGCTGACAGACAAAAATCAGCGAACTTCTTAGAAAGTTGTCAAATATAATGGCATTTCATTGCATATTAGTATTGTTATTACGTTTTTTAAACTCAGATCAACTATTTGTAAGTAAATTAAAATTAAAATGTACATACTGCCAGCTTTCTTCGACTGCTCAGCATTTCATTTTGATCTTTAAAGCTAGCGGTATTGATACTGCCGACTTCCTCTTCTTTCTCTGTAAGCCACGAATCGAATATACACTAAAATATAAAAGAATAACTCAGCCTTTGGTTAAAAACAATAAACGTTATTTATCACTCATTACTTCATTATAAGACAGAAAAAGCCCTGAAAGTGTCACGTACCTGTTCATCGGTAAAATGTTGCCACTTGAGAAGAGTATCTTGCAGAAGTACCCATCGTTCTTCTGTCCATCTGCAAATGGTTGCCCACCTATCCCCTAGATGCTAGAAGAAAACAACCCAAACAATGCTATTAGAAAGTATATGTCTAAATATTAACTATAATTAACATTTTGCAATAACCTTCTTATCAATGAGGATATTCTGCAACTTTTGGTTTCTGCCACTGACGGTTCAGTTGTATTTTCCCTGTTAATAAATTTGTTCTGGTTGAAATACCTACATAAATTCAACCTGCAAAGGTCTACTGTAAAGTAATGCAATAAAATGTGTCATATAACCTACAGAGACATTGCTCTTAATAAATTACTTGAGACTATCTGAACAAGTATTCTTCCAGACCCAACTATACAGTCATCCCAACTGTTTTGGAGGCCTCACCTCATTGTACAGTCACATGCATCTACCTCCATAAGACAAATTAATCTGCTCTTTGGATCTAAAATAATAACTCCATTCGTCCATTATTAGTAAAACAATGTTTAAGACATTTTATCTATAAAACGTCAAAACAGAAAATAAAATCACCAACAATTAAATCAAATATTGTTTAACAGTGACACAAAACGAGTCAACTTGATTTTAGCGTCTAACAAGAACATATTTTTCTGAAAGATCAATGGCTGTTTGCCTTGTGGGATAAGAATACTTCATAAAAACTGGCATTCATAACTTTCTCCAAATGGCCAAGAGTAAAGTAGGAGTGGGCAATAAATTATTTTCCGCCAGCGTATTGGCAGAATTTTGGGCACTCCGCGTTTTGCTTTTAATGAGGAACTCTAGGTAAATTCTGCCAACCGGCATATCATTAATTTTTTTCTTGTGTGCGGAGCGCATACGGTAAGTTGGTAAGCGCAAGCAAGCATCTGTGTGCCCCAGTGCAATTTTTGGGTGGGTCCCAGGAGAGCACCCAGTGAGATTTCACAATGTGGGCTGTTGCGGATGAGAAAGCTGCTGCTTAAGTAGAAAAACTAACTCAAGCAGCAGTGCCCTCTGTCACGCTGTGTGGTGGCATTTGAGCTGATTTTTCAGCGTGGAACAAACTCCGGACACTAAAAATCAGTGTGAGCTGTGCGACATGCCCCTTTCCACTCACTCTCAGAGCACAGTTTTCATGCAACTCTGCAGAATTCCACATGGTGAAACTTGGCAAGTTCTGCTCAAACCCAGAATAAAGGGCAGTCGATTATAACGTTATAGAACATTTGAGGACATATTTGCTAAAGGTTCTCGCATTGATGGGCAGCAAGACAAGTTGCTGTGTTTCTTTGTGCGAACAGGAGAGAGCTCAACAGCACCATACCTACTAAGATATGACTCTTCAGCTCTCTCCCTACCCTGGCACACTTGAGGACACCTAGTGCTAACACAAGCATCAGTGCACCATGCTGCAAGGATGCCTGTGTTACATGCTTGATTGCTTTTGTGCAGAACGGAATATCTTCCTGCACAAAAACAATCTAAAGAGGCAATTTCATCTCCCTACGTGTGATGCAGAATGCATCATGCATAGAAAGGGGAAGTAAACATATTTCTAGTTATGCCGTGTTCAGGGTGGTATACCAGTTGGGTGCACTATCAGGTTTAGTGAATTCAGTAAATCTGGGACTGCATCAAATTCTATGGGTGGATGCACAGAAATACCCTTGCTCCACCCATGGACTACCTTCCACATTGAAATGTAATGCAATGCAGCTCAAGCCACTATGATGCGTTACATTTACTCACAAAGTCAGAGAAGGTGGCACAAATTACCTATGGCTTAGCTTTGTAAACCTTATTTAAGCCATTAATGCTGCCTTGCATCACCTCGAACAACACAATGATAATATAAAGACTTGATAAATCTTGGGCCCAGAATTAAATGTGCAGAGACACATTTAATCTTTTGCCTACTCTTGGGAACAGAAAATAGATATACCAAAAACTGGGTGATATCTAAAACAAAATTTCAACACCTCAAAACATCATTTTTGGTCCAAATGTCCAAGGATGTATGGGAAAACATTTTCATTTCCTAACGATAATAGGATGATGGAAATAGAAGACATACTTAATAGATATTTATGGTCCTTTGTAAAAGCCAAACATCATGCATAACTAAATTGGTGGGAAAGAGTTCTCAGTTTGTTATAATTACCTGCCACATGGGATTACTTTAAAGTTTCCTTATATGTTTTAATGATTAAGTTGTTTTAATGATGGATTTGTTCAGTCTCTCTCACAACCATGAGCCAAATTCCAACAAAGATAAGACATTCTATTGGGTTTCATGTAAAACTATAACCACCCAAAAACCTGAGTTGCGTTTCTTCAATGTAGTGGGGGAAAGAATGAACCCAGGGTCAGATTTACAAATCTTTTGTACTGGGTTGGAATCATAAAAGTGACGCAAATCAATGCAAAACATTTTTGTTGGATTTATTTTCCAGCACTTTTGTAATGCCTAAATGTAATCAAAAGGAAAAACAACAAGATGATGGATGGTATGCTTGAATTCATCTCAGCCACTGTCAATCGCTCTGGCCAAATCCCATTTCATTGTTTTTTGCCAAGCATGACACCTCAGTTAGGCCAGCCATATGCAAATCAGTCTTCATCCTCTTCCTTATTGGACCAGGCCAGCCTGAACTGCCAGGCCAGGTTCTCTCTGAGCCAGAACACAAGCAATCAATGCCACGCTAGTCAGGGATTGCCACTGAAAATTGGATTTTGTAATCACTGCAAAGTAAATTAATTCATTGACTTCCAACCACTCTTCCTTCAATAACTGATTCTAGAATTCAAAGAACAAACTGTGAAATCCTGTTATCTCCTGGAATAGCTGTTTGACTACATGCAAATATATACCCTGCAAATTAAGCTAACGGTCAATTACTACAATGAAAGTGTCTCAAACAGGATCTTTTTACAAAGAAACACGTTTTCAACTTACCGCGTGCAATACTTAAAAATGCAATACAATTCAATGTCCTTTCCCTCAGCAATTTAGAACAACACTACATATTTGGTGTAGAATGGTAGCGGATTTGTTGATGTAATTTATTTTCATCCTTGATTGGTCTTGACAAAGGGCATAAACCAGTGAAACAGACTTCTCATTTGGAAGATACCCCTACATATCAGATACATCCATCATGCTTTCTTGAAGGCTTACCACCATGTGCTGACCACAAGCCTACTCAAAATAATGGTTCACTACTTTTTAACAAGAAAGTATCGATCTTCTCCCTTTAAGACTATGGTAACATTATACTTGCATAACTGATTTGAATTGCTAGTCTAATGATCAGAGAAATATCTTTTCATGATTTACTTATAGAAGCAAATACATTGTTGAACACCACAGATTTTCGAAAATGGATCCTTTGATGTGCAAAGTAATAACATGTGCCAAGTTGTTTCCAAGCTATTAGTAACACAGGTAAATTTAAAGCCCGTGGGCCATTCCCTTTAAGTGTCATAGTACTGACACACAAAGAAAATTGTTGATACTTAAATCGATTCCTGTCTTTCAAAGAAGAGGAAATGTTTCATTATAGGCCATAAGTCAAAGAATGGCTACTTCAGAATGATATGGATTCACAAATAACTTGGATTAGTCATTAAAGAGTGGTCAGAGAATTTCTGGACTTGGTACCCAGCACATCCAGTTATTGAGTACCATACATTTGCCATTTGAAAGAGCATTGGGCAATCAATTAAAATGGGCAGATAAAAGATGTACTAGGCTTTCTTGCTTTCTAAACATTTAGGGGGTCTTATGCTTGAGCCCCTAATAATCATCATTTTTTTCCTCTAAGAGGGAAAGGAGGGATTTTCAATGACTATTTCACATAGTCAGTTTTATACAAGATTTAACATATCATGGTGGCCTGGGTTTAGTAATTCAGCTTTACAAAGTTAAAGTCTTAAATGCAATCTTGAAGTAGAAATGTTCCTTCTCACATCTAAAAAGGTAGCATGTATTTACAAACTTATGTTTACACTAGCAACCAAAATCAGGTAAGTAAACAGTCATAGAATAGTACAAACAGTAGAAAATACAATGGATTGCAATGGGCCTAGGGGCAACACAAACCATAAACTAAAATAGTGGAATGCAAATGTCGAATTTCCCCCCTAGGCAAGTGTAGTGTGTAGAGGGGTGCTGAAGTGTAGGAAAACGCCTATGGTAAGTAAAGTACCCCACCCCAGAGCCCAGGAAAGCAGGAGTAAAGTACAGCAAGTTTCCTTAGGACACACTACAAGTTGTGATAAAGGATTTTGCAAGAACCACACAAGACTGCAAGCAACAAACAATGGATTCCTGGACCTGAAGACTTGTGGAGAGAGGAGACCAAGTCCAGAAGTCGAAGAAGAGTCCAGGAAGGACAGGAGCCCCAGCCAACTTAGAAGAAGGTGCAAAAGTGAATTCTCCGGTCAGAAGAAAAATACAAAAGTGCACCAAAGAAGATGGCTGTGGGTTCCTGCATGGTGCAGGAGATGTCCCACGTCGAGTTGTTGGATGCAGGCTGTTTGCGTCGCTGGATTCAGCCAACAAGCCTTGGTTCAAGCAAGTACGTGGTTTGCATCAAAGAGGAGCTGCCTGGACCCAGGAGGGACCTTGAGGTATCAACTCAGTTTGAGGAGACAGAGGGGGCTCTCAGCACTTCAGAGAGACCTCAGAAGACCAGGAAGCACCCACGGGAGTCCCGGGACACGGGGACAAAGAAGATGCAAAGTGCAGTCATCGCAGCACTACACTGGAAGGTCCCACGCTGCCGGAGAACAACTCAGGTAGCTGTGCATCTCAGGATGGAGTGCTGAGGACTTGGGCTACGCTGTGCACAAAGAACTTTTGGAAGTGCACAGAAGCCCAAGGAGCTGCAGAAGACGTGGTTCACAGGGTTACTGTCGCAGCATGAGGAGGCAAGTTCTTACCGCCACCAAATTTGGACAGCTGGAACTTTGGACAGTCTGGGTCACTTCGGTCCACTACCTGTGTTCCAGGGAGCATGCTCGTCATCAGGAGAGGAGTCCCAGAGTACCGGTTGTCATTGCAGTAGCATGCCTGCAGAAGCAGGGAAGTGACTCCGTCGCTCCATGGGAGATTCCAATTTTTTTTCTGGTGCAGGGTGAAGACAGACAGTCCTCAGAGCCTGAGGAATCTTACAAACGGAATCTGAGGAAACACCCAGAGGAGAGACCCTAAATAGCCCTAAGAGGGGGATTGGCTAGCTGCCCAGGCATGCACCTATCAGGAGGGGTCTCTGATGTCACCTGCTGGCACTGGCCACTCAGAGGTCTCTAGAGGGTCCCCGCACCTTGGAATCCAAGATGGCTAAGGCCAGGAACACTCTGGAGGAGTTCTGGGCACCACCTCTGGGGTGGTGATGGAGAGTGGTCACTCCCCTTTCCTTTGTCCAGTTTAGCACCACAGCAGGGACTGGGGGTTCATGAACCGGTGTAGACTGGATTATGCAAGGAGGGCACAGTTTGTGCCCTTCAAAGCATTTCCAGAGGCTCTGGGAGGCTACCCCTCATATGCCTGTAACACCTATTTCCAATTGTAACACCCCTCTCCTAAAGGAAATGCATTGTTCTGCCTTCCTGGGATTGAGCTGCTCAACCCCAAGGAGGGCAGAAACCTGTCTCTGAGGTGGCAGCTGCTGGGGCTGCAGTGGAAACCTCAGAGAGCTGGTTTGGCAGTACTGGGGGTCCATGGTGGAGCCCGCAGGGTGCATGGGATTGGCCCCCCAATACCAGATTTGGATTGGTCAATTCCATGATCCTAGAGACCTCACCTGGTCATTTTCGGAGTTACCATTGTGAAGCTACATGTATGTATTGACATATATGTAGTGCATGCTTAGAATGGTATCCCCGCACTAACCAAGTCTGGGGAATTGGCCCTGGACGACGTGGGGCACCTTTGCTAGTGCAAGGGTGCCCTCACACACAGTAACTTTGCACCTAGGCTTCAGTAAGTTAAGGTTAGAAATATAGGTGACTTATAAGTTACTTAGGGGATCATCATGACCCTGGCGGTCGGAGCTAATGTGGCGGTAGTACCGCCAACAAGCTGGCGGTATTTACCAACACATTGTGACATTGGCGGGTTAGCTGAAGCCAATCTGCCAATGTACCACCCCGACCGCCATGGCGGTATCAGCCGCCGGGCTGGAGATAAGAATCTCCAGCCCGGCGGCTGCTATTGTGCCACCGCCGGTATCATGACCCTGCCTACTGCCATGGTTTCCGTGGCGTTCGTAACACCACGAAAACCATGGTGGTAGGCCCCATCAATGACAGGGAATTCCTTCCCTATCACTGATAAGAGGCCCCCTCCCCCCAACACTCCCCAGGCACCCCTCACTCCCCCATCCACGTTCTTCCTCCCTTCCAACCTCCCCCAAACACACACACGCAGACACACACTCATCCACACAGACATACACCCATACATACACACATGCATTCATTTATTCATGCACACATCCGCATACACATCCAAACGTACAGGCAGACAAGCATTCACATTGCCATTCATACACGCACTCACACACATTCGACCGCATTCACACACCTTCATACACGCATGCAAACAACACTAAACACACACTTGCATTCACACACTCACACATACATGTACACACCCCCACACACATACACAACACCCCTCACCCCTGTTGGAAACCCGACTTACCTGTATCCATGGGGTCTTCCGGCAGGGAACAGGATGGGGCACTGCTCCTACCAGCAGGGCCCACTAGCAGAACACCACCAGGCTGTATTATTGGTCAGAATATGACTGGCAGCAGACTACCGGTGTGGTGCTGCTGGTGGTAGCAGCACTACCTTACCACCATCCGCCATTATGGCCAGAGCCAGATTTCTGCCCTTCTTGTGGCGGAAATCTGGCTGTGGTCCTAATTCCGCGAATGGATGGTAGCTGCGGTGACGGTCTTTTGGCGGCCGTCGCCGCGGCGGTAGGCGGTTTTTACCACCATTGTTATAATGAGGGCCTTAGTGTAGTGAAAAATGGCTGCGAAATATTGTGTGCACTATTTCACTCAGGCTGCAGTGGCAGTCCTGATGCAAGGTTTGTATGAGCTCCTTATGGGTGGCAAAAGAAATGCTGCAGCCCATAAGGATCTCCAGCAACCTCAATGCCCTGTGTACCAAGGTACCATATACTAAGGACTTCTAAGGGGGGTCCAGTGTGCCAATCAGAATTGGAATATGGAGTCACTAAAGTGTAGTGACAAATTTTGTAAGTAGAGAGAGCATAAGCACTGGAGTTCTGGTTAGCAGAACTTTAGTGACACAGTCAAGCATACTGACAACACACATAGGTCACAAACTGAGTACTGGGGTCCCGGCTAGCAGGATCCCAGTGAGAAAGTAAAAACACACTGACAAACACTAATTTAACAGGCCAAAAATGGGCTAACCATGCTCGAAAGAGGCTACTTTCTCACACTGGCAAAGACAATAAGAAAATGGCACTGTGACTTAATTTTATGGCCGATTTAGGCATCTACACTGCAAGCAGTAAAGGCATAAATGGGCAATTGAAATGCTGCTGTATTAGTGAGGTACATCCATCTAAGAGCAGGAGCACAGACAGGGTAAGGTTATACATCATGTTGCATCTGCTGTTCAAGAAAAGGATTATTTGCTATAACTATCCTGAAAGAGCCATGACCGTGTAGACAGCCCATGCCAGCAAGAGACATTCATAAAAAATATAGATAGATATTTTCACACCAAAATACTGCTTAATCCTACCGTTATATCCAATACAAGTGCTTTTTGTAAACCACTATGATTTTTTCCTCATACAATTTTATTATATACAAAACTCATAAAAAATGAAAAAATTGGAATTACTACATCAACATCGATTTAATTTTGTACTGTGTTTCCGAAAAGCAGGAATTAATGCTTATTTCTGACTGCAACCAATCATAACTATTGTTACGTAATTTAAGAAAAGCGACACATAAATGGGGCACATTAACCAATCAATAGAATACTGCATCTAAGTAGAGAGGTGTGTACAATATTTTCATATAAAACTGAACATTCCTGTGTGTGCACCAAAGTGTTATTGAAAAAGACTACAATGTAAGGAAAAATGTTGCTACAATTGGGAAATACACCTTATTTCATGGATATATTACAAATAAATTCCCTTCTGTCTTTTGATGGAAACAGGTCTGTAATTTAGACAAATTAATATTTTAAACACTGATTATCTCACAAAAATATAAACAAAGGAGCTTTTTCTACTTCTCCAAGTATTTCTACAATATCTTATCTAAAATAAGAATGTTCAAATTGTAATTATCTTTCTGAAGATACCAAGCATGTATAAATGTCCTGTACACTTAAATTCATATTATTAAAGTCATAGGTAACTGAATATCTAATATTTGAAGACGTTTTATGAAACCTGCAAAGAAGAAATTTGAAACTCAAATAAATCCAATAGAAAAAAAGCACTTGGAAATGCAATACGGTTGTCCTTTACACGCCTATATTCTTGCCAACATATGGAATGGACATTGTTCATATGGAATAGACAGTGTAACAGTAATATACGTGTAACACTAACAAATAGTTAAAATGCTGCCACCTAAAAGTGGTGTGCACATATTTGCAAAAGAAAGTCAGTTAAAAAAAAAGACCCAAAGCAAAAATAATTCGAAACATAATAAAAGCAGAAAAGAAAAGAGAGGTGTGTCTTACCAACCGTAAAACTGACATGGACTACTTTCTAAGTGACTATACACAGGTGCAAGAGCAAAACGGTATTATTTACAGTAAAGAAACCCAATTTCTGAAGTGGGCTGACCAATTGTCCTATGCTGTAGAACAGTGGTTCCAAACCTGTGGTCTGAGGACCCCTAGGGGTCCGCAAAGCCTCCTCAGGGTCTGCGACTGCTTAGAAAATTAAATAATATTAACAGATTAGGTCACCAACTTTCAGTAATGATTCAGTAGGGGGTCCCCAGATTCCAATAAAGATTCAGTGGGGGTCCCCAGGCTCAAGTAATGATGAAGTGGGGGCCTACAGAAGTCAAAAGGTTGGGAACCACTGCTGTAGAATGTGGTGGGCAGAAGCAAAATGTGAATGACACTTGAACAGGCCAATGGTTGAAAAAGGCTGACTGAAAACACCCCCGTGTGTATGCATGCATATATTTTTTATGTTTTTTGCAAAACAATTGACTGGTGAAACCACTAAAGCTGTTTCTAGGCCAGACGTAAATGCACTGGTAGAAGACGCCAAACTGAATACACTTTCAATATTTATACCATAGAAATGGTGTAGATTTGAAAAGACCTAATAGAAAAAAATAACTAGACTGCAAAAGTCATGTTTTCTAAACCAAAAGTGCGTGCCCTGGAAACAGATGGGTAGTCTGTAGAGTGTTGGGAATAGAGAACCAAATAACCAAGGGTAGCAAAGCCAGATGCATTCAGCAAATAATTCCATAAACACATAAAAAACCTGAAAGAGTCATTTCAAAATGATTGCATTAACTACTTCCAGTTAGTATTAAAGGAATCCAAAGGTTATATCAATTAGAGTGAGCAAATCTATAAATCTCAAAACATGCCTGGTGTTAATGACACATACTCAGTGTGAAATAGCATACAATTGAAAAACAATTAATATGATACATAGTGTTTTCAATACAACAACAGTTACGACTAAAGGATCCTAGAGTCCCAGTAAAGGCACATATATGAACATATAGCCACATAATTGTATATATGAGTACACATGATTATGGCCTTTGTCAGTGGGGAATCCTCCCAAAGTACATTAAGTAGTCTTTGCCTTCCTTGTAATGGACAGACTGTAATTTGATAATGAAGAAGGCGGCTAATGTGGACGTTTTGTCTACGTTTTAATTTCATTGGTCAAAGAGTATATGACACCATCCTCAAGACTAGGGGCTGGTTTAGAGTTTGGCGGATGGTTTTGCCCGTCCGCCGAACTTCTGATGTCCGAGGTTGCCACCATAGTGGCTACCTCCCTGCTGGGCCCATTACGAGTTTCCATCCACCAGCCTAGCAGAAAACACCCTACAGCAACGCTCCAGCTCATAATCGAGCCAGCAGGATTGCTGTAGGATGCAGGGTGCACCAGCACCCTTGCAATGTTCACTGTTCGCAAAGCAGACAGTGAACATTGCGATGGAACTGGATACCGGGGCCCCTGAAATGCCCATGTTAAGTGCATGGGCAGTGTTACCTCCATGGAATTGCTGGCGGAGAACAAAGTCATAATCCCCAGGGCAGCATGGGTTGCTGCGCTCCCCCGGTGGATTGGGAGCACCGCAACTCCCAAGACAACTAATCATAGCGGTGCTGGCAGTCTGACTATGGCACGAACACCACCATGAGTCTGGTGGTCAGGAGACCGCCAGACTCGTAATGACCGCCTAAGTGTCCAATGTACACAAATGGACAACACTATATTTGGATCCAATTAATATTGTGGGTTGGAAATGGATAAAAAATACCTCCAAGTAGAGGTACACACAGTATTACAGTCAGTTTGAGATTCACTATTAATTTAAGAGTGAAACGTGTACACATGAAAACCAACACCTGTGCCACTGTTTTGCTTTTAACTAATCAGTGGAACTGGTTCTTCATCAAACTAAAACCCCAAATTCAAGACAGATATGCAAAAGCAATGCAAACAGTTACTAAGTCTTTGGCATAAAGAAGGAGACAGAAGAATGAAGACTGAAGAGAAGGTAAGACTCACTCCCATCAGTGCCACTACAGAACCCTGTTTAGTAAGCACAATCAATAGCAAGCCACAAGATCAATTCCCTTAACAATCAGCATGCCACCTAGGAGTGTGACATGATTTGTGTTAATCCACTGGTGTATTCGAATAAAATCTGAGGTTGTAACAAGCCGAAAAACTCAGCAGAAGAGAAAAAACACCCTGCCCACTGGGCCTATCAGCTTTTCTCCATTTTATGTAAAATGCTCAGGCCTAGAGAAGTGCAGAGAAAGAAAACTGCACCATTTCTCCTTACCTAACAGATATTTGTACAATATAGGTAGATACATTTCCTATATGCTCCTGTTGAAAACGGTCTACTTAAATTTCAATCATTGAAGCATCCACAACCACAGACCTTCTCATCAACAGATTTTACTTAACAAATTATTACAATATTTATTTTTGCATTGGGGTGTGGCCAAAATGGCGCTGAGTGCAGTTGTACTGGCATGGGACTCTGAGCTAAATTGCCCATCTGTTAACATCCTGATCTGGTGAAGCCCACCGGAGACCACACTGCCTGGTGGGGACCCCGGGGTGCGGCTGGAGGTTGATTGGGGCTCACTTCCCTGGAAAAAGATGACAGAGCCACGAGTCACATGCACATGCCTCACCTGTGAGGAGGAGGCAGGATGGCTTTTGCGTCTCCCTGAGCCTGCAGTCTTCAACGGCGATCAGGCTGCACCCTAAAGGCCACCTCAGAACGTCAGGGGGAGAAGAGCGACGGATCCCCCAGACAGGGCCCATAAAAGAGCAGAATAACACAGCGGAGTGTGCTGGCCCCATGACCGCAAAAAGCAGGGTTAAAGACGAGCCGAGTGAGGGCACTTCTAAGCAGAATCCCACCCAAGAGGAGCACACAGGATCCATCAATACCTGGCTGCAAGCAGGCACGGCATTGGCCAGAAGGAATATTGAGGTGAGGTTCTGGTTGCCCCCAATGAATTACCCAGTTGGGATGATGGAGCGGTGCCTCTAAATAAGGTGCGAGGTGGTCATCGGAATGGGGGAGCTGGGCAGCCTCCCCTCCCCCTGAACCCCATTCCAGCCTGATCACGTCTGGTTCAGGAGAGGTGGTGGACCAGACTGTTGCTGAGTAGGGTTTTGGCTGCCCAGAGAGGGCACGTAGAGTGCAATAGTGGAGAACTATGCTGAGCAGTGGGCCCTGACACTCCAGGTGCCTTGAGGAGGGTCCACTCTGGCCCCTAACAGCCAGACACATAGTGAAACCAGGGAGAATCCTTAAGCTACACATAGCACCACAGTAGCCAGAAACATACGTGGAGAGGGCCTGAAAACAGAAAAGCATGGAATCAGTTGGAACTGTGAATCATTGCACAAAAAGACCTGTGCTGTTTTATTCTTATGATCTCTGGAGACAACTCAGCTGGGTCAAAGACGAGCCAAGTGTGGGAACTGTTAAGCAAAATCCCACCCAAGAAGAGCACACAGGATCCATCAATACCTCGCTGCAAGTAGGCACTGAGTTGGCCAGACAGAATATTGAGGCGAGGTTCTGGTTGCCCCCAATGAATGACTCTGACTGGATGATGGAGGGGTGCCTGTAAATAAGGTGCGAGGGCCTGGGAAGTCCTCATGCTGCTGGTGGTCATCGGAAAGGGGGAGCTAGGAAGCCTCCCCCTTGTGCCCCATTTGAGCTCGATCACATCTGGTTCAGGAGAGGTAATGGACCAGACTGCTGTTGAGTGGGCTTGAGCTGTCCACAGGAGGCACCTAGAGTGCAATGGTGGAGAACTATGCTGAGCAGTGGTCCCTGACACCCCAGAGTGGTGCCTTGAGGAGGGTCCACTCTGGCCCGTAACAGCCTGATGCATAGTGGAACCAGGGAGAACCCTTAAGCTACACAGGCACCATAGTTGCCAGAAACGTGTGGAGAGGGCCTGGAAACAGAAAAGCACAGAATCAGTGGGAACAGTGAACCATGGCACAAAAAGACCTGTGTTTTTTATTCTTATGGTCTCTGGAGACAACTCTTCACTGGAAGTGAAGGGGATCTTTTGGCCAGCGAAAGTGCAGTGTCCCCCTTTACCACCTCACCATGATGTAAACCTGTGATTGCTGGCTGTCTTATCAGGGTCCGGCGTAAGGTCCCTAAACCTCTGCCATTCATGATAGACATGCCGATGGACCCCCCTCCAATTGATCCAATCCGCCAGCTAGAAGCAACCTTGAAGAAACACATGGGGATGTTTGACAAAATCTTATAAGCCACTTATGACTTGAAAACTGCAACGGATGCTCAACTTTAGGTGATACAGTTGGAGACCTTGAAGGCAGGCCATGCCAAACTGGTTGATAAAATTGATAAGGCAGAATCCTTCCTGACAATGACGTGGCCTACCATGATGTCAATGCAAGATCACCTGAAGACCCACAGGCGGATGTATGGGACCTGAGGGAGCGAATGTAAGATGGAGAAGGGTGAACCCCACGGTACAACATCCACTTTCTGGGTTTCCCTGGGAGGTCAGAGGACCCCAGTGTGGAACTATTCTTGGAGGACTGGCTGATGTCCACAGTACCACCAGCCCACATCCCAAAATGTTTCTCTACCAAGGGGGTGCATAGGATCCCTGGTCACCCCCCAGTGGGCCCCACCGCACCAGGAGATAGCACTACAGGGACAGAGATCTCACACTGCAATTGTTCTGAGCAAATGTCCCCGGAGATATAATGGAAGTCTCATAACAGCCTATGCAGACTACATGGCTGAAGTTGAGAGATGACACAACACTTTCAGTACTATCAAGGTGCAGCTCTGTTCCCTGCGACTGACCTATGCACTACTTTTTGTGGTATGGATCCTTGTGGTGGATTCTGATGTGTCTCACCTTTTTCACACATCTGAGAAAGCCTGGACATTGTTGAGATCCAAAGGGATTGAGGATCCACCAGGACCGGATATGCTGGACTAGGCTAAGAGGAGGCCTCACCATCGCCACGCACGGGCTCGCCCCTTCAGAACAGCAAGAGTCTAGAGATCATGCTCAGGTGGTAGCAGTAGTCTTCATGCATGTCACAAATAGATTTGAGATACTAGCCCTGAGGCAGATCTGGAGTCGGTGGTGGGGGTGCCTAGCACGGAGGCATCTGAAGAGGAGGACACTGTCATTCCAAGGGTTAGCCGAGACAAAAGATGCCAGAACTGTGACTGTGCTGGTGAGTGCCTGGGGTGGTCCTTGCTTTCATTTGCTGGGGAGTGGCTTGATGGGGCCCGAATGAAGCTAAAAGAGGGACTTTACTCAGATCATACCTTTCCAATTTGGACCCAGAAGAGCCTATACGGTTATTTAAGTGTTTCTTTTTCCTCGCTCTCCACTAGACTTGATGCAAAGACACTGTTTCTGTACAACGTCAAGGTGTAACTGTTTGACACACTGTGCAGGGGGTTGTGGCATGATGCACATTAACATTCAAGCCAAGGGTGTGGGAGATCTTGTCTTTTGCAGTTTTCTCTTTGTGTCCTGATGGGGAGGAGCAACAACGGGAAGCAATGGGGAGGAGGGAGCAGGAGGGCATGGGTTTGTATGCAAGTGCTTTTCCTGAGAACCACCATAAAAGATTATGGCTGCGACATAGAATGTGTGGACCTGAAATATTAGGGGCATGGCAACACCACTGAAGCACCATAGGTTGTATGCATATCTCCTAAGTAGGCACATACACATAGCATGTATACAAGAATCACATCTCACGAGGCAGGAAGTAGAGAAAGTGTCCAAGCAATGGAGTGGACAAGTGATTGGGGTGGATACTCAGCGCACACCCAGAGGGTCCTGATCTGGATAGCCCCAAGGGTACCAGGAGTATCTTTTGTGCACAATTGGGTGGAAGTGGACACAGAAGGTTGATAAACGTTGCTGGAGGATGTGCTGAATGGCCGATCAGTAGAGTCACTCTATATGAAAAATGCACCTCAGAGTGAGTTCTTTGACACCTTGTCCCCGATCTTGCTTGGGAAACCTAATGCACCAGGGATCTGAGGAGGTGATTTTAACTGTGTGCACTGCATGGAGGGTCATCACTTTGTGCCCCCCTTACAGGAATGCATGGCATCCATATGACGCAACATTTTCTACGTTAGGCAGCGGCGGTGCAACTCCATGATGTCTGTTGGCATCCAGGTATGGCAGATTACTCATACCATGCCCAGGGTCACCAGATACACACAACACTAGACTATGAGCCGCATTACAACCTCGGCGGTCTTTTATAAAGACCGCCGAGGCAGCGGGTGCCAGTATACTGCCAGTGCTGGCGGTATATCTGGCTCCCTGTTTCGACTTTTCCACTGGGCCAGCGGACGGTAACAGTGCCTCACAACATTGCAAAAATGACAGTCCAACTTAGTAACTTTGATTATAAAACTGTTATTGCCATGCAACATGTAGACAGCGACAAGACAGGACACACCCTGGCCTGGCTGGTGAAATCCAAAATCCCTAGAACCCTGATAGGAGCGATCTGACATGCTACTGGTGACACAGTAAATAAGGGAGCTGGTATGAAGGTGGTATCCACGGACTACTATGATGCGCTGTACCATCCCCCAATGGGGCCAAACCTGGACCAGATCCATGGTTACGTGCACTCAGCTGCCCTCCTCAGTCTGATGCCCTTGCAAATGCTTGAATTGGAGGAACCACTGTAGTTAGAAGAAGTGTGAGCGGAGATATGACAAATGGTCCAAAACAAAGTACTGCCTACTGATGGATTGCACATGGAATTTTATGCCACCTTTGCTGTGACTTTGCCTCTAAATCACTTGAGGTATACCAAGAGGCGCACCGGGAGGGAATATAACCAGCATCCCTTCCAGAGACTTTTTTTTGTGAGACTTCTTAAGTCTGGCAGAGACCCCCTGGAGGTCACCCGTTATTGCCCACTGTCAATGCTCAATATTGACTATAAGATCTACAGTAAGGTGCTTGCGAATAGGCTGTTACCCTTGCTGCAGATGCTGGTACACCCTGGCCAGATGGCAATATTCCCCATAGCGCAACCTTTTATAACACCTGTAGGCTGTGACACATTGCGACCTTCCAATAGCGGTGTCTTTAGACTAGGAGAAGGCGCTTGATGCCTTAGGTGCCTGAGACCTCTAGGCTTGATACCTGTGACCATCAGCAGGTGTCACACCCTTATTTGTGCTACTGAAGCTCTTTGAGGAGATGACGGGTCTCAGGGTAAACTGGAGGAAGTCTTGTCTGTTCCCCCTGTCATATGTTGGGCAAGTGAAGGGGGAGGTGCTAGACACCAGTAAAGTCCCTTGATGTTTTGAGTCCTTCCGCTAACCTGTGTCACAACTACATCTGGTGCCCTATGTGCTGTGGGTTTTACTTGCCAAACTGATGTCATTCCTTCCTTTTTGTGCCTCCCTGTACCAAGCACTCCAAGTCATCCTTCGTGTGAGGCGCCTTCCTGTCTCAAGCTCTCCACTGTCACCCTCTAAGGAAGCTTGAAACATTGTATTTTGTTGCTAAGCAAGTTTAGTCTGTTTTGCAACTGCAGATTATTACATCTTTAGAACAAGTTACACTATCCACTGTGGCCCATTAAACTGCACCATCATGCACTTTGGGCTCCGTTATACTTATTAATTGTTTTTAATTACCATTATTTCCTGCCACCTGCAATGCCTCATATCCATTGTATGTAACACATGATTTTCCCCAGGCTCATTGGAATATTCCATGTTTCTACATGGGACATATGCCTGCTAGAACAATCCTTTCTTCCAACATAAATACCCATTCTCAACCTGCATTGGCGCTTGGCCTCGTTCCAGTCCTGAGCAAGCATTGTCCTTGCACTCACCTCCTGAGTCATCCAGATCTTCAAGCACTCTAGTCTTCCAAACCTCACTAATGAGCCCATGATCCTGGCTTCGGCAACGCTTCTAGAGTCTTACTTCATGATCTACGATTCCACCTCCTCTTGAGCTTCTTGTATCATAGCCTCCTGTCGTCTTTTAATCCAGTCAAAGTACAAGACAAGGCTAAATACTTTCCACTCAGGTTAGTGCACACTAATCCATAGATTAGTGGATGATTCACAGACCGATTCCTATGAAGGTATGAGCATGTCTTCGGACACTGGACATTGTTTGAGTATTAATCACAAAGGCCAGCACTCTGGACACTTGCATTGCAGCGCTCTAAACTTTATTGTCTCCAAACTGAAAGTTTGCCACTGTGTTTCTTGACAAGTTGTATCTAGTATTTTGGGAAATAAAGCTTGAATTTGTATCAGAGTTTAAATCTGAACCTTGTATGTTCCGGAATGCCAGAAAACCTCCATTTTATTCTTGAAATGGTTTCTGCTCTCACTCATGCAATATTTATGATGAAGTCTGTAAGTGTACATGCCATGTAAACAATTGATAAATCATTCTGAGTTGAGAACCTATATAACATTGCCTCTTGTTGTTTTTATTATTCCACACCTGCATTAAGGATAACGAGGACAAGGGAATCCTGATCATATTAGGCAGTACACAGGCCAGCAAAGCAGTCCCCTCAGTGATACAAGTTCAACTTTTTTTTTATTTACCCCATCCCCCTTTCTCCTCTGGGGGCAGTTGATGAAACTAGATAGTTGTTACTTGTTTCATTAAACTTTCCCAGCTTGGATTGGGGGTCTAGCATTGTCTCCACGGTTGGAACCAAATGAAAGTGTGACTTTTTGGATCAATGTCTACCACTCAGACAAAGACCTTCTGGATGGTAATCTCAGTAGAGCACTGTCGATGGTTCACCAGTCCCTGGTTGTCTGGACGCCTCTTCTCTCACCAATGGGAGGTACATCCATAGTGAAGTCTAGCCATGTTCTCTGTACTTATTTGCAGCCTTACAGTGATGCCTGTTTGGTCTTCCTTCAAGGAATTGAGGGGAATTATGTCAGATTTGATCGAGGGGGTGATCAGAAAAGAGTGTTTATTGACCTGCTAAAGAGGCCACTGGTAGTTGGAGGTCTAGGGGTGCTGGACCTCAAGCGTTATTATGCCACAGCACAGCTCCATTGTCCTATGCACTGGATGGCCCGCAGTACACTTGTGAAGAGTGTGGCAGTCAGAGTAACTCCAGGGCACCAAGGTGTTGGACTGGCTGCTGGACTGGGATGGCCCATTGATAGACTGGAGCACCTTGGCCCACGTGCCTAAGCTCAGATGGAACAAGTATATCAAGCCCGGGCACCTTCAGGTGTCTTATGGGCCACTGCTCCCGATATTGAGCATATCGCAGGTATGCAGCGTGCTGTCCGCTCATGACCCAACTCTATGGCGTAAGGCAGGGGTGCTGCATGCCTTCCAGGATCTGCAGGACACTCACAACCTGGGGGCGGGCCTCTTTCTGGCCCACAGAACATTTATGCTGGTGGTTTGAGACACCTGGATATGGAGCCCAGAGAAGCCAGAGCTGCATGAAGGACTGCAAAGTGTCCTAACTTATGGACTTGGTATATGGGCGTTCATGATGTTGTATAATTCATTACTAGCTACAGGCAAGGCCCACACACTGTGTAGTAAACCCAAGTGGGAATCATGGCTGAATGTGGTCCTTACGGATAAACAGTGGGGGATGGTGCTTGAACATGTAAAGTGAGTCTCCTGTAATTTCCATCTGACGTTTATGCAGTTTAATTACCTCCACCAGACTTACCTTATATTGCATCAGATACATTTGAAGTTCCCAAGTTCGTCTCTGGCATGCCCACATTGCAGACACCCTAGGCGCATGTTTTTACTTATGGTATGGGAATGCCTGATATTAGCACAGATGCGGGTAGTGGAACTTGACCACAAACCACTTGCTATGCTGGTTTGGGACAACAGAGAGGACAAAGAAAATTAAACATAATCTGAAAACTGGTGTACTTGGCTATTATCTTATTCAAGGGTCAGATAGTGAGGTCCTGGAAGGCTGTTACATCCCCAACCCCCTTTGTGCTGTGTTGGGCCAGACGGTACATAGGTGGGCAGTGGCAGAAGCAGATGTAATGTCCTGTGATGGGCAATGATGGGGCAGGGCATGTTAGGGCTGGCAACCCTACAACGAATGGGGAACCATGCACAGTAGGAGTGGGGGTCCAATCCAGGTATCATTCCATGTAGCCCATGCCGTTTTCCTCCCTCGCCCTGCATTGCATCTGGCCTGTTCCCCCCCTCCCTTTCCAGGTGCTCCCTCGATAAACTGTGGTTCTGGTAAGGAAGATTTCCAGGTGGTGTCGCTCTCCAGGAAATAATTTTGCTAAGAGTTTAGAAGTGTTATGTCTATAAGTGTTGTTTGATCCCCAAGGTGAGTTCAGATCCTGCTGGTTGTGTAAACCACCACACCATGAGAGTATTGCCTCTGAAGGACCTTTGCAGAAATAGGTGTATTACACATATAAGTACAAATTGGTGTACTATTCAGTGGCTTCAATGCTAACACGTACTGTCATTTATATACAATTTGTAACACTATGTAAATGCCAATAAAAACGTATTTAAAAAATGATTTAACTTTATTTGTTTCATTATACCAGCCCACCTTATATTTGATTGTGGTCATGTGCACAAAAAAACAGACTTCTAATATAATTCACACTGTGTACTTTTAGGGTTTATATACACCAGATCCTATATGTCATTCTCTAACACTTCCTTAATCAACATTGATAATTGTTCATCTCCTTTTACATTAAGTGATAGCATTTTTGGCGCTTCACAATTGATAAAGAATGATATAGTTTAAAAGCAACTTATGAAATATAGGGGTCTCTCTGCAGGGTCACCCACAAACCTTTTACCTTTGCCCCTCATATTTTTCTGAATTTATTTTTGTTGGCATTAGAACTCTGCACTTTACCAATGCTAACCAGGGCTAACATGTATGTGCTCTCTCCCCAACACATGATACAACTGGCCTACACCTGATTGGTACATTTAAGTTACTTGTAGGTCTATAGTATATGGTAGTACATCTACCTAGGGGCTGTATACTTAATGCTACTACTGGGCCTGCAGCACTACTTGTGCCACCCATTAAGTAGCCCTTCAAAACATGCCTCAGGCTTGCCACTACAGCATGTAGTGCTGTTTTAAACCACCATTTATATGTGGCAAAATTGCCCTTTTGCCAGGGATAAAACTTCATTTTTAATTGATATGTCACCTCTAAATAAGGCCTTCAAGGCTTAAAGGGCAGCATGCATTGTATTTAAGGAGTAGGACATGTGGGTTTGAGTTTTACATGTTGTGACAATGAAAAACTCCTAAATCAGTTTTAACTGCCTGAAGACCTATCTCTCCCATTGACTAACAATGGGTTACCTCCTTACATTTAATAAATGCTATATTTGGATTAGGAGCAGATACGGCTATGCAGTTTAGACTCAGTTAATTCTGTAATCTAAAAGTCTATGTAACTGTAAAGTTGGAATTCAAGTCACTAACCATTTGTGCCTTCTGCCAGTGTCCTGGGTCACATGATTGTAAATGGCCCGGCTATTGAGGTTTGTGTATTCCTCCCAGACAGTGAAATAAAGGTGATTTTCATCATCCATCTGCATAGGAAGATACATCACTGGTTTTCCCATAATCATTCCTCCTCTCTCCCTGTCCTCCCAGGACCTACTTAATGGCTGCGACTGCGTGAATGCACAACGGACTTGCCACGGACACCGAACGTGCACAAAAGACAAGCTGATTTGCACTTGTCTGCGCCTGTAATGCACACAGGACCAGGAACCCTGATCCTCTGCCCTCTTGCTGGTACCATGCTGCAGTCCCTCGGACCCTTGCTTATCAAACACGCCACAGCAATTTGGGACTTGCTGCATGATAAAGCCATTGCCTGCCTTTCCTCATAGAAACCTAGCTGTACTGTACATCAGCTTCTGAGATCTCCAAAGCCATTCCCACAGTTGGAAGATAGCCAGATAAGACAGAGTTCATAAGCACGGAGGAGGATTCACCTTAATCTACAACAACGCCATCAGCTGCATGGACACGTAATCCTCTAAAATGGAACACCAGTTTGTGAAGCTCCAGGTCAAAGCCAACTTTACCCTAAGTGCACGCTCATCTACAGACCACTGGGACTGCACAGCAACTTCACAGGCACCATCACAGATCTTGTGGCACCCCCGTGCTAACAACTACATCATACTTAGAATCTGAATCTACACTTAGAAGGCCATGCTGTCCCCAGGTCAAGAGCATTGATATAAGACTCTGAAAGCCTCAACTTCACCCAACGAGTAAAGGGACCTACACACATAGACAGACACCTCTTAGACTCAAATTCCACCAACTTTGACAATATCCGAGTCAGCATGCATACACCAGAATCATTCCCACATCACACCACACCTGAAGGAGCTCTAGTGGCTCCCATTCATGAATGAGCACAACTCAGACTCCTCACCCACACTTTCAAGGGGCTACATAACACTGTCCTACCGTACCTTCACAATTGTATCTGCTTTCACAAACCGTCCAGTCACCCGCACTCATTTGGACTCCTATTGGCAGAAATCCCACACATAAAGAAAGCCAGATTTGGTTGTTGAGCCTTCTCTTATAGTTTTTCTAAAGCATGGAAGGACCTGCCATTACAAATAAGATCCTCCACCTCACTTCTTAAAGTCAGCAAGAAGCTGAAGATCTGGCTTTTCAAATAGTCCCACTAGCCCCATCATGTATCTCAGCACCAGGATGGGGGCATAGCTATACCCAGCCCTAATTACTTCAATAGGGCTTTAGCTCCTACACACAAAGAAACCTGACACTAGTCTTTTGTCACTCCAGACTTCTTGGAGCATTGACATGGGAAAAGAATAACTCAAGAACCAGATGTTAGGGTAAGATAGGGAATCCTCAAACTTCACCCAAGGTATAGCCACTCATCAGTACACTCCTTGATCTGTGGATTACAGGAGAAGCACTGCCTTGTTCCCACACAGAACTACCCTGCAGCTTGAGGCTTGCCTTGTTCTTCAAAGGGCTGACTTACTACAATCAGAGGGCTGCCCTGCTTGAGTCCTGCCTTTTTCCCTAAAGGACTTCCCTGCTGCTTGAGGGCTGCCTTGTTCTTCAGAGGACTGTCTTGCTACATGAGTTCTGCCCTGCTCTCTAAGAAGGAAGACTGGACTGGCTCCCTTCATCCCAGGCTAAACTTAGTGACTCCAAGGCTCAGTTGGCTCACCTCCTGTTCTGGGCTACTGGGATGCAACAAGCTGCAGAGGCCTCCCTACAACTGTCCATCTGAGATGCTGCAACGGACCTGCCTAGGCCTGCAACTGTACCTGCTTGAGCCCTGCTGACCTCTGCTAGAGTGTGGCCCTGATATCAAAAAGAGATGCCTCCCTAAGACCCTAAGACCTAGACCCTAGGCTCGCATCAGCTGAGCCACTCCTGTGAAACCCTGAAGATTTGACCTTGGCGCGCTGAGCTGTGAGGAAGTAATGCTTTCAGCAGGACTAAACTGCTTCCGCTATCCGGGCCTGCACTCCATCATAGTCGGTGTGAACTTTTGACTTTATTCTGGTCTAGTGAGACAAGATAACCACAGTTAGCTCTTTCTGCACCGTGACACTATTTTTAAATAAACTTTTACAACTGCATTTCTCCGATCCTCCATAGATGATTTTTGACAATTTGGATTCATTTACTTAATACCTTTCCTCTACTTTTCTAAATCGGTGTGGGATATCTCTTGTGTTGTTTTTTCACTTTATCACTGTTTGTATGCTGCATAAATACTTATCACAGTGCCTCTATGTTATACATGACTGTTTTTGTGCCAAGCTACCAAAGGATTAAGTGCAAGTTAATTTAGTTACTTTTATGGTCCACCCTGACATTGATTGTGGCTGTTGCTTGAGAAGGGTCTTCACCCCCTCATCAATGAAAAACCCAATTTCTTACACCAACCTATTAAGAGGCAGGTTCTGCCAATTTACCGTTATCCACTAAATTGCCATCACTATCTGCTTCTTTATAGATTTTGAGGTTGCCAGGTCATGCTGAGGATGGGGCAGATTCCTTTACTGCTCAGTATTGGCTGTCTCTTTTGATGACTGCCCAGTAAGAAACTATTTTTTCTTTATCCTGTTGTTGGCCAACTTTTTTTACATAGGTACTCAACTTTTATGCAGAACATTCTAATTTAATTAACTAATGAAACTAATTGTTGGCCCTTGGTAGACTCACTTGGATTTTTTTTACCAGTAGATATTTACCCTACATTTCCCTCTTAGTCTAGGATAAAAAGTATAACTACCATTGTAAGTGGATTTTTGTTAAGAGATACCTCGTCTAACGTTCCCTTCCCCTGTCTTGCTACCTTCTGAGGTAGCAGCCCTTCTCCCACCGAACAGTCAAGGGGCCATCTAACGGAGTAGTTTATCCGCCTGCAATTATGCATATTTTGACTAAGAAACTCCCACTTTAGGAGTAAGCAAAAATCTGACATTTTTTAAAGTACTTTGGTACTAAGAGATGAATTCCTTTTTTACCTCTTCAGTTGTGGATCTTTTGACACAAAATTAATGTATTAGCATCATTTGTGCCATTTTACCCACAAATCAAGTTAGATTTTTAGAGTGCTAAGAACAGGAAAACGGGAATCTTCAATGAAGCAATAGGTTCACAAAATATGCCAGTGCTTCTTACCGCCTTCACATTCTGCACAACAACGTAATCTGGTGCAATAAGGGGTCTGAGCAATAACATTCTGAGAGCTACCATTTGACACGGGGTGTAAACTGGCCACAGTGTGTTTTTTCAAACTATTAACAAGAAATGTGAGCGCTGTTTCGCTTGGCTCTTGTAACATGTCCCTCCCTATCCCCGCAGTTTTTTCTAAAAGCGAATATCTACAGTTTTTGTGGCTTTCTTTATTAAAGCTTTCACGAATGCAAAATTCGCAATAACACCTTTAAATTGAATCTATAAATAAAATCGTGCTTTCACAGAATATTAATACCGCTAAAATCAAATAAGCAATTCATATAGGCATTCGAAATCTATGTACTTAATAATATAACTTCGAAAGCATAGCAGACCTCCTGACAAATATAAAAAAATATTCTATGACTCCAAGACCTGAAATAGCAATTTTAATTACAGTACTATAGTTTCTTTGAATGATAATCCACTAGGCTCACAAACCTTTACAAAAATGCAAACCGAAAAATATTTTATGATTATGCGCATTACTGGAAGCGATAACGTTTATTTCGATTTTCACAAGTAGAATAGCCGTGTAAAAACTTCGGTGGGAACATATGTACATACTTATTCAGTTAACATTCTATTCAGTAATCGAAAAGCGCTGTAGAAAGGGAAGACCTGTACAAACATATGATAAGACACATTTATGTAACAAGACCTGTCTCAGTGAGATGTTCATGCAACCCATATTCCGCGGAACACATAAAATCAGAACACACACCCGTGCCGTGAATGAATAAAGCGCACTAAAGATTCTTTTCCATTCTAGTCCTCTCAATTTATCAAACAAAACACAGCTGTTCACAGCTAAGCTGTATAACACACACACAAAATACTAGACGACAACATGGTCATGACTCTGTGGGTAGACACATGATAATTTGTAGTTTAACAACTAGCCAACTCTGCATCAGACACCTCTCTAAATGTGCACAGCAAAGAACAGAGTCCACTGGCCGTAGTATGAATGGTACGGGGCATGCTGCCTAGTAAATGTATATTTTTAAATCAAGAGCAGCTTAATGTGGTCTTAACGAATCCGGCATCTACAATAAATATGTATCATTCACATTCATTTCGATCTCTTTATTCCTAATAAGATGAATATATTAAACTAGTTATGATCTAGCAGAAGGAACATTTCCTTGGCCCATTAATTAGGTAAGGATTATGTAGCAGTGTGTTCTAGAAATAATAATATAAGTACGTATGCTGAATAAATTGCTAGATTTAACTACTATTCTCAAACAATGTAGTGCTTCTAAGACCTATGTGATTCATAACACAGAAAGAAGATATAATATATCACCTTATTTACTTCCTGTTTGATATTTGTCCTCTGCAGGCATCTCATGAATAATACAGCCCTTGGGGGACCCAATGCATGCCTGCATTAGGCAAATCCTAAATAATTGTTGAAATACATTTTTAGTCACGTAGAAGGATTTTATCTCTCAATTAGGTGGATAAAAACTAGGGTAAAACTTTGGTAGTGGTAGATATATGTATCTATTTATTTAGTTTTAATTTAACTTATTTGCTTTGTCAGTATCTTTTATGTTGATCACTTATTTCTCCCTTGTCATCTGTACTGGGATGGAGCCAGACCCGTCCCTTCCTGTTACCCTCTGATAACTTTTTCTTGACAGGAATAAAGTGCGTCTGCAATGTAAACATGCCACTGGTGCTCTGAAGGGACACCTAAAGCACGGTATGCGGCACCTGTCAGTCATGACACCTTTTTGTACTCACTCCATCCTTTAATCATTACAAAGGTGAGACAATCCTAACCTTATTTATTAGTAATTATGACATAAACCCCACAGAAGAAAATGATCCTATATAGGGGACTTTTCCTCCAACGTTGATAAAATAATAAACCATAAGTCTAATACTAAACTGGACTGGCAGGCAACCCAAACAAATGTCAAATCCTCTGCAAAAACAGTTTTTTATAACTACACATATTACTAATGAAAATCTGCAGATAGTGTTCCACATGGAAACCTCGTTCACAGTGCACTGCACTCTCATTTTGAAAGACCTTGTACATGCCGGGTATAAAATTCTACACCGTGGCTACTCAGGAATGGAGGATGCTGCAGATATCTATAACAAATCACGATCTGAGCGTCTGCACACTCAGTTCACTGGGGCAGACTCCATGCACCTTGAAATGAGCAAAGTGCTTGGCTGTTTCTTAAGATGGCAATCGGATTCTCTTAGAATGGACCAATTTGCCCGGTAAGTGTGCTGCTTTTTCATGCTCAATATGCCTTCTTATTTGTACTGTACTGAAATCCCAGATGTTCCCCATTTACCTGAAATTTCACAATTCATGAAACTGTTGGGCCTATTTTAAAAAGCTAATACTTGTTGTCGAGGATTATGGTAAATTCAGCAATTCATTCCCTTGCATCTTCTTTACAATTACCGCCAATGATATTAACAGGAAAGTTAAACCTTCATCTAAAAAGTCAGTGAAACTTGTGCCCAGAATAATAGTGTCTCTTAAACAGTAGTACGTATGCTTGATGATGCTTAGGAACTATTTGCTACAGCATATGCAGCTCGACCCCTTTCAATATGCTAGAACTTTTTATAACCTTATAGAATATGTCCTAGACAAATCCTGCCCGATAGAAAAATAAACTTTCAGAATTCACAACCTTGGTCCCCCTTCTTGGATTTTTTTGTCACTCTGGTGTAATTTTGTTTCTTAAATTTTATTCAAATTTTCTAATTTGGTTTGGGATTTTTATTGTTTTGCATTTCAACTTTGTTATAGCTTTGATGGTGCAAAAACACTTTACTGAAGTTATGCCCGCCTGCTCTGTGCAATAGCTACCAGGGGTGTTGAGCTTAGGTTAATTTAGTGACTTTGAAGGGTTGCCCTGAAAATGCTTGCGATTATGCCTTGAAGTGGGTAGTCACACACCCCAAATATTAATCCAATTTCTTACATCAAGGCTCATCCTTGTATTAAAAGAAGCATTCCACTCACTTTTGAAACTACAGAGAACAGTGATATCCTCTGAAGATGCTACAATAGTGGTCATTTAAAAAAAAAAAACTGGGAAAGATCACACAAAATGCTCAGCCTAACGACCAATAGAACTATAAAACTATTAAATATCACTTACATAAATGCTAAAATGGATGTAACATAAATAAGAAAGCTTTAGTAAATTGGCTGTCACTACTGTTACCCTCAATGATTAAGGAGAAGTATGCAGGATTTGTTATATAGAGGCAATCCTTTGACAATATATGCAGACTGGCACATCTCGTCAAGAAGATGAGACATAAACAAAAATCATGAATCTTCTCACTACTTTATGTAGAAAGTGTTGGACAGGATTAGCTAGTCATTTGTGACAGCAGTTCATTGGCATTGTTCTACCAAGTTATCAGTTGGCCAAAAAAGGTTTGGATGGATGGTGCATCCTTACAGTTGTTTTACTTGTACAATATCTCCTCTCTGTCTTAGCTACAGAACCACTAGTGATGAATATTTACTAAAATGTGACAATCAAAGATATACCGTTTGATGGTGTCAAAATCTTGTTATATGTAACTGTTCTAATGTTTTCTTTGCAAACTATGGCTATATCATTAGTGTTATTATTGAGGTTCTATGACAAATTCTCAGAGTGCAAAGTAATCAAGATAAAGTATTGCTCTGCACAATTCAGTCCCCTTCAAAATAACAGGACAAATGATAGGTATTGAGGCATATTTCTGACTCTCTTTGTCAGCAGCCTTTACACACCAAGGCCCATATTTATACTTTTTTAGCTGCGCATTTGCGTCATTTTTTTACGACAAATCGCCGCAAACTTACAAAATACAATTGTGTTTTGTAAGTTTGCGCTGATTTTGCGTCAAATAATGCATATAAATATGGGCCCAAATATCCTAACCCACATTAAAGGAGTAGAATATGATATATGATTTCAAAGGTACAAGACCTGTACATCTCTTGGTTGAGCTGCAGAGTGGCAATTCAAATAACCATCATCTCTGGACTGTTATGTGTGTTTCAGGTCCTATGCATTAGAAAATAGTAGCAGATACTAAAAGTCTTACCTAAAGTGCAAGTGCAGATTGTGTGACAGGGAAAAAGAGTCCCTGAGAAACATCTGAGGACCCCCAAGGGAGAAAGGGGGACTGGGGGTCCTCAATATATTTGACTCTTACAAAATGGCAGAGCTGCGATTGTTGGGAGTGGTCCATACCTGAAACCTCATGGTGGGGATTTTCCTATCAGATCTAATATGGCTACCAAAGAGGTGTGGACCTCTTGGCACATACTGGAGTCATATAACAGACACTTTAGTGGCTAACAGGGATAAAACAGTGTTTCAACTCAGAAACGTTACATCACAATTTGCCACCATACAATACAATCCTGAATTTTAACCATCAAAGGAGGCAATCCTCGTTGTGCAAATGGAGGGAAGGGGGCTGAAATATAGCCTCCCCATGTTCTTTGGAGGGTAGGTCAGATGGATAGAGGACTGCAAACTTACATTTGGGCCCTCATTACAACCCTGGCAGTCGGTGTTAAAGTGGCAGTAATACCGCCAATAGGCCGGCGGTAAAAAAAAGTGGAATCCCAACCATGGCGGAAACCGCCAACACAGACAGCCACTTTAACACTCTGACTGCCACGGCGGTAGCAACAAACACCGCAGCAAAAAATGCCAACAGACAGGCGGAAGACAATGTACCGCCCACACTATTACAAGGCACCAATCCACCACCTTTTCCGGGGCGGTACCAACGCCATCAAAAGCACGGCAGAAACAGGACACAGAAGGGAAAACAATCACTTCTAGACACGCAATGAAGAACTAGGACGCCATGGAGCCGGAATCACAGATCCTACCCATGTTGCTGTATTTATTAATACACCATGAACTGGAAAGAAGGCGGCGGCGACGGTGAGTACTGCACCTAGCACACAGGGGAGGGGAGGAGGGAAAAGAGGGTGACACACACATGCGACAAGCAACACCCCCAGCCCCCACCCACAACAACAAACACACACACATTTCCAATAACATCACAGATGCACCCCGTCACCCCCTGGAAGAACGCAAGGACCAAACATAATGAGTTTAACTAGTGTTGTATTCGAACAATCAGATAGACCAAGAGAACAGCAAATAATCAGTATACACAAATATTTACACAAGTCGGTACACTGTCCCATGAAATGTCTGTGGATCAGTGGTCCCAAAAAGCATGGGCGAAGCCCACAAATGGCACCTGCCTCAAAACGGAGAGAACACTGCAGGGGCGTCAGGTTGAAAAAAAGACAGGCACCTCAGGGGAAGGGGAGGGGGGCACCTCAGCCGGATGATGGTACCACACCACTGCTCGTCGAGTGGGCTCCATGCCCACTGCTTGGTCCTGGGAAGTGCAAAGCCACAGTCTCTCAAGTCTCTCTAGTGGGTGGTTTGTCCACTGCTTGGTCCTGGGGAGTGCAAAGCTACAGTTTCCCAAATGGATGCCTTTCTCCACTGGTCCTGCAGGGAGCTTTGTGCCCAGAGTGCTTCATCCTGCCAAGGAAAGAGTGAGTGGATTTATCTCTCCACTGGTTCTGGAGGGTGCTTTGTGCCCAGAGTGCTTCCTCCTGCCAAGGATAGGGATAGTGGATGCATTTCTCCACTGGTTCAGGAGGAGGCTTTGTGCCCAGAGTGCTTCATCCTTCCAAGGACTGGGTGAGTGGATGAATTGCTCCACTGGTTCTGGAGGGGGATTTGTGCCCAGAGTGCTTCACTCTGCCAAGGATAGAGTGAGTGGATGTGTCTCTCCACTGGTTCTGGAGGGGGCTTTGTGCCCAGAGTGCTTCATCCTGCCAAGGACTGGGTGAGTGGATGCATTTCTCCACTGGTTCTGGAGGAGCTGTGTGCCCAGTCTGCTTCATCCTGCCAAGGACTGGGTGAGTGGATGCATTTCTTCACTGGTTCTGGAGGGGGCTTTGTGCCCAGTGATGCTGCACCTAGGGTGTGGCAGTTGACTTCATCTCACCTGGGTGTCTCAGCCACACGATGTACCTGGAACAGGTAGCATGATACTCCATGGGGGCAGAGCCACACTCCACTGCGGCGACTTAGGCTGCCAATTGCTGGTTCATGGCAGTGCTGGAGATGGTGTCTCAACTGGCGTGTCCAGGGTTCAGGACGTCACCTGCAGACTCTGATGGCTGCACACTGGGGATGGGGCTGACGTCCGACAGAGTGGCATCGGCTGTGCACATGGCTGTGCTGATGGTGTTGCAGGTGGCGGTGTCTGCGGCGGAGATGCTGCCAGTGCTGACCGTGGAGTAAGTGACGTTTGTGGTGGATGGAGACCGGCGGTGGTGACTGGGGTGCATGTGGCTGCCCTCCCTCATTATATGGTGGTCACCAGACCCTCACAAGGAGGCATCGTGCCCAGTGGTAAAGTGCCCTTTGGCTTGTGGCCCTTGACAGTCGCTGCAGGGACCTTAGCACTGTCCACTCAGTGTTTGGGTGAGGCCTTGCTGGGTGGGTGGTGTGACTGTCTCCTGCTGGAAGCCGGACCCTTTTTGACCTTTGCAGGTGGTGGAATAGGTTGGTCCTTCATTTTTGTCGGTGGCACACTGGCAGCTCTGACAGGTGTCCCCTTAGATTGTACTGGAGTAGCAGGTGCAGATTTGGTGGCTGAGGTGCTGGGCTGGGATCTAGACATCCTGGCCCTAGGGGAAGGACGGGGGGAGGTGTAGGGAAAAGGTTATTGCTTGCTAGGAAAAGTTTTTTTGACACACTGGGATGGGAAGATGGAGGGGGTGTGGGAGTGGAGGAAGAGGTAGTGGTTGTAGGAGGTGTACGTCTGCTGAGTTTGGGTGAAGGTGCATGGGTTGGAGGCTGTTGTGAGGTGGATGGCTGTTGAGTGGGTGTGTGCCTGCGTTTGTGAACTTTGGGACGAGGGCTTACAGACACACTGGGAGAGGACACAAGGGACATGTGAATGGTAGTGGGGGTGGGGGTGGTGATTGCACGTGAGCGGTGTGTAGTGATGGGTGTGCTGGTGATGGAGGCAGTGGCTGATGATGTAGTGCATGCAGGTGCGAGTGGAGATGAGACTGGCAGGGAGGTGGAGAATGTGGAGGAGGGGGACACAGTGGAGGAAGTGGATGTTGGTATGTGTGCATGGGTATGGTGCTTGTGTGAGTGCCTGTGGGATGTGTGGTGCTTATGTTTGCCTGAGCCACTTTTGTGTGTTGATGTGTGCATGCTGGTCTGATGGTGTGCTTGGGATAGGCTGAGGTAGAGGGGATTGGGTCTGGGTAGTGGAAGTTGGAGGGGGAAGGCTGGACACAGGGACAATGACTGCCATCAGTGCTGAGGCCACAGCCTGAAGTGCTCTCTGTTGGGCCACCACTCCAGAATGAATGCCCTCCAGGTATGCATTTGTTTGTTGCAAATGCCTTGACACCCTGGATGGCATTCAGAATGGTTGACTGCCCAACAGTAAGGGATCTCAGGAGGTCAATAGCCTCCTCACTGAGGGCAGCAGGGCTGACTGGGGCAGGGCCTGAGGTGCCTGGGGGGAAGGAGATGCCCACCCTCCTGGGTGAGCGGGCACCGGAAACACGCTGAGGGGCTGCTGGGAGGGCGGTACTGGTAGGGGTGGTGGTAGCTGTACCTGTTGTTGGGGTGGGCACAGAGGTGTCCGCCACCGTCAGGGAGCTTCCATCAGAGGAGGAGTCGCTGTCACTGGTATCCCCTCCTGTCCCCGTCGTGGAGCTCCCCTCGCCCTCCATCCCACTGGTGCCTTCAGCCTCCGTAGATTCACCCTCCAGGGCCATGTGGGATGCAGCTCCCTCCGTCGCCAGTGCCTCTGCTCCTCCGCCAGGTGATGCTGTTGCACACAAGGACAGGGTGACAAAACAAGAAGGGGGGAAAGGCAGAAAACTCACATGGTCAATGCCAGCAACACCACTACCGTTGGCGGACACAATACACAGGGAGCAGCCCTATTCACTAGGCCATGCACTACCAGTTAGTAGGAAATTCACCAGGCCATGAGGTACTATGCCTAACACCATTTGCTGCACACCTGCAGCCCACAGGAGCCTGCCCAGTTGTAGATGCCCACAAAAAATATTGGGGTTGGAGTGCCTCAGAGCCCTCCCAACAAGGGACCTACCCAACCAAGTTCGCCCTTGCCTAGGGGAACCCACAGCCCACATCCCCCACCCAGACACTTCGTAAAGCATTCTGAGTCAGCTTAATGACACTGTACTCACCCCCTTGTGGCTGCTGTGATGGCCTCAAGTGCCCATCCAACTTCGGATATGCCACCGCCAGGATCCTGAACATCAGGGGGGTCATGGTGCGATAGGCCCTCCTTCCACATTGGGAGGCCAGCCCCAGCTGGGCCACCGCCTTCATCTTGCTCCAGTGGCACAGGTCCTCCCATCTCTTGCGGCAGTGGGTTCAAACTATGATAGACCCCCAGGGTCTGCACTTCCTTGGCGATGGCACGCCAAATACCCTTCTTCTGGTGGGCGCTGACCTAGAGGAAAGGTACAGGAGGAAAGGAAATTACTCACCCTTCTGGACCATCATACTCATTGCCCACCAGTTCCCACCCATGCCCTGATGCACATACACTCACCATCCTCACATGCAGGCCTCAGCCCCCCTACATGTATCTTACATCCACACCACTCAAAACAGGCATTGCCCATGCATCATGCTCACAGTGTACTCACCTGTTTGTCTGGAGGACCGTAGAGTAGCATGTACTGGGGGAGGACCCCATCCACCAGTTTGTCCAACTCCTCCGTGGTGAAGGCAGGGGTCCTTTCCCCAGACACTCGAGCCATTGTCGCTTCCAGACTCAGGTCACAGCAGCACCTGCAGTGTAGGTCCTCTCCTGTTGAAGGTCAGGTATCAAGTGAGTGAACAGATAGAAAATGGCGGTCACGTCCGCGGCGGTGCGTACCGTCACCGCCAGCGTACATCGTCATTAGCTCCTGGAACCCATAGGGCCCAATGATAACCAATGCTGAATTGCGCGGCGGTCTTCGACCGCCTACCACGACGCTGCACAATGCCAGCGCAGTTATCTCATTTCCCCTCGTCCCTCCTCACAGGTCAGGCAGCTGCCATTTCAGGGGGGTGCATGGCACCTAACTGTGCCAAAGCACAATTTGGCAGATATACTGACAAACTACGCCACACACGGATTTACTCACATTACTGCAAACACACTTGTGCAACCTATGCGGTACATGACCCTCTGCTCACCATTCTCCTCCATAGGGCACATTTGCTAGGGCAGATGATGAGATGGCGTCATCCTCCGGTGTACAGACCCCTGGTGGACCGGTCGACAATGGAAGACAGACACATCATTATCACCTGCAGACTTGAACGTGCCCCAATCCAAGACCTGTGTGCCCAATTGGAGCCAGACCTGATGTCAGCTATCCGCCATCCCACAGGAATACCCCCTCTAGTGCAGGTCCTGTCAGTGCTCCATTTCCTGGCAAGTGGCTCCTTTCAAACTACAAGGGCCATGGCATCTGAGATGTCTCAGCCAATGTTTTCTAACGTGTTGCCCAGAGTGTTGTCTGCCCTTCTGAAACACATGCGCAGCTACATCGTGTTTCCACAGGTGGAGGATTTGGCCACAGAAGAAGCTGACTTTTATGCCCTGGGAAATATCCCCAACATCATTGGTGCCATTAATGGAAAACATGTGGCATTTGTCCTCCCCCCGCAGAAATGAACAAGTGTACAGAAATAAAAAAAGCTACCATTCTATGAATGTGCAGATGGTGTGTTTAGCGGACCAGTACATCTCTCATGTGAATGCCAAGTATCCTGGCTTTGTGCATGATGCCTACATTTTGAGGAATAGCAGTATCCCTTATGTGATGGGCCAACTCCAGAGGCACCGGGTGTGGCTAATAGGTGAGCCCAAGGTCCGCACACAATATGAGTAGGTGCCTGGGTATGGGGTAGTCCCTAAGGGTTAATGTGTGTCTAACAGGTATCCCTTGACATTTGCAGGTGACTCTGCTTACCCCAACCTCTCACGGCTACTGACCCCCAGTGAGTAATGCCAGGACAAGGGCAGAGAAACCATACAATGAGGCACATGGGCGAACTAGGCGTATTATTGAGAGGACGTTTGGCCTCCTGAAGGCCAGATTCCGGTGCCTCCATCTATCAGGCGGCTTCCTATACTACTCACCAAAGAAGGTGTGCCAGATAATCGTGGTATGCTGTTTGTTGCACAACCTGGCATTGCGACGCCAGGTGCCTTTTCTGCAGGAGGATGGGCCTGATGATGGTCTTGTGGCAGGGGTGGAGCCTGTGGTCAGTGAGGAAGAGGAGGCAGAGAAAGAAGATATTGACAACCGACTGAACATCATCATGCAGTACTTCCAGTGACACACAGGTAAGAGACTGTCACTGCTCCTCACATTTCTGAATACTGTATGACATTGTATAAGTCAGACTCTTCACCTCTGTCTATGAACACTGACAGTTCACTTTGGCTTTCCATTTTACAGATCTGGGTACCTCATTTTGCCTTCTGCTATATGTACTGCTGCCCAACAACTGTCATACATTGGTATGAGAAAATTAACATTTACATTGATATTTGTTGGTGATGTTGTACTAATACATTTGTGAAAGAACAGATTGACTCCAGATTGGTTTGTGATTCAAGGGTGTTTATTTAGGGGCTAATGTGTATAGGGGTATGTGGAAGGGGCTGGGGTGATGGTGGAGGAAGGTCCATAGTACAGTCCAGTCTCTTGGAATCACAGGTGCATTGTCCAATGGGGCATAGGAAGGGGAGTAATGGCAGTTCAAGGTGGACAGGGTGACATAGTGGGACAGAAGGGTGAAAATCAGGAGGGTCCTATTTCCTGGCGGGGGTCTTGGCAATGTTCTCTGTCTTCTGCCTGGATCGCTGGGATCGTTTGCAGGGTGGTTCTCCTTCTGCAGGGGGTGGGGTGCTGATGGGCTGTTGTTCCTGTGGCAGGGCCTCATGTCCACTAGCGCTGGCGGAGGTGGACGGCTGTTCCTCAATTTGGCTATTGTCAGGGGCCCTTTGTTGTGCCACTGCCTCCCTCATGGTCTTGCCTATGTCAGCCAGCACCCCTGCAATGGTGACCAGGATGGTGTAGATGTTGGTGAGGTCCTCCCTGATCCCTATGTATTGTCCCTCCTGCAGTTGCTGGGTCTCCTTAAACTTGGCCAGTACCATGCCCATGGTCTCCTGGGAATGGTGGTATGCTCCCATGATGTATGATAGTGCCTCGTGGAGGGTCGGTTCCCTGGGCCTGTCCTCCTCGTCGCACAGCAGTCCTCCCAGCTTCCCTGTGCCTCCGTCTCCTGAACCGTGTGCCCACTGCCACTAACCCCAGGTCCCTGATCGTCCTAGGTTAGTGGGTTTGCCTGGGGTCCCTATAGTGGTGGACACCCTGCTGTCCGACGTGTCCTGGGGACAGTGGCATGGGCCCGCTGGGTGGATGCTGTGGTGGTGTTTCCTGAGGGGGGAGGTTCTGTGGTGGGTTGGGACGGTGGCAGGGGAACCGACTGACCAGAGGTCCCTGATGGGCCAGGCTGGTCATTTTGATCCAGGCGTGCAGAGATGCTGTTGTCACTGTGGGCCTCCTCTGTGGGGGGACTGGATATGGCTGGCACCTCCTGTCCAGTGACGTTGGGTAAGGGTCCTGTTGGGGTGTAAATCCATTGTTATTTTATCTGTGTATGCCATCTTGTGCAATGGGTGTGTTTCCCTCTATTACTGTGCTTGCACTATCGCCTTGGCCCTTGTGTGAGTGGTCACTGTGTGCCCTGGGTGTGTGTCTCTCTATTGGACATGCTTTGGTGATGGGTGTCCATGCATGTCTGTGATGGGTGTCCATGCATTGGTGTTACATGCAGGGCTTGGTATTGGGATGGGTGGGTTGTGATGGTGGGGTATATTTGAGGTGGTGGACTGACGGGGGTGAGGGTAGGGGTAGGAGTTTGTGATGGCATGCAGGTCGGGTGGGGGGGGATACAATAGTAAAGATATGACTTACCAGAATCCAGTCCTCCTGCTACACCTGCAAGGCCCTCAGGATGCATGATTGCCAAGACTTGCTCCTCCCATGTTGTTAGTTGTGGGGGTCAGCCGCCAGTCCTCTGTACGGCTACCTGGTGTCTGGATACTGTTGGAGTGTGACTTTTATAATCAATATTAACTTGAAAAGGTGTGACTTTTATAATCAATATTAACTTGAAAAGCTTGCTATGTAATGTCTAATGAAATCGCATAAAATGTGTTAATGTAATACTAATGCACGCGTTTTAAATGTGCCCACGGGGAGAGGCCACCATTGTATACGATGATTGATGAAACTGACTAATAATGAATTAATAATATACTCATGTCTGGTTTTGTATTAACGCATCCTAATTAGAGTTATGTATTAAGGTTCTGCTAAATTACTCACTAGGCCTTAGTTACCAAGGGTCTGGGCCTAGCTGCCTGGTCTCATATTAACTGTGTTTTCTAACGTGCAATGTGCTGCTTTCCTGAAGGACACAAAGCTGTACTTTTCCAGAAGCTAGAGATATGTGTATAGCCGTAGTAAATTCTTTCTCATGAGACCCGACTTGCTCAGGGAGACATTCTTGCCCAATGCAACAGTGTAATTCACAACAGGTGCAAGGTCGCCTAGACTAGGAGAAGACAATGGAACTACTGACTGGAGCGACAAGTGTAACTTTTCTTACCTGACATTCTACCCGTTGAAGACGTCAATCACAGGAGCCAATAAACTGCATGAGAACTGTCTTAGGTGAAAATTCTAGTAAGGTGTGTGATGGATTATTGGACAGAGATAACGATGAACCAAATATTGCCCAATGGGAAATTAGAGACTTGTTTGACAACTTTAATATAACTGCGTGACCCAAGGAGAAATCAGCCATTCTTACTCTGCCATTATCGAGCCATTCTCCATCACCCTTTGCCTTTCTGAGAGACTTTGGCGGTCATTACACCATTGGCGGTAAAAGCCGCTTACCGCCGCGCAGAAGACCGCCAACACACCACCACTGCCGCGGAATTCCGCCACAGCTATTACGACCCACATCTCGAAATCCGTCAAAATCCAGACACCCACACAAGTCCGCCACACCAAAGGTCAGTGATAAACTGGCGAAAACAAAACCTCCACCGTCACGCCAACAGAAATACGCCCACACTATCACGACAGACGAATCCATGCGGCGGTCTTTCAACCGCAGTATTTCATTGGTGGTACACACCGCCGCGCTCAAAATACACACACATTTACAAAACACAACCACATTGGACAATTCGAAATACACACACCTGATACACAAACACACACCACTCCCACACACCCAATACAATATAAAACACACACCCACAAACCCCTACGACAAAAACACAGAAAGAAGGGCAGAGAGAGACACTACAAACTACTACCAAGCATCCACAGGCACACCAGACCATCACCCACACTACTTCCACACACAAAACACCACACACCACTACATATCACCACACTTATCACCACATACACCACCCCACACATCACCTACACCACCCCATGGCACGGCAAAGACACCCCAGGTTCTCGGAGGAGGAGCTCAGGGTCATGGTGGAGGAAATCGTCTGGATAGAGCCACAGTTATTTGGAGCACAGGTGCAGCACACCTCAATTGCAAGGAAGATGGAGCTATGGCGAAGAATAGTCGACAGGGTCAACGCAGTGGGACAGCACCCAAGAAATCGGGACGACATCAGGAAGAGGTGGAACGACCTACGGGGGAAGGTGCGTTCCGTGGTCTTAAAACACCACATTGCGGTACAGCGGACTGGCGGCGGACCCCCACCTCCTCCCCCACAACTAACAACATGGGAGGAGCAGGTCTTGGCGATTCTGCATCCTGAGGGCCTCGCAGGAGTCGGTGGAGGAATGGACTCTGGTAAGTAAAATCTTAACTATCATATCCCCCACCCTACCTGCATGCTATCACAGACCCCCACCCTCGCCCCCTCCCCTATCACTCCAACTCCTCACAAATGTACTAATAACACAAACCACACATCCCAACACCAAGCCCCGCATGACACAGTAAAGCATGGACACCCATCACTAAAGCATGCCCACTGCACATACCCATAACACCCCCTCAACCATCATCACACAAGCCCCCACACAGGAATGCTAGCACTGGGGTACACGGTCACCCACCCATTGCACACCATGACACACACAGATTCAATAATCATGCTTTTACACCCCTGCAGGACCCCTACCCAACGTCACCAGACAGGAGGGTCCAGACATCTCCACCCCACCCACAGAAGAGGCCCACAGTGATGACTGCAGCTCTGTCCAACTGGTTCCAGATGACCAGCCCGGACCATCGTGGGCCTCGGGACAGTCGGTTCCCCACACCCAGTCACAGGCCACCATAGAGCTTCCACCCTCTGGTAACACCAGCACAGCACCCACCCAGCGGGCCCATACCTCTGTCCCCAGGACACGTCAATCAGCAGTGTGTCCACCACTACAGGGAACCCAGGATAACCCACCACCCCAACAACAACAGGGACCTGGGGGCAGTGGTAGTGGGCACACGGTCCAGGGGACGGAGGCCCAGGAACACAGGGGAACTGGGAGGGCTGCTGTGCGACAGGGGGCGGACAGGCCTAGGGAACCCACTCTCCACAAGGCCCTCTCCTCCATCATAGGCGCATACCACCACTCCCAGGAGACGATGGCAGCTGTACTGGCCAAGTTTCAGGAGACCCAGCGCATGCAGGTTGAACAGTATTTGGGGTTCAGGGAGGAACTCAGAACCATCAGCTCCGCCCTCAGCACCATCGTAGGGGTGCTGAAGGAAATACTCAACACCAGGAGGGACACTGTGGCACTACAAGGGGCCCCTGACACTAGCCTGGACGATGAACTGCCCACCACCTCCGCCGACGCTAGTGGACAGGAGGCACCGCCACAGGACCACCACACCAGCACCCCACCTCCTGCAGACGGAGAACCACCCAGCAAGCGGTCCCTGAGATCCAGGAACAAGACAGAGCACGATGCCAAGACCCCCGCCAAGAAATGAGACCACCCTGATTGTCATCCCACTGTTCCACTTTGTCACCCTGTCCATATTTAAACTGCCCCAGCTCCACTTCCTATGCCCATATGGGCAATGCACCTGTGAGACTAATAGACTGGACTCTGCCATGGACATTCCTCCACCATCACCCCTCACCATATTACAACCCCCCTCCAATATTGAGCACTTCAATAAACACCCTTGAAGCACAAAACAATCTGGAGTCAGTCTGTGATTTTGAAAATGTGTATTAGCAATGACAGTGACAAAATGCGTTTTCAAATGTAATGTCAACATACCTATGTCACACATCTCAAGTCCATGAGGAATCTAAGCAGATGACACACGTTGGAAACCACACCTGTGAAACCGTAAGGGAAATGTACAACTCAGTTAACATATACTGGTTGAAATCGACAGACAGGATAGAGGTAGAAATGCGAAAGTACTTGTAGTAGGCAGGAATGTGTTCTCACCTGTCTGTCACTGGTAATATTGCTGGATAACTGAGTCCCTGTTGTCAATGTCTTCTTCCTCTGCTTCCTCCTCATCACTGTCCACAGGCTCCACAGCTGCCACAACACCGTCATCCGGACCATCCTCCTGCAGAAAAGGCACCTGTCGTCGCAAAGCCAAGTTGTGAAGCATACAGCAGGCCACGATGATCTGGCACACCTTCTTTGGTGAGTAGAATAGGGATCCAACTGTCATATGCAGGCACCTGAACCTGGCCTTCAGGAGGCTGAAGGTGCGTTCGATCATCCTCCTAGTCCGCCCATGGGCCTCATTGTAGCGTTCCTCTGCCCTGGTCCTGGGATTCCTCACTGGGGTCAGTAGCCATGACAGGTTGGGGTAACCAGAGTCCCCTAATAGCCACACCCGGTGCCTCTGGAGTTGACCCATCACATAAGGGATGCTGCTATTCCGCAGGATGTAGGCGTCATGCACAAAGCCAGGGAACATGGCATTTACCTGGGAGATGTACTGGTCTGCCAAACATACCATCTGTACATTCATCGAATGATAACTCTCCCGGTTCCTGTACACCTGTTCACTCCTGTGTGGGGGGGGGGGGATCAGAGCTACATGGGTCCCATCAATGGCACCTATGATGTTGGGGATATGTCCAAGGGCATAGAAGTCACCTTTAACTGTAGGCAAATCCTCCACATGAGGGAAAACGATGTAGCTCCGCATGTGTTTCAGCAGGGCAGACAACACTCTGGACAACACGTTGGAAAACATAGGCTGGGACATCCCTGATGCCATGGCCACTGTTGTTTGAAATTACCCACTTGCAAGGAAATGGAGCACTGATAGCACCTGCACTTGAGGGGGGATCCCTGTGGGATGGCGGATTGCTGACATCAGGTCAGGCTCCAACTGGGCACACAGTTCTTGGATTGTGGCACAGTCAAACCTGTAGGTGATGATCAAATGTCTTTCCTCCATTGTCAACAGGTCCACCAGCGGTCGGTACACCGGAGGATTCCGCCATCTCCTCACAGGTCCCAGCAGACGGTGCCTAGGAATGACAACAGCGACCACAGAGTCAAACAACTCAGAGGTATGTACCCACAGTCTACACAGAACACCATTCATACACAAAATGTGGCCTGTATTTGTGTTGTGCGACAAGGCCTAGGTCTGTGTTACGCAGTTGGTAATTAGGGCATGTGGGCACCTGAAATGGCGGCTGTCTGACCTCCAAAGTGGGACAATGGGATGTGAGGTAACTGCGCTGGCGTTGTACACCGTCGCAGTAGGTGGTCGAAGACCGCGGCGCAATGCTGCATTGGTTAACATTGGACCCTATGGGTCCCAGGAGCCAATGACGATGTACGCCGGCGGTGATGGTACGCATCGCCGCGGACGTGACAGCCATTTTCTATCTGTTCACTCACTCGATACCTGATCTTCGACAGGAGAGGACCTACACTGCAAGTGCTGCTGTGACCTCGGTCTGGAAGAGACAATGGCTCGTGCGTCTGGGGAAAGGGCCCCTGCCTTCACTGCAGAGGAGTTGGAGAAGCTCGTGGACGGGGTCCTCCCCCAGTACACGCTACTTTACGGTCCTCCAGACCAACTGGTAAGTACACAGGGAGCATGTTGTATGGGCTATGCCTGTGTGGAGAGGGCTGGTTGTAAGAATGAAGGGGGCACAGTTCTGCGTGAATGAAGGACTGTGAATGCATGCGCCACATGGCAAGGGTAGGGATGTGGGCCACTCACTTAGACAGTGCAGTTGTTAATGACTTCTCTTCTTCCCCTGTACATGTCATGTAGGTCAGCGCCCACCAGAAGAAGGATATTTGGCGTGCCATCGCCAAGGACGTCCGGACACTGGGGGTCCACCACAGACTGAGCACCCACTGCCGGAAAAGATGGGTGGACATTCGCCGCTGGAGCAAGAAGATGGCGGAGGTTCATCTGGGGATGCCTCCCAACGTAGGAGGGGTGCCCGTCGAACCATGACCCCCCTGATGTTCCGGATCCTGGCGGTGGCCTACCCTGAGTTGGATGGGCGCTTGAGGGCATCACAGCAGACACAAGGGGGTGAGTACAACATCATTCAGCTGACTTTGCGTGCAGTGAAGGTGTCTGGGTGGGGAGGAGGGCTGTGGGTTTCCCTAGGCCAGGGCGAGTTCCGTTGGCCAGGTCCCTCCGTAATGCAGGCCATGTGGCACCCCACCCCACCTCTGTAGAGTGCCAAGTACAGGTATTCATGTCCCTGTGTCATCTATGTGTGCAGATGTCGACCATAGCCATGTAGGCCATATCCCAGGAATTGCATCTGTAGAGCCCAACAGCGCGACGTAGTGCAGGGGGCTGCTGTGTCTGTATTGTCCGCCAACGGTAGCGGTAAGCCATGCACTCAACCTGTCTTTCTTCTGCCCCCCCCCATTTTTGTGGTCTCCCTGTTCTTGTGTGCATCAGCATCATCAGGCGGAGGTACAGTGGCACCGGAGCACGAGAGAGCTGCATCCCACATGGCCATAGAGGCCCACACCACGGACTCAGAATACACCAGTGGGACGGAGGGCGAGGGGAGCACCACGGCTGTCACAGGATCAGCACTGATGGCAGCCATTGTCCCTGTGTCTAGCCTCCCCCCTCCAACTTCCTCCACCCGACCCAATCCCCTGTACCTCAGCCTATCCCAAGCACACCTACAGACCAGCATGCACACACGTCAACACACACGGGAAGCTCAGGCAAACATAAGCACCACACATCCCACAGGCACTCACGCAAGCATCACACACATACAGACACACCAACATCCACTGCCTCCACTGTGTCCCCCTCGTCGTCGTCTCCCTCCTCCCTCCCAGTCTCGTCTACACTCACACCTGCATGCACTACCACTACAGCCACTACGTCCCACACCAGCACACCCACCACCACACCCCGTTCACATGCACTCACCACCCCCACTCCCATTTACACGTCCCGTGTCCTCTCCCAGTGTGTCTGTGACGCCCCCTCCGAAGATACACAAACGCAGGCACACACCCACCCAACAGCCATCCACCTCACGACAGCCTCCAGCCCATGCACCTGCACCCAAATCCACAAAACTTACACTTCCTACAACCACCACCTCTTCCTCCACTCCCAAACCCCCTCCATCTACCCGTCCCAGTGTCTCCCAAAAACTTTTCCTGGCCCCCCCCTTAACCTATTTCCCACCACCCCCCGTCCAACTCATAGGTCCCGTACTAGCACCTCAGCCAAACAATCTCCGGGACCAGTGGTGCCTGTTGTTACAGGTATGTGGAGTGCACCGGCCACCAGGACAGCCAGTGTGGCACAGAGCCACAGTACAGCCAGTTCCCCCCCCCCTGTGAAGCACCAGAAGTTGGACAGTGCCCGGCGGGAGAGGGGGAAGACTCCAGCCAGCAAAGCCGCTCACAAGGGTCCCGGGGGGAGTGTCGACTCAGCTGTGACTCCTCCCAAGGTGGGGAAGGGGCAGAAGAAATCTCCAAAGTCTGGGAGGAGCAGCACGGCGGAGAGGACCGCCATCACCCCCGCTGCCCAGGAGGCCACCGCCAGCCCCATCGTCACTGGCCGGGAGGCAACCGCCAGAGTCACTGCCCAGGAGGCCAGCCCATCGTCACTGGCCAGGAGGCCACCGCCAGAGTCACTGCCCAGGAGGCCAGCCCCATCGTCACTGGCCAGGAGGCCACCGCCAGAGTCACTGCCCAGGAGGCCAGCCCCATCGTCACTACCCAGGAGGCCAGCCCCATCGTCACTGGCCAGGAGGCCACCGCCAGCCCCAGAGTCACTGGCCAGGAGGCCACAGCCAGCCCCAGAGTCACTGGCCAGGAAGCCACTGCCAGCCACAGCCCTGCTGGGCAATGAAGGACCACCTTGGCAAGCACCTCTGAACAGGCCAGGGACCGCTGAACAGGGCAAAGACCGCCATGGAATGCACCGCTGAACAGGTCTGACACTGGCAACGCAAGCACTGCTGAACAGGCCAGGGACCGCTGAACAGGGCAAAGACCGCCATGGAATGCACCGCTGAACAGGTCTGACACTGGCAACGCAAGCACCGCTGAACAGGCCAGGGACCACTGAACAGAGCAAAGACCGCCATGGAATGCACCGCTAGCCCATTTGCGGCAGGGGCAGTAACGCAACTGGGACCGTCAAGGGGTGTGTGTGCTGCACTCTGGGCACCAGTCCCACTCCAGAACCAGTGGAGACTGTTATCCACTTGAGAGACTGTTGCTTTGCACTCCCCAGGATTGAACAGTGGGCAAACCACCCACTGTAGAGACTTGAGAGACTGTGGCTTTGCACTCCCCAGGATTGAACAGTGGGCAAACCACCCACTGTAGAGACTTGAGAGACTGTGGCTTTGCACTCCCCAGGATACATCAAGGGCATGGAGCCCCCTCGTGGATCTGGCGTGGTGCACTCATCCGGCTGAGGTGCCCCCCCCTTCCCTTCCCCCTGAGGTGCCTGTTGTATTTCTATCTGATGCCCCTGCAGTGTTCTCTCCGTTTTGATCAGGTATCTTGTGTGGGCCTCGCCCATGCATTTTGGGTCCAGTGGTCCACGGACAATGAATGGTGCATTACCTGCACTACTAATCGTGGTGTATATTTTGTTTAATGTGTATATATATATATGTATATATTTGCTTACTGTATTTTGATATATTACAATGGTTCAACTCATTTCCTTTTGTCTTTGCATTCTTCCGGGTGGGTTGGGGGGTGTTACTGTAATGTATAGATATGCACTGGTGTGTGTGTTGTAGTGGGTGAGGGTCGGGATGTTGGTTGTGTGTGTCCCTGTGTTTTTGTCTCCCCTATGTCGTAGGTGCAGTACTCACCGTGGTCTTCACCGCCAGCGTTGATGATCCTCGTATAGGAGCAGGAAGACTATCGCTGGCAGAATATGGAGTTCAGGCTCCATGGTGTCGTCGTTCCTCGTGGAGTGTTTAAAGGTGAGCGTTTTCCCTTTGAAATGGCTGTTTCCGCCGTGTTTTTATCTGCGGTGAATCCGCCCCGGAAAAGGTGGCGGATTGGTAGGTTGTGATACTGTGGGCGGTACATTTTCCTCCGCCTGTCTGTTGGCAGTGACCGCCACGCTGTTTGTCTGTACCGATGTGGCGGTCGGAGTGTTAAAGTGGCTGTCTTTGTTGGTGGTTTCCGCCGCGGTCATAATTCCAATTTTTTTACCACCGGCCTGTTGGCGGTTTTACCGCTGCTTTAACACCGTCCGCCAGGGTTGTAATGACCACCTTTGTCTTTTACTTAAACCATCCTCACCTTACCCCTTTGTCTGATTGCACTTCTCCTCCTTATGAGGGAATAGCCTTTTGCTATACCTTGCTGAGTCTTACCTGTTCTATCCTGGCTGATGGCGAATCGACTGATGTCCTGAGGACGAAGACTGATCTTGCATGCTGCCCCATTTGGATGGGTAACTATCTAATGAATTGTAATTGTCTGTTTGCCTTTCCTTTCTAGGTAACAACTTCTTTTTTGATAGAGGCCATAGTTAGATGTTTTCCAAATTCATGTTGCTAAATGGTTTTGCATGAAGCCCAACATGCTGATGCTAATTTGAGGTTAGTTAAGGAGTTCACCAATATCGGATGCAAATAGACAAAATGACTCAGTCTTTGCTTTGTTGAATAATGTACTAATGATACTCTGCTAAAGTTTGATTCATGTTGACGTAGTGCTTTGTTCTAATGTTCATGATCTATGCTTTGATAAAGTCTTATTCGAGTTGCCATATGGTAGTTTTGTTGATGTGCTTACTTTTTTTTTTACTGTATTACTTTATTTCTTCTAGCAGAAATAGGGGGGCTAAATCAACATAGTAGAGAGCCAACGTGCTGATAAACAGAGTATTAGAAAGCTTTCAAGGATATGGTTCTCTTAAAATACAAATAAAAATTGGCTTTCATTAAATATTCATCCCAAGAAATCCTCCGGAAAACTTTAATAACTTTATGATAACTTTAAATGATCCCAAATGTATCTGTAAGACTCATACTGTGCCAAACATTTTAAATATAACATCAATGCACAAAATGCACATGGGGTCCAGGTTCAATCCATGATGTAGGATTCTGATCATTGCCAAGACATATCTTTCTCCCTTAATTGTTGAGTCATTCAGATGCTGTACTGACAGTAGAAAATGTCATATTGATTTTGAAAAACTATTTTATTATCCACAGGATTTTGAGCACACTTCACAGCATCATCTTGTTGACACTCTGAAGATACACTGAAGACAGCTGTGATGTCCTTAGAAGATTCAAACACATTCTGATTATTCGAAAACACCAATTCTGATGAAATACATAGGTCATCAAATTCCTGTTTCACAGTTATGTGGCTGAAACTCAAACAGTAGTTCTAATATTATGTGGCTTCCACCTCCCCAGTTTATCGTTCTCATTATATAATCTACAAAACAATTTTGCTTTGGAATCAAACAGTAAAATATCCTACCCCGTTTTGAATAGGTGAATAATTTGCAATTTTTGCAAATATGTGGATTAGCAGTGTATAAAATACTTGAAACATGAAGGCTATCACATTTTAGGTTCATCAGAGGGAATGCAATCGGGCAGTGCCCCTATCTTTGCCTTATGCATCTTAAAGGGAGACACAAACTCTTTTCTAATAAATTCCACGCATTCTTTTTTTCAGACAGTATAGAAACTCATTTGTGTGCTCTGTGTGCTATTTCTGTATTTAATGGCAACCTAAGAATATTTATCTATAGCTGAATTTTCTGCCAACGTGTGGATTGAGAGAAAATATAAATTTTTGCTTCCACTCATTTGTTTGCTGAATTTTATTGCTGTTTTTTTTTATTCTAAGGCACTACCATTCAATACCCAGTGTATGTGCTCTGAACATAACATATGGTGCAGAAACTACAGCCATGGTATGGAAAGTTAATTTACACCTGTGCCCCCTGTAGACTGCAGCACTTATTGTGTCATCCACTAATGGGACAAGAAACCAAAGCTTTAGGCTTACCGATGTGGTCTGATTTCTGCATTTTAAACCTGTAGCCTGATTTGCCAAAATACCCATTTTTAAAGGGGAAAAACCTTATTTTAAAGTATTGCAGGAAAGTGCCCCTTTATGTATGGCCACCCCCCACTTTTTGCCCCAATGCTGATGTGACTCTGTTAGTGCACTAGAAGCTTTCTAACCAGGCCCCAGTGTTTGGGCTCGCTGCCAAAACTAATTTCTTGACTTGGCGATTCCCTGATTGGAAAGCACTTTACCCCCTTATAAGCAACTAGTAAATGGAACCCAGGGAAGAAGGGGTGAGCGGGGGTCTCAGGGCTGCAGCACGAATTGTGTCAACCCAAGCGACCCACACAAATTGCTGATGGCAGGCCTGCCATTGCAGTGCAAAGAACGCGAGTTTGACTGTGCCCTCATCATGAGTGTCACAGTCCCATGCACTTCCTTACATATAAGTCAGGCACCCCTAAGGAAGGCCTCCGCAGTCCTAGAGGCAGAGTAAATTACATGTAAGGTGCAGACATGTCGGCAAAATCATATATCGCTCTTTAGTGTCTTTTCCATTTAAGTAAACTTTAAGTGCAGTTCGGTCTATTGAATAACATAGGACTTAAGCCTGAGCAAACCCAGACTACTGGCTCCATGATGATACCACCAAGATATGTTGAGTTTGGTGTAAAAAATGTGCTTTCTCTCCCCCAACATGAATCTGGTGTTGAGGGATGACTGGCAGGCACCCAGGTGACACCCTGGAGGTTGCCCACTTGCTTGCCCAAATTCTTTGTGCTCTGGTCAGTCAGCCCGCACTTTTTCCATGCATCTGCTACCACCAAGACAGGATTCTGACCTACTGCCAGGGTAACAAAAGGTGACCCACCCCACTGGATGTGGTCACCTCAGGGGCGGATTAGCTGTAGGAACTAGCTGCCAATTGGCCACTAGTCTTCACACCCTTAACTCCCCTACATCCAGGATTTAAGGGACACCCCCGACACCAGAACCTCAGATCTGATCGACCAACTTTGAAGAATGACCAAGAGGAGCCGTGTGTCACCACAACTGGACTTTGCCAACCACTACAAAGCAAATGAGGGGTGCTTTGTCCCGGAGGCAATAGACAGGGAACTGTATGAACGACCCTAGTCCTTGGCTAAAACTCAGCACTCCTGACCAGAGGGATCCCTGTGGAAGCCAGAGGCACCCTCAGTCTCGCTTGAACTAGTCGCACTAGTCCCCTGCAAAACTGCAGGTAAAAACGCTTGCAAGATCTGAAGATTCACTGGCCATCAGGCATGCTGTGGGATCAACAAAAGCAAGGTGGTCCAGAGTCTTCTAGAAGTTGTAGTCTTGTCTGCCCCGAAGTGTCAGGCTGCTACATTGCTTCCCTAGATCCAGTGAAGTTCTGAAAACTTTTCTGCACCTTTACTGCTGCTTGTTGGTTGCCAGTTCAATAATTGACCCCCACAATCAACGCTGCAACTGCAAGGCACATTGTGCAGTCTGTATCCAACATCTGCAATCCAGCTCCAGCTTAGTTTTTGCAACCCTTTGCCAACACCGTTGTTTAAGCGGTAAAGTCAGCACCAACATGAGTCCCATTCAGCACCACAGACAGCAAAGACAACTCTGCAACCAGAAGCAAAAGGGCCAGGTAAAACTGAACGGAGTTATGAACTGGTCCTAAGGACTACACAACCTTAACACTGCAAGGATTCTAAGCAAATTGTTCTCCAAGTACTGTTTCGGTACAAGTCATATTTCTCGATTTACATCAATACAAAGTTAAAATGCCATTTTTGCTCTGCTCTAATTTTGCTACTAAAATCCATAACTCTAGTTGTACTTACGAATTTCTGTTCATTTTGGTGTCTAAACTAAGATAAAAATAAGCTCTATTTTAATAAACTTGTATCGGTTTACTTTTGAGTTGTGTTCATCTAAGTACAGCCTGACTGTTCTTTACCACACTACCATGACTGAGCTAAGGATTTACTAGCGTGAATCCATGGCCCATCTTTGGGGATTCTGAAAGTATCACATGGTGAGGATTCTCCACACCACATAATACTCTACTTTTCTATGATTTTGTTACAGAGGTGGGATCCTGAACTTGTATTTCGCAGTACCACTAATTCATAAGTGAATGTTGCATGAAAAATACACTGAATTGACTTTAGCGTAAAAAAAAAGTTTGCAATTTTTTAAAACATTTTAAAAAGGCTTAGTGCGTTAGGAAAAGATTTTCTCTAGGTTAAAAGGCACAATGTATGCTGACAAGAGTCTTCACTTGTCCATCCTGACAGCCATCAGGATCAGTGTGTATTCTAAGAGCTCTGTGCAAAGCCAGAGGCATTGGCCACAGAGCTGCAGCCAGAACAGAGGACCTTGAGAAGGCCCTCAGCCTCTGAGAAGGAGAGAAAGTAGAGAGGGACACTAACTCAGAGGGTCACCCTGCAGAGGTCAAGGAAAATGAACTGAAAGGGGAAGAAGGTGAAGACCAAAACTCTCAACTCTTCCCCAGACCACCTTCTACTGTGGGAAGTGACAGAAGACATTCAATCATACCCCACCACTGGTAAGAGGGTAGGACTCCTAGAGGAAGAGTTGGATTGAATCTCCATGGAGGAGCGAACACAAACTTGAGGGGAGGAGACTAGCCCTAGAGGAAAGGAGGGCTAACTTGGGCCTTAGTCCAAAGATGGTGCCAGCAATAATAACACCATGGAAAAGGAGGAATCCTTTGACCCAGAAAGTCCCAAAAGGATTGTCCCTAGGTATAATGATGCAGATTACATTGATAAATAGTTTGCAGTCTTTGAGAGGGCTTGCAGAATGGGGAAGGTAAAATCTCATCACTGGGGCTCTCTACTTTGGGAGTTATTCCCAGTGAAGTGTAGAATCATACTTCGGATCCTCCCTGGGGAGGTGGCTGAGTCCTACAAACATATGAAGGAGACAGTCATAGAAGGGTTTGGACTCACCACAGAAAAGTATAGGCTGATATTTGGGGACACCCAGAAAGGTCAGAACCAAACCTGGGTGGACTTAATGGACGATTCAATCAAAGCACTAGAAGGCTAGATCAAAGGCTATAAGGTGGACACTTATAATGGGCTGTATAATTTAATTTTGAAATAGCACATCCTCACTACATGTACCACAGATAAATGGTGTCATAATCTGATGGATTCTGACATTTCTTCTCCTAGAGAGCTGTGGAAGATAGCTGACAAATGGGTCAGATCCAGGATGTCCAAAAGCACCCAGAGTGGAGGTGGCCAGAAAAGGATTCACAGGCTTTCCATCAAGGGAGAGAGATGAGCAAGGATAAAGGTAACAAAAAGGAGTTCCCAAAAGGCCCCCAAAAGACTTATCAGGAGGGTGGGCCCGAGACTTCCCCTCGTCCAAAGGCCAGGGGTACCAGGGTAAGAACTGGGATCCAGTAAAGGCTTCTTGGGTATGTCCTGACTGTCATCTACAATGACATAGGAAAGGTGATGCAGCATGTTCCAAAAAGTCCCCCAGTAGTGGACAGTCCAAAGGACTGGCTAGCATAGGATTGGGGGTGGAAGTGTAATCTGAAGAGGCCAGAAGACATACTGAGGCTACTTTAGTTTACCTAGGTAAGGTTAATATTGAAGCACCCGCTGTCTTCCCTGCATGCTTGGAGATGTATAGACAATGACTAAAAATCAATGGGACTGAAGTAGAGGCTCTGAGGGATACAGGTGCCAGTGTAAATATGGTGCCAGCCAGACTGGTTTCCTCAGACCAAATGTTGCCTGATGTTAGTCCTTAGGTCACCAGCACTGACAATGAGACCAAGCTCATCCTGTGGCCTGGGCAAGCTTAGAATGGGAAGGGGTCACTGGCAAAAAAAGGTGGTTGTGTCCCCTGCCATCCCAGTAAAGTCTCTGTTGGGAAGTGGTCTAGAGACTTTGCCACGGGCAGAAGTAGAAAAGAAGGCTCTTGCAGAAATGCTGGGTCTCCCAGAGTACAGGCAGCATGTCAGGGAAGAAAAGGGTACTTGGATCCTGAATCAGTAGACCAAGTGACCCCCAACAAGAGAAAGGGCAAGAAGTATGTTAAGGCAGCTTCCCAGAGGTCAGTGAACCGGGGAGACTTCTCCTGAGGGAGATGTCCTGGTGCCTGAGGAGGGAACTGCAAATGAAGGAGCCTAGCCTGTCAGAGTTTCTCAATCAGGGGAACCCTCTAGAGAGGACCTATGACAAGGGCAAAGAATATTTCCTAGTCTAGAAGGCTATAGACAGCAGGCTGCAAGGCAGGAAGAGGGAGATGACAGTGGCACTCACATGGTCCACTGGGAGGGTGAGCTTCTGTACACTGAAGCCAAGGATCCCAAACCAAGGACATCCAGGAGAGTGGTGGTTCCCCAAAAGTACAGAGAATTCATCCTCACTTTTGCCAATGACTCTCCCCTAGCTGGACATCTGGGACAAATCAAAACCTGGAACATTTTTATTGGCCCCAGATGTCTGAAAAAGTGAAGGGTTTTGTCACTCCTGTGTGACCTGCCATGTCAGTGGTAAGACAGGTACATACCCAAACACTCTTGATTCCACTACCTGTGCTTGGTACTCCCTTTAAGAGTGTGGGAATTGACATTGTTGGATACATGGACCCTATGGCTGCATCTGTGAATAGATTTATCCTAGTGGTACTGGACCATACCACTAGATACCCAGAGGCAATCCCTCTTACTACTGCAGCTACTCCCACAGTAGCAAAGGCCCTCCTTTGGATCTTCACTAGAGTTGGGTTTCCTAAAGGGGTGGTATCAGAAAAAAGGACAAATTTTTATCTCTGCCTATCTGAAGGCAGGGATGAATGTGGGGAGAGTTACAAGTTCACTACCCCCAATTACCCCAGACAAATGGTTTAGTTGAGAGATTCAACAAAACCTTGAACTGCATGATAATGGGCCTTCCTGACAAACCTGTGGGATATCGTACCACCTTACCTATGGTTTGCATACAGAGAGGTACCACAAAAGGGGGTCGGGTTCAGTACTGTTGAACTTTTGTTTGGTCATCTAAGAGGTCTTTGGGTCTTGTAAGGAAAGGATGGGAGAGGCCTGTCAAAAAGCCCAAGCAGGACATAGTGGACTGTATACTAGGCCTGTGTTCACACATAGCACAGCATATGAAAAAAGCAACAAGAAACTTGAGGCCAGCCAGGAGCTTATTAAGCACTGGTATGACCAGATATCAGCATTGGTGGATCACCAACCAACTGGGTTTGTGATAGAGCCTGTGGCTCCCAGGGCCCTCCAGGGTGAGTGGATTGGGACCCATATAGTTGTGGAGAAGAAGGGGGAAGTCACTTACTTGGTTGACTTGGGTACCCCAGGGAACCCTCACAGGGTTATGCATGTTAACCGCCTAAAACCCTAACAGGACAGAGCTGACATGACCATTCTCATGGTCACTGATGAGGGCCAGGAGGAGGAAAGTGAACGCCTCCCTGACCTTTTGTCAAACAATCCTAGGATGGGTCAGTAGAGGGTGTAGTTTTGTCTGACTTCCTCACTGCCAAACAGCAAACTGACTGCATGCAACTCCTAGGACAGTTTGTTGAGCTCTTTTCCCTAACCCCTGGTAGGACAACATGGTGTAAATATTCAAAAAAGGGGGGACAGGGAGATTAACGGTCCAGTGTCCAGCCTCCCAACATAGCCTGTATAAATCATGAAGGATACTGTTCCCAAATAAACAAAATTACAAAGAAGACACAGGGGGACTTTATTATCAGGAGCAAAGAGAGCCCTCACACATCCTTTCAGATGTCAAGCATCATCATTGGGCAAGCTCCTCGTCAGACCAGCGCTGCAATGTCTGACGGGGCACCCCTTCGAACGAAAGGGGGCTCTTAGCCAGAGTTCTTTAAGTTAAGTAATGCCGGAGATGGATACAAATAGTGATTAGTGCCAAAATGAGTTTGATGCTTTAGTAAATCCCTTATTGCCAAGGATTTTACCCCTTTATAAGCCAGGGTACCCAGGGCATAGGTGGTGCAGTTGTCCTCAGAGCTGCAGCACAAGTTTGTGTCACCCTAGTTGACCCACACAAATTGCTGATGGCAGGCCTGCCAGAGCAGTGCAAACTGCTTGAATTCGACTGTGCCCTCTCCATGAGTGGCACAGTCCCACGCACTGACTTGCATACAAGTCAGACACCCCTAAGGAAGGCATCTGCAGCTCAGGAGGCAGGGTGCGTTACATTTAAGGTGCTGACATATAGGCAAGAACTTATATGTCTCTATAGTGTCTTTTCAATTAAACTACACTATAGGTGCAGGTCGGTCCATAGGACAACATGGGACTTAAGCCACAGAAGACCTGTGTTGCTAGCTGCATGATGGTACCGCCTAGATATGTCATGTTTGGTGTCAAACAACATGCGTTCTCTCCCCCAACATCAATTTGATGTTGAGGGACAGATCGCATGCACCCAGGAAGTTGCCCACCTGTTTACCCAACTTTGTGCTCTGGCCAGTCACACCACATTTTTTCCCATGCCTGCTGCCACCAAGACAGGATTCTGACATTCTTCCAGGTAGTGTGCACACTCCCAGGAGTCAGGAACAAAGATTGAGGCAGGAAGGAGATCACACCCCCCACCCTCCAGCCGGGCCAGTGAATGGACACTTCATGGCAGGGATCTTCAAAGGCTTCACTACCCCTATTGCCATCTGTGCTGTTTCCACGTGGAGTAAGCAGCTCCACTAACACCCAGGCACATTTGCTCATGGTCAGGTAGGAAATTATGTATGCAGGACAGTGCACACCCCCAGCAGGCTGACCACACCTCTGGGGTGAACAGTCCAGTATGTGCATTAAATGTTATTTTCTGCCATCTTAGGAGTGGCAGAATAGAGGGTTCTGTGTAAGAAAAGTTGACCCACCCCAATGGATATGGTCACCTCGGGGGCTGATTAGCTGGAAGAGCTAGCTGCCAACTGGCCATTAGTCTCCATATCCCTAACTCCCCTAAATCCACGATTTAAGGGACACCCCTGACACAAGAACCTCAGATCTGATTGTCCAACTTCAAACAAAAGTCCAAGAGGAGCCCTGTGTCACCGGCAACCGGACTTTGCCCACTACATCAAAGCAAAAGAGGGATACTCTATCCGGGAGGCCACAGACAGGGAATTGCGTGAATGACCCTCATCCTTGGCTGAAATATAGCACTCCCAACCGGAGGGGCACCTGTGGAAGCCAGAACCACCCTCAGTCTCCCTTGGACTAGTGGCACTAGTCCTCTGCAAATAACGGGTAAAAATGCTGACAGGATCTGAAGATTCACCGACCATCAGGCCCGCTGTGGGATCAATGAATGCAGGTAGTCCAGTGTATTCTGAGAGTTGTAGTCTTGCCTTTCCTAAAGTTTCAGGCAGCTACGTCGCTCCCCCCTTCTCAATTCTATTCTGCACCTTTACATCTGCCAAGTTTAGTATTGTGTCATGGACTTTACCCACGCATGCAACCCATGACACAATACTCCTCATAGATTTTGTTAGAACAAGACATGCACCATCACATTCCAATTATCAGAGCAGCTGTCAGAGTCTGCAGTAAATTCTTAGGGATGAAAGTTGGAAACAGGGAACATTCCAAGAAGAGGACATGGTTGGTTCTGATCGTGAAAAGTATCCATCATAAAAGGAAGTTGAAATGACGAACAGCACAGTAGGAGACCAAGGCCTATTTACAGCTCAGTAGTGTTTTTCCAAGCCCTTTAAGGCTCTGGAAGCAAATGTGACAATATACTCCTTCCCATTCACCTGCTGGGTGAGGCTAGTGATCTATGGGAAAACAAATTAAGAGAGCTGTTCCTTCATGATGAATTTACTCCTTCCCATCCACCAGCTGGATGAGGCTAGAGATCTATGGGAAAACAAATTAATTGAGCTGTTCCTTCATGATGAATCATGTCTCCTTACGGCGATGATGAGTAGTGCAATTTCAACATCTTTCAAATTGGTTTGATAGTAATTGTTTTAACAAAGCTGTGGAAATTTAAGGATTTACCGTATCATGCAAAACATTTCTATGCTTCTCATTAAGATAGACTTTAGAGGAGTTTAATTATCCATTGTGGTCAAGTTCAATTTTCATCCACTCAGGTTAAGAAAACATATCTGTCAGCAAGACCTCTGGAAGACCTCAAGAAGACCTTTGGAAGGCATCAAGATACATGAGTGCTGGTCGGAAAAAGTTTGAGACACGGAGACCAAACTATTAATCACTCTCAGAAAGCTGGTAAACGTTACATTAAATATTTTTTAAAGAACGTGTAGGTGGCATGTATCGTTTTCAAGTATCAGCTGGTACAAGAGAAGATAAAACATCTGCTGGAATAGATTCAAAAACACACCCATGACTAATTGCTACGTTCTGTGGGGCTAACCAAAGCACCAACTGTATGCGGAGATTGATTTGCAAAGTCTTTTTTAAAAGGTTTTAAATGTGAAAAAAGGTAATATTAACCTCTTTCCATTGAGGGTCTTGCTCAAATTGAAATTTGCAAATCTGAGATTGATTCATTTGCTTATGACTGATTGATAATTCTTTGTTCTAATAAGACATTTCTCTCATCTTCAATACACAGAAAGGCTCCACTAAATTACACAATGGATTGAACTATTTTGCCATAAGTAAAAATTGAAATAGCAGCATTAAAATATGTCTGTTGGGCCTTAAAATGAGTGGCACTGGGGTTGGAGTTTTTAATGAAAAATATTTTGACAACACATCAATCTAATGTTACTATGGTCATTTGTAGTAAGTCTAAATTAATGATACCATATATGGCTGAGCCCAGGAGGGCACTGTCGGCCACGGTGTTACTTTCTTTGTATTGTAAGTATGGTTCTTTGTTTACATGGAAAAGAATCATTCCATGTACTCCTTCCACTCAACACTTCTAATTTGATGCTTGTAATACATTAATTAAAATATGTTATATAGTATTTATAGTTAATTTTCTAAGAGTATGATTCATTGCATACTAGTAGGTATACATTATTGCCTTGGAGGTCAAACCTACAAATAAAATTACTGTAAGAAATGTTCATTTCCCAATTTTTAAATTTAGCTGCACTCGTGAATATTGATGGAAATCTTACAATGTAATTAAAAAGATCAAGTAAGACTATGCAGATGTGCACTCACACAGGTAGGAATTTGTGTTGTTATCCATTTATGCAAAATGAGTCTTGTTGTGAACCTGTTTTGCCTCAATCATTCAAAATGTATGATGGAAGTATGCACCATCAATTAAGCATTTTAATTATATCAAGTGAGACTTTGAGAAAATGGCAGAGCAAGCCCTCCAGCTGTGACAGGTTATCCTTCAATGCATCATTACGGAAGCAACACCTAGAGGCTGTTCTGCTGCATTTATTTGTGAACATTTGAAAGTATTAGCACTACATGTAATTGTGGTAGTTTCAAGCACATTCTCTTTAACAGTACACATCAAGAATCTCCTAAACAACAGATATCATGGATTTGTTTCACAGACCTGCAGCCTTCAGAGATTTCAAGAAGAGAATGCGACCATGTATTAGGCACATTCATGATAAAAAGCATCTACTACATGTTGTACGATGCTTCCAAAGGTTGCCGGAGAAGGGAAGTAAGGATGCAAAACTTCTGGCCAAGCAGGGCCAGAGTTAAAAAGTACAGATAAATATTTTTATGGAGGATCAATGACAGGGTGTGATGTCAATAGGCATGCGAAAGTAGCCTTTGTATTCCATAAATGTTGGTTTCAGGGTTGTGTGATTCATGGGAACTGTTTTCAACTTTAAACAAGATCTAAAAGCCAGCTCACCATAAATTGAAGAATAAGAAGAATAAACTTAGTAACAATTAGAAAATGTAACTTTCAGTGCTTATCAACAGAGAGAGTAAAATTTTAAAAATGAAATCAAGACTAAATATCAGACTGGTACCACTGGACGAATTTCCATGCATAGATTGTATTTTCAGCAGACCAAGGGGCTTATAATTTTCTGATGATTATGATGGTGATATTAATAATAATAAAAACACCATCAACAACAAGCATCATCATCATCTTAATGTCACAGTTCTGTTGTTCCTATTGCACTAACATTTACTAATATGATGGTATTTACTTCGGTGACTCGAGAAAGATTGATTTGGACCTGCCAGGATGCAAACTTGTGACCTACTGCTAATATACAGTGCATTGTCTGAAAATTAAGAAAGTATTTTTAAGGGACATTTTATGTTGAAAAGGCACGGAAGTAATGGCTTGTTTTTATTTTGAGACCATATTGTTTCTGTTGCAACAAAAAGAGCAGTGAAATACCCACATCTTATATGCCTGAGATTTCTGGCCTGTGGCCTAATGCTGTTTATATATTCTCTTCAACCAATGAATGGGAGAGTAAAATCAGTAATCCTTTAGTGATGATGATCAAAGATTCTGGGCTGCTATCTTTAAGATTATGAAGGCATATTCAGCGATTTCAAGCGTCATCCAATCCACAATCTATTTTCACAAAGATACACAAGAAAGGCTCCTGCAACCTAATAACCCGAAAACACACAATGAAAAGACCAATTTTTTTACAAGACCGGAGGCTCATATTATGCAGTCTTTTCTTGCTTTAATTTTGATAGCAGCCAAGAAGAAAACTATATTTCCCAACAAAAAAAGAAACTACAAAGTAACATCACAAAGGAACCATCCAATAGGACGTCGAATACCACTACTAGTATCTTGACTGCGAACAACAAGTCCTCTTTTCTTGCTGCTCGCAGTCAAGAGAAGTACCATCATTCTTTTGTCTTTACAAAGTTTTTACATGTGCTTTTGATATTAATTACTTTCTTTATATATGCCTGTATGGTTACATGTTTGTGTCATTTGCTCTGCTTTTGCCTGTGTACACTGTTTATTTTTCCTTTAGTCTAGTTACCGGCGTGTCTCCTAACGGCTGTTTTTCACCGTTGTAGATGCGCGCTCGCACGCGCGCAGCCGGCGTGTCATTTGTCTCACCTTTTGACAGCCGTCTGCATTCCTCAGGCTGCATTCCTTAGGCTCGCGACTTCTTCTTCAGGCGCGTTTTTCTTTGTTTATTCAGGGCACACTTTCACTCGCGAAGCCCTGTTTCCTAGCCAGCTGCATTCCTCACGCTCATGTCTCTGTCGACGCGTTTGTTTGGTTATTGAGGGCGCGCTTTCAAGCGAAGCCCTTTTTCCTAGTTCAGCTCCCTTGGGAGGGGCTCCTATTTCAGATACCGCCTCCGGCAGTGCTTTTAATACCTCTGCCTCGACTTTCTCCTCACGCCCACCCCTAGGCCCACACCTTTCCCTCACAGCTTCACTATTTAACCCCTTTTTTACCAGTTGAAGCTATATTTCAGGATTTTGGTAGTTTTGTCAGCTTAACTTCGTTTTTTTTTTTTTTTACAGCATATATATTTAGGGGCATATTTATACTCCGTTTGCGCCGAATTAGCGTTGTTTTTTTCGACGCAAATTCGGCGCAAAACTAACGCCATATTTATACTTTGGCGTTAGACGCGTCTAGCGCCAAAGTATGAGGAAAGAGCGTCATTTTTTTGCGTGAACGCCTTCCTTGCGTTAATGAGATGCAAGGTAGGCGTTCCCGTCCAAAAAAATGACTGCGACACAAATGCGTCGTATTTATACTCCCGGGCAAAAATCACGCCCGGGAGTAGGCGGGGCAAAAAACCCCGCATTTGCGCCTCTTTTTAACGCCTGGGTCAGGGCAGGCGTTAAGGGACCTGTGGGCTCAAAATTAGCCCACAGCTGCCCTCCCATGCCCCCAGGGACCCCCCCTGCCACCCTTGCCTACCCCAGGAGGACACCCAAGGATGGAGGGACCCATCCCAGGGACATTCAGGTAAGTTCAGGTAAGTATACATTTTTATTATATTTTTTTTTGGCATAGGGGGGCCTGATTTGTGCCCCCCTACATGCCTCAATGCCCAATGACCATGCCCAGGGGACATAAGTCCCTTGGCATGGCCATTGGGCAAGGGGGCATGACTCCTGTCTTTACCAAGACAGGAGTCATGTAAATGGCGTCTGGGCGTCGTTAAAAATGGCGCAAATCGGGTGGAGGCGATTTTTTAGCGTCAACCTGACTTGCACCATTTTTAAGACGCCCTAACGCCATTTTCCCCAACGCCGGCGCTGCCTGGTGTACGTGGTTTTTTTCCACGCACACCAGGCAGCGCCGGTCTGCTAGCGCCGGCTAACGCCATTCAATAAATACGGCGCCCGCATGGCGCTTCAGAATGGCGTTCGCCGGCGCTAAACTTTTTGATGCTAAACTGCGTTAGCGCAGTTTAGCGTCAAAAAGTATAAATACGGGCCTAAATTACTTTCTTCATGATGGTTGAAGAAGACGACTCACAATTTTTTCAGGAATTTTTAAAGTCCTTTATTAAAGATTCTGTCCAACAGGCAGTTTCTGTTTATATGCTTGACTTAACAATGAATTTAGAAGCCTCCTTTTCCAAGATTATGTCTGCTTCTGATATGCCTTCTACGAAAGGCAAGAAATGTGCGGCCACTCTTCCAGGGCCCTCAAAAGGAGTTTCTTCTGGTCTTTCCACCCGAGAGGTATCCAAATCGGGAACCCCTTTCTCCCCGCTCCACATTACCCATTTAAGAGACACTGATGATGATGATGACTCTCCTAGTCATACAGATGATATGGACGGATCTTCGGATCCATTTTCTTATGGGCCTCCGGAGAAAAGGCGCAGAATTTCTCCTGGTGACGGTGGTGACGCTCACCCGGTGTCTCAGATTTTGGTGGACCATTCTGGTGAACCCATGTTCGATCCTTCCCTGATAGTTCATCCAAACTCAAAAGAATGGTATCCTGCTGACCATGTGGCAGACTATGTCTCCTTTTTCTTACGCCATTCTCTAGACAAGGTTACCCGGAATAAAATGAAATCCGAATGTCCTCGTCCCTCTTTACCTGATAATATCACTGCTACCCTGGTGATTGACCCTAATATGCTCATGTTCTTTACTAAATTTGGTAAAGACCCTAAGAAGGGTGTTGATAGAGCCTGGTCAAGTTGCCAGGATAAACTTCTGGATTTTGTGGGTCCTCTCACCAGGATTTTTGATTTGGCGAAGGAAGCCAAAATGGAAAACTCTCCAATTGATCCTGTGGTTCTCTCTAACTGGGCGCAATGCGCTATCTGTATGCTGGGCAATGCGAACACCCAATTGTCCATTCAAAGAAGGAAAAGTCTCCTGCTCAATATTGACCCTAAACTGACATCTTTGGCCTCTAAGGATGAGGGCCCTTCGGCTAAAAGCCTATTATTTGGAGACTCCTTTATCAAGGATCTGGGCAAGTATGTCTCCACCTTCGCCTCCCTGGACAAGGCTCAGCTTTCTATTAAAAAGATATTTTCATCTCTGGTTTTTGCCAGGGCCGGCAAAGGCAGGAGTCGCTTTGCCGGCTGTTCCCTCATAGGTCAATATGCCAATCGAGACTCCTACAACCAGCAAACCCAGCTTGATACCTACACAGGATACAAGCCACGATTCTACCCCCGCCGGTCAAGAAGCTATCGACACAGGGGCTACGTCAACAAAGGAGAACAAATCTCCGGTAAGTGTTTCCAATTCTGGCCTTCCTCCAGTAGGAGGCAGACTAGCTCTATTTCTAAATTCATGGCTGCTTCTCACATCAGATCCCTGGATAATTCAAACCATTCAAGGTTACCTTTTAGAGTTTTATCAACCCCCTACTCAGTCTCTTTTTCCTCTTCCCCTTGTGTTTTCCCAAGAACAAAATCAACTTCTCCACCACGAGATTCAGTCTCTCCTCGCCAAACATGCCATAGAGCCAGTTGTGTTTGACTCTTCAGCTTTTCTCAGTCCCATTTTCCAGGTCCAAAAGAAAAATCAGAAGTTTCGACTAGTTCTGAACCTAAACAATTTCAACAATTTTGTGGTTTACCAACACTTCAAGATGGAGACTATCCTCCACCTCAGGGATATATTGCTTCAAAACGACTGGTTGGTCAGACTGGACCATCAAGATGCTTACCCCAAGGTTCCAATTCACCCCTCACACAGAAAATGACTTCAATTTCAATGGCAAAACTCTTTCTACCAATTCAAAGTTCTTCCTTTCGGACTCTCTTCCGCCCCTTGGTGTTTCACCAAGATTCTCAAACCCGTCGTGGCTTTTCTCCGCTCCCACGGTGTTTCCTCTGATTCTCTATCTGGACGATTTTCCCTTGATGGCACAAGACAAACGCCTTCTCCTCGTTCACCTACAGTTTTTTCAAGATCTTCTTCTCAAATTGGGTTTCCTCATCCATTTCCAGAAGTCAGCTGTGGTTCCAACTCAAAAATTTGAATTTCTCGGTTTTCTCATAGACACTACTCGTTCAATTCTTCAACTTCCCCAGCACAAGGTCTCCTTAATCAAAAAAGAAATTTGTCAATCCCTGTCCCTTCCTCACATCTCCCTCAGAACTCTGGCTCGTTTAGTAGGACTCCTCGCCTCCTCTATCCAAGCCATTTTCCCGGGTCCGCTACACTATCGCGCCCTCCAACGGCTGAAGATTCGCAATCTTCACAAGGGTCTGGCCTATTCCGATCCATTGGTTCTGGATTCCGAGTCCAAGGAAGAGCTTCTATGGTGGTTGACTCACCTAGACGCCTGGAACGGAATAACTATCTTCTCTGCCGCCCCAGATCTTGTATTAGAGTGCGATGCAAGTCAGACCGGTTGGGGCGCACGATGTGGCCAGTTCTCGGCTGGAGGCGCATGGTCTCTGAAGGAGTCCTTCTTGCACATAAACAGTTTAGAGATGCTTGCAGGTTCCTTTGCCATCTGCTCCTTTACAAAGGACAAGGTAAGCTGCACCATTCTACTCAGAATGGACAACCTAACTGCCGTCAGATATATCAACCATCTAGGGGGCACCAGGTCCAAGATTCTGTCTACCCTGGCAAAGCATCTTTGGGAATATTGTCTTCTTCGACAAATCTCGGTAAGAGCGGTTTACCTGCTGGGCAATCTGAATACAGTTGCAGATTGGTATTCCAGACATCTTCACGACTCCAGCGACTGGCAGTTGCACCCTTCAATATTCAATCACCTTATTTCCATCTTTGGAGAAATGTCCATAGACCTTTTTGCCTCTCGCCTCAATTCTCACCTTCCTTCCTTTTTCAGTTGGAGGCCGGATCTGCAGGCTCTAGCCACGGATGCTTTCTTTCAGATTTGGCCGTCATCTCTTCTTTACGCTTTTCCTCCCTTCCTCCTCATTCCTCGAGTCCTTGCACAAACGCGCAGACACCAATCCACTCTAGTTCTAATAACCCCATTTTGGCAGGCTCAGCCGTGGTATCCAACTTTATTGGAATTAACAACCGACCGACCCATCTGGCTTCCTCACTTCCCCGACCTCCTCTTAGATCCCCAAGGTCGACAACATCATTTGGTTCTCAACAATTCCTTGTTCCTCATTGCTTGGAAGATTTCAGGTTGTCCTGGAGAACCCCAGGAGTTTCGGAAGATGCTCTCAAACTCATCCAGCAGGCCAGGGCCCCTGGTACCTCCAAGGCTTACAAATCCGCATGGGCCATTTGGTGCAGCTGGTGTATGGACAGGAATACAGATCCCTTTTCAGCTGATGTAGTATTGGTTGTGAATTTCGTTGCTTCCTTGGCCTCCCAGGGTAAGGCCTATAGCACTATCAACACTTACAGATCTGCCATCTCTGCTGAGCATCATAGAGTCAAAGGCAGACCGATTGGTGAACATCCTCTCATCTGTCAACTTTTAAAGGGAGTAAGATGTGTTTTCACTCCACCTTCTAAATATAATATTATGTGGGATGTCAATCTAGTGTTAACAATTTTTACAGTTTGGCCGGATAATGAATTCCTCTCTCTTAAGCAACTTTCCGCGAAATTGACTATGCTTTCGTGTCTCGTTTCACTTAAACGTGTTTCGGATGTTAAAGCCTTAGATGTTACCTCCTTTTTCTTCTCTCCTCTTGGTGTTTCTTTTCAAGTTAGAAGACGTACTAAAACTAATTTAGCATCGGTCAATTATCCATTTTTTACCTCTCAACCCAAATTGTGTGTTGGAAATTGTCTCAAAACTTATGTGACTCGTACTGCAGATTTGAGATCATCCTCTGCCTCGCAATTACTTATTTCCTTCCAGAAACCCCAGAAACCTGTTTCTTCACCTACCCTAGCTCGTTGGGTCAAATGGATGATGTCTCTAGCGGGGATTTATATAAATTCTTTTGGAGACCATTCTGCCAGAGGGGCTATGGCTTCTCGGGCTTTTTGGGCGGGATCCTCTTTACAGGATATTCTCAAGTCTGCAGACTGGTCTAATGAAAGTACCTTTAGAACCTTTTACTGTAAACCAATTTCTCATGTCTCGGATTCTGTTATTGCTATGCTTTAAACATGCATAATGTGAGCCTCCGGTCTTGTAATAAAATTGAGATTTTCCTAGCCTTGGTGTCTGAAAGGCTAGATTTTATTAAAGACACAGAGGCGAGTATTATCCCGCCACTAGTTTAACCCTCCCTGTTCCTTTATTTCAGTTCCAACTCCCTCTTCCAGCGTTGGCTCTTCATATTCTACATGATGTACTTCCACCGACACTGGAATCTGTCATCAGTGGATATCCTTCCCGGACTCCTCTCTACACTCGTCATCTTCAGGATTGCTTTATGGACATTGTGACACTAATTTCAGTTTTTTATGTCATCTTGTTGGTTACTTCTCTTTAGTTTTCACATCAAGAAAAGAGGACTTGTTGTTCGCAGTCAAGATACTAGTAGTGGTATTCGACGTCCTATTGGATGGTTCCTTTGTGATGTCACTTTGTAGTTTCTTTTTTTGTTGGGAAATGTAGTTTTCTTCTTGGCTGCTATTAAAGAAAAGACTGCATGATACTCGCCTCCGTGTCTTTAATAAAGTCTAGCCTTTCAGACACCAAGGCTAGGAAAATCTCAATTGAAAGCCAACACCACCTCTACAGAAGAACCCACTTGTCCTTGCACCAGTGACAGCACATAAAGGATATCTAGATGTTTAACCAGGCAACCTGTGTTTGATAGAATTGTTAACGGTTTCTGTGCTCTTCAGTGCACACACATCTACTAGAAATTCAGTTTAACATATAAACGTTAGAAAGTATAATTGCGCAAAAACAGGCACACAGCTGTGCCCTACGTGAATGCACACCTTGATGCTGCCCCTGATAATGCATGAGAGAATTTAGAAAACTTAGAAATGCTGTTTGCTCTGAAACCCGAAAACACCGCGTAACAAATGTGATCAGCTCTCAAGAGAATGATTATTTTTCATCTTTACGGCTATAAAGACAGGAGTGGATAAATATGTGTTTTCAGTTATTGAACTACAAAGAATATCTCCACCCATAGACTGATTCGGAAAATATACGGGCTAATGTATGCACTGCAAACAGCACAGGTTAGAAACAAGTGAGGCTATTACCGCTCTGTAATTCCGAGACGTGTTTTCTTCAGCTCCGGCACTATCTCAGAAATGTTTCGAATTAACTGTATGAGCAGTTGATGGTGCGGTTTTAGAAAATAAAAATGCAGGGACCCTCTCGAGCACGATGCACTGCAGCGTCAATATTAAAAGATGTATGACACTTGTTATGGGTTGAATACAGAAGTCCACAACGCCTGCTTACCTGAAGTTGATCTTCCAGCAAAGCGGTAGCTTTGTCTCCACTGTTTTCGTCCACGACTACCACCATGTGAGTGAGAGAATTCACTCGAACCTGCTCCTGCTCCAAATCGTCTTGCAGCACCTGAAACCCATCCACAGAACACGTTTAAAAAAACACATATAGCACACAATGTAACTTCAATTAACCAGCCGTTACTAGAAGTATTTAAGTGTTCTCCTTGTTTTGACATGCCCCCAATAGAGAAGAAAAGCTGTAAAAAAGAAAAATGTTTTAGGCGCAAAGGAACTGTTTTTTAAATAGAGTAACCGCTCTAAAATATCAAAGTCTCTTGTCAGTTAAAGGTACGTTTATTGTTTCCCCAAAAAAGAGGTCTGCCCCATAATGCAGACCTACACGTGCCTTAGTTTTACTGGTTGCCTGGGAGATTTGTTTTGACTGCTAAGTTCAAACATGTTAGCTTAAGGTGTAGGTGTTGTCCCGGAAATAAAGTGCAAATGAATACAATGCCCCTTAAAGGTAAATTGCTTTTTGGGCCAGTGCTTAATTTATGAATCAAAAGGTGCCCACGCGGCTGCTGCGAACACAGAATACTGAGGCAGCGTAATACTGAGGCCATCTCGTGCCTCTTTAATCCATTTGAAGCCACTCCCTGCCCCTTCAGCTCACTTTTGCAGCTTTCTGCTTTGTCCCTTGGTGACGCTTTTTGGTTGGTTTCTTCTTCTGTCTTTCCCAAATGTTTTTTGCTAGCAGTAAATGCTTGAGGCAGAAAAATAAGTACCAGCCCTCAAAAATAAGTGCCGGTGCTCCGTACAGGAAACAACCGGCACAAATTAAGCACTGGTTGAGGCTAATATGACCCTGTAAGCCTGTTATTGCAGCGAATAATGTTACTCAGTGACACACATACGACAGTAAATATGTGGGTGTTTAAAATCTTGTGTCCCTCTGTCAGCCTTCGGATTTAGGTTAGCCAAACAGCACTGAAGCTTTTAAGTTTTCAATTGCTTCACTTTAACTTCGACAAATGCGCCTCGTGATGGAATTTGAAAAAAAAAAATCTCAGGTCTAAGACATAATGTAAACAGTAGACAGAACCTCAGGTGGATAGCTTGTTTGAATTCTATTTAAGGAGCAACGAAATATCAAATCATTTGATGTACAAAAAACAATGTTAGTTGTTACTAATCGCAGTATACTGATTAATCAGCATTGTAGAGTGATCGGAATATACAGGAACAACACATGTAGTTTCACTTTGAAAAAAAAAAAATTGTGAACATAGGGGCATATTTATACTCCGTTTGCACCGAATTTGCGTCGTTTTTTTCGACGCAAATGCGACGCAAAACTAACTCCATATTTATACTTTGGCGTTAGACGCGTCTAGCGCCAAAGTTCATGGAGTTAGCGTCATTTTTTTGCGTGAACACCTTCCTTGCGTTAATGATATGCAAGGTAGGCGTTCCCGTCTTAAAAAATGACTCCGATGCATATGCGTCGGATTTATACTCCCGGGCAAAAATGACGCCCGGGAGTGGGCGGGTCTAAAAAACCTGCATTAGCGCCGGATTTTAGCGCCTGGGTCAGGGCAGGTGTTAAGGGACCTGTGGGCTCAGAATGAGCCCAGAGGTGCCCTCCCCTGCCCCCAGGGACACCCCCTGCCACCCTTGCCCACCCCAGGAGGACACCCAAGGATGGAGGGACCCACCCCAGGGACATTAAGGTAAGTCCAGGTAAGTATTTTTTTTTATGGCATAGGGGGGCCTGATTTGTGCCCCCCTACATGCCACTATGCCCAATGACCATGCCCAGGGGACAGAAGTCCCCTGGGCATGGCCATTGGGCAAGGGGGCATGTCTCATGTCTTTGCTAAGACAGGAGTCATTTCAATGGGGGATGGGCGTCGTAAAAAAATGGCGCAAATCGGGTTGTGGCGATTTTTTTGCCTCAGCCTGACTTGCACCATTTGTGGACGCCCATACGCCATTTTCCCCCTACGCCGGCGCTGCCTGGTGTACGTCGTTTTTTCTAACGCACACCAGACAGCGCCGGCGGCTAACGCCGGCTAACGTCATTGAATAAATACGGCGCCCGCATGGCGCTTCAGAATGGCGTTAGCCGGCGCTAATTTTTTTGGCGCAAAACTGCGTTAGCGCAGTTTTGCGTCAAAAAGTATAAATATGGCCCATAGTGTGTCAGTGCCCCACCACCAACCAACAAGTGGAAAAACATTTAGGAAAAATAAGGGCACATGACATAAAGTTCCAGTTCCACACTTTTAAGTACAAATAGGCTCACCTTCTCACAATAAAATTTCAGCCGCACTGTTTCACAAAAGTCCAAGGGGAGCTAGGCCAAGCCTAATATATCACAAGGAAGGATGTGTAATTCATTGCTGTTTTTCTGCTCCTTTACACATAAGGCATTCAAAATGATAATTTAGAAAAAGTCAATTAGGTAAGGAGCTTGTCATGCGTTTCAGCACCACTGATTAATCCCTTGCTACTAGGTTTTTTCCTTCCAAGTGCTAAGCCTTTTTTGGCTATTTGGGATAGTTTGAGCTTAGGCCTCCATAACCTTTTTGTCTGCATAAGCTGTCCATGCCAAATGTGTTTTCTTTTTGCCCAACATCCTGGGAATGCAAAAAGTGGCCGGGGTTTGAGGATTTTCCTGGAGAGAACTCAGATAATAGGCAAAGATAGCAACATTTTGAGTTTTTGGAGAAAAATAGGGAAAAGGTGCCCCAGACATAAGTGTCTGTTATTTTTTTCCTAAAAATGGCATCCATGGCAGTTTGCTGTACTAAAGCCACTATCTTCTCAGCTTTCAGAAACATGTCGAGCTGAATAAAAAACAAAACAAATTGTGTGTCACAGTTTTGTAATTTTGCTAAGAGGAGGCCTGTTTTCAGTATTTTTTTTGGGGACGCGCTGAACTTTGCCTGGGGAACTACACATCCCAGACTGCTCTTGGCCCCTGGAGGCGTCCATCTTACCTGCTCAGCTGCTCGCACTTGTGCCGATGACCAGCGATATATACTGCTACCTAGATCACCGCTGCAAGGGACACGCTGAACTTTGCCTGGGCGAGTACACATCCCAGACTGCTCTTGGCCCCTGGAGGCGGCCATCTTACCTGCTCAGGTGCTCACACTTGTGCCGATGACGTCCGCTACATAGCGCTACCAAGATCACCGCTGTGCGGGACATGCTGAACTTTGCCTGGGAGACTACACATCCCAGATGCTCTTGGGCCTTGGAGGTGGCCATCTTACCTGCTCAGCTGCTCACACTTGTGCCAATGACGAGCACTATATAACGCTGCCAAGATCACCGCTGCACGGGATGCCCTTAATTTGCCTGGGGGACTACACATCCCAGACTGCTCTTGGCCCCTGGAAGCGGCCATCTTACCTGCTCAGTTGCTCACACTTGTGCTGAGGACAAGCGCTATATAGCACTACCAAGGGCGGGCCCGTCCACACCCATCGGGGCCTGAAGGAGGCTTGGCCAGGGCCACATCTCTACCATTTTTGCTTATTTCTGTTTTGCTTAAATCAAACTGGCCTCATAGGCGGCTACTGTAGCTGTTATATTTTGGTAGGGGGGATTACTGATCTAGCAGGCCCGGTCGGGCCTATTTATTTACTATTCATTACAAGTGATATTGCATATGGGTAAAAGAAAGGTGGCAGAGGGTGGGGCTGAGGTAGTTCAGAACAAAAAACATAAAAATTGGAAGCATGCAGCAGACAACTATGTGCTGACAAGGACTGACAATCTTCTAGTTGAATGCGAGAAAATATTGACCTCACTCCCAGATAATACCCCTGGAACCACCCAGGGGTGTGTTCCCCCCGTAAATTTGGAGGTTAAATGCAGAAAAATTTAGACATGTTTAAATCATGAGAATTTCAGGGGTCTGCACACGAAGGGAATGTGGGAGGCGGGGCATGTCACTCACACTACACCAATGCGGGCAAACAAGTCGTCATTTGACAATAGTAATGTTCTGCTCTACAGTAACTGTTTTAGTCCCTTAAGAGACATACTAGACTCACACGATGATCCTTTCACCAATACTATGGCAGGTGAGACTTTAGCTACAATTGTCGCCCCAATGTGGTTGAGTCCCAACATCTCTCTCATATACAAGATTTAAAGGCTGAGGTGGCTGAACTCTATGGTATCTACCTTAAAAAAAAAACTTTACTTGTATAGCGCACTACTCACCCGTTAGGGTCTCAAGGCGCTGTACGCATACCGCTGTGGAACCGCTCCTGGCTTTTCCCTGTGAGGTGCCCACTCCTGGGCAACCTCCAAGGTGAAGCCAAGCATCCCAGCGCTGTTGGGGCCGTTGTGGAGATTAAGCAAGCTATTGCCCAGAGTTACTGAGTGGGACCCAGGAATTAGATTGGGCACTGATGTGAGAATTATCAGGTCTGAGGAAATTGAGCCCAAGACCCGCTGAGGCGGGAATTGAACCCTGGTCCTGGGCTAGATTTCTGCATCAGGGTCTACTGCTCTAACCATTGAGCCACACTTCTCAACTTAATCCTTAATCCTTAATCTCTATGGTTAGGCAGATGACTGCATCAGATGGGTTGACTACATTGGCTGGAGCCATGGTCTTGCATCTAGTACTCCTGGTCCATTATCTATGTTTCCCAACTTCCCTTTGCCAGTCAATAACAAGTGTCTTACCCCCTTGACTGGCTCTGCTAGTTCTAGTCTGCAATCTTCGCCAGGTTCCCAATTGTAGTGGCATGGATATGGTCAAGGAGCCAAGAGTCTTTTGTCAACCTTTCAGGCCTGTGGGTAATGGTACCTCCAATTGCACGTGAGGCTTTGTTACTGACAGGCATAAATCTACCAAAACGTTCCTGCTAGTCAATGTAACTAAGCTACATCCTGCTGCATCTAGGGAGGGTGTAGAGGCCATTAAAAACAAGGTGATTCATTGGATACATTACATAAGAGGTTGTCATTCTGTGATCCATGAGGACATAATTAGGGCAGTAGGGAGACCAGATCCTGCTACGCTATGTGACATGATCAAGTTGACATTCAGGGATAAGGGTATGGTAGATAATCTGGTGGCTTTAGATGCTAGAACATGTCCACCAAGGAATTCACAGATCCAGTTCAAATACCCTAGGCTCCATACGCACCATAATTCTTGACCTCTCCCTTGCCCAGGGGGTAGTTCATGAGGTTTAAATGATAATGACTGACTCAGTGCATCATCTGAGATCTTTTTAGCTTATTCACCATTGAGTTCTGCTTTGCATGATATAGCTGGTTCTGGCATTAGTGTTCTCTCCACTCCTGTCCCTGAGTCTATTAGTTCCTCTACCTCTGACATCTTTTGCCAGGCATCTCAAAACCAGTTAGTTAATTGCCCAGCCAATGGTGCCACCATCACATCTATGTTGCACCTGGCATCTCATAATGAGGGGGTACGTCTTGTCTCTTGGAATGTGGCAGGTTTAAGATCTACTGCTTCCTTGCCAGCTTTTGATCAATTTATTGAGGGTTTATAATATCTGCCTCTTCCAGGAAACATGGGCAGTGGATTCGCTTTTTTGGTATGGGTTGCTGAATTTTCATATTCCAGCACTTCCTAGCAAGAGGGGTAGACCCTGTGGTGGTTTAACTACATAGGTCAGAACAATATTAAACTGTAGTATATTACAGTTACCCATTGACTCTCTTGACATATTAGGTATTCAGTTATCATTTGGGTCGAAGTCCGGAGTAATCATTGTTAATATTTATGCAAGAGGGGTTGGGGGTCCTGTGCTCTAGTACACTCCTCGTGTTGGAAGCGTTTTTTAGGCATGCCCTTGGTATTTAAAAATCATTGTAGGAGGTGACTTCAACGCCACTTTCGAGCCTTTAGACTGGGATGATCTCAGCTCCACATATAAGGAGGATCAGATGTGGTCTGTTCCATCCATTGACATTCCTCCCATCAATAGGTGGTCACAAGTAGCCATGCAGCTAAAAGACTTGACTATGGAATTTGGGCTCAGAGCACTTAATGGCAGAACTAAATCAGATGTCAAGGGCTGTCATATGTATAACAAAATCAATCATACAAGCAGAACAGATTTACTGCTTAGTTGATTTGAGATTTTGGTCTGTCCAAATGCTTGCTGTATGTAATCAATTGTCTATTTCTAGTATTCCCACTATTTTGCTAATGGACATCAGTATGACCAACGACAAAAGACATTTGAAGTGGCATCAATTAGCAGCGCGGCCACATATTTTAAGTTCTGTCAATGCTGTTGTGAGGTCTTGGTTGGCTCAACTAGAGGCGGGCTCTACAACTAATAACACACAACTAATTACATCTCATGTTCTTTTTTTTAAAGCATTGCAGCCCATCTCATGGTAGGTGGTAGTTTTGGTGGCAAAAAACGCAAAGGGAAGCATTGTTGGTATAATAAGGACTGTCAGGCTTCAAACAAATTACTGGTCAAAGCTATCAAAACCAAGGATATAGCCTCTATCCACATAGCCAGGAAGTCTTACATGTCTGCTATCTGTAAAGCCAAGCACATGTAGGATGAGAAATGGTGGGCTGCAATGAATGAAGCTGCATCTGATATGGATTGTGTAAAATTTTGGTCCCTGGCCGCGTGAGGCCCTGATAATGGTGTATTGTGTGTAAAAGCAAACAATACTCCATCAGAGTGGATTAACCATTTCAGTCAATTATACTCTGCTGATTGTTCTAATGTGATGTGAGCAGAACTGGGCTCTTCCTGCTATTACTGATTAAATGCCCAACTTTCCAACTTTATAATGGTTCACTCTTTCTGATGTTGTGCACTCATTGTGCACACATAAGCGTTGCAGGGCATCTAGCCAGGACGGCGTTCTGGCAGACTTGTTTTTGACTGACATGGATGCCTGGTCTAGATATATCCTTATTATATCTAATGCAATAGGGGCGGGGGCACCAATTCCTGATTTATGGAAGGGTGCCATTGTTGTACCGATCCATAAAAAGGGCGATGGACCCTTTCCCTGTAACTATAGGTCTACCAGGTTATTTGAAAACATTTCTGCCACTGCCTCTTGGGGAAGATCCAGGATTGGATATCTGAACATGACATTCTTAGCCCACTGCAAGCTGGTTTTCGCATAAACACATTTGCCTCATATTTCTGTGGTGGAAAGTTCTGGAATCTGCAGGAAGCCACACACTTTCCACCTGTCATTCCCCCAAGTCTCCTAATAAAAATGGTAACTCACAAGTGTGGGTAGGCATAGTGCAGTGACTGAAAATGGCCAAAAACGCAAAATGGGTTCAGCTCATTTTTCTACCGAAAACTGACCTTCTTTTTCCAATATGGCTAGCTCTAGATTTTGGACCCTAGCTCAGCTGGCACCTAGGGAAATATAGCCAACCAGTACATTTTTTAAAACTAGACTCCTAGGGATTTCCAGGGTGGATTCACTTGTGGGGCTCTCACCTTGTTCTTTACCCAGAATTCCCTAATAAACCTCAAACCTTGACTAAAAAACACATTTTCCTTATATTTCTGTGATGGAAAGTTCTGGAATCCATGGGGAGCCACAAACTCTCTTCCACCTGGCATTTCACAAGTCTCTTAATAAAAAGAGTACCTCACTTGTGTGGTTAGACCCAGTGCCCACAACAGGAAAGGGTCCAAAATGCAACATGGACGCAACACATTTTTCTTCTGAAAACGGACTCTCTTTTTCCAATGTGGGTAGCTCTAGATTTTAGACCCTAGCTCAGCTGGCACCTAGGGAATCTTAGTCACCCTGTACATTTTAAAAACTAGACACCTTGGGGAATCCAAGGTAGGCTGACTTGCATGGCTCTAGCCACATTTATTACCTATAATCCTTTTGCACACCTCAAACTTTGACTGAAAAAACACATTTCCTCACATTTCTGTGATGGAAAGTTCAGATATCTGTGGGGAGCTCCAAACCTCCTTCCACCTGTCATTTCCCAAGTCTCCCCATAAAAATGGTACCTCACTTGTGTAGGTAGAGCTAGTGCCTGCAACAGAAAATGTCCCAAAACACAACGTGGACACAGCACATTTTTCCACTGAATAATGACACTCTTTTTTCAACGTGGGTAGCTCTAGTTTTTGGACCATTGCTCAGCTGGCATCAAGTGAAACCTAGCTAACCTGTACATTTTGTACAATTCACCACTGAGGGGAATCCAGGATGGCATGACTTGCGTTGATCCCATGAGGTTTTTTTTACCCTTAATTCCCTACAAACCTCAATATTTGCTCGAAATGACACATTTTCCTTGTATTTCTGTGTTAGAAATTCTAGAATCTGCAGGAATCAACAAAATCCCCACCCCCACCTGTATTGCACCACCTGTGTCAATAAAAATGCTGCTCCACTTCTGGGGCTGGGCTTAGTGTGGAAACAGGAACAGATCAAACTATTGATTATGGAAGCCCTTGCGTGGAGACTCCTATTGACCTTAGTTGGATCAATTCCTGTCGCTAATATTAGGCCCAGCCACACAAGTGGGGCAGAGCTTTTATTGCCAATGGTGGGTAGTATCAATTTTGTGGATTCCTGTGGATTACGGAAGTTTTCATCACAGACATGTAGGGGAAATACGTGAACTCAGGCAAAGTTGGAGGTTTGCAGGGCGTTGTGGGTAAGAAAACATCATGAGATTCAGACAAGGCACAAAATCCAGGAATCCTCTAGTTGTCTACATTAAAAAAATGTCTGTGGTTAGTAGGTTTCCATGGGTGACAGCTTGGCATGGCTCTGTTGTTCATCTCTCAGTGTAGCATTTTAGGGACTTTTGTTTCAAGTTCCCTTGGCCCGCCCAAACAAGTGAGGTGCTGTTTTCATTGGGAGACTTGTAGGAATGATGTGTGGTAAGAAACCTGTGGCTCCCCACAGATTCCAGAAGTTTTACTTATAGAAATATGAGGATGAAAATGGTATGAAAATGGTATTGTGTGCACATGAAGCATGCCACCTTGGACTTCCACAGATAGCAAGTTTTTAGAAGTGTCTGGGTCTGGTAGGTTTTCCAAGGTGGCGGCCTACCCATGCCCATAAAGTGCAGTAATTTGCCATTGCAGGTGACACGAAAATGGGAGTTAGCCAAGAATCATGCCCCATATGTAAAATCAGCAACCAAAAGAGTCAATTGTCTGCTTTTTTGCCATTGGGATGAGATGTTTTAGTCCGCAGTGGGAGCAGAACGACTGATGCCCACTTCAGTTGGGGTGGGGTCTTAACTATGCCCATGGTGGTGGGAGCCCCACCCCTCTATTTTGTTTTTAAATTCCCTGGCATTGAGTAGTCTGTCTGCAACTCTAGGGGGGCAGATTAGGGGTAATTACCCCAATCTGGCCCATGGGGGGCAGAAACACAGTGCCAATGTTTGGGGGGTAGAGGCAATGCAATACCTATTGTGGGAAACCCCCACTGCTAGATATTTCCAAAAAAGAATCCCTGGTGGATAGTGGGACTTATGCTCCCCTCTTGGGGAACAGATCTTGGGCTACTGCATCTTCTGCCCCCTCCGGGGGGCAGAAAGACTTTGGTCCCCATTTATTTGGTGTGGAAGACTTTTGTCCCCATTATTTGGGGTGGGAGCATTGCCATGCTCATGGTGGGCAACCCCACCTCTCTTTTATACAAAAAAAAAATCCATCTAGAGTGCTTTCTGTTTCCCCCACCAGGGACTGTGCCTATTGTTTTGGGAGATGGGGGCAATACCATGCCCATTCTGGGCAACCTACACCCCTACACCTAGGTAAAAAAAATCTTTGATACCTAGTGGGCTTTCTGTCCCCTGGGGGAGGGGGTAAATTGAGGGCTATTGCCTCATCTGACCCCCAGGGGTGCAGAATGACTTTGGTCCTCATTTATTTGGGATGGGGGCATGGCCATTCCCATGGTGGGCTGCTTCCACCCCTCTTTAAAAAACAAATCTTCCCTGATGTCTAGTGGGCTTTCATTCCCCCGGGGTGAAATTGGGGGTAATTACCCCATTTGCCCCCCCCCCGGGTGACAAGGGAGCATTGCCATGCACATTCTGGGTAGACCCTACCCCTACATTAACAGAAAAAGTGTCCCTGCTGCCTACTGGCTTACTGTCTCCCAGGGTGACAGATCTGGGTCTTTTTCCCCCATCTGTCCCACAGGTTGGCAAGCGGTGGATTCCCAGGCAGGGATCCACTAGGGAAAGGTACCACTGGAAAGGGGAGATTCTCCCCTTTCCAGAGGTACACCTCCCATTAAAATCGATATTTGGGGGGCCGAGATATGCCCCTGAGCACCGATGGAAATTAAAGGAAATGAGACATTGGTGCGCCTGGCAGGCTGATCGTCACTACAGGGATGGGAAGGAAAACAGCCTTGTTTGCTGGGGAAGGTCTTACTCTGCAACCTAGGCTGAAAATATTAAAAGGAAATCCCTCTGGTATGCCCACCAGAGGGATTTCCTGCTAGTGTGCAGAGGACTGCTTGAAGCGATCCTCTGCACATGCCAACTGTGTACGTGGATGGCTTCAGGCCATCTTATGCATACAAGGGGTTAAATGTTCTCCTCAGGAATAGGAACTGGGACTCCTAACTGAAACACAAAGGGAAGGATGATGTTTTTCCTTAAAAAGTAAAGGTTGTCCCAACCAGTGAGAACTATACACAGGACATACCTCTACTTCTAGAATAGCATATGAGTAACTGAAAAGGAAAACGTAAATGTAATTCTGATTAAAAGAAAGCTAGTTTAAAATGCTTATTGGAAGAGCCAATTCTGTGTTGACAGGGTCATAAAAGGTACGTATACATGTTTAAGGAGGAAATGTTTTGGTATCAATTGTTGATGTAATGTCCATGACTTCTCTCATGCAAACTGACTGTGGTAAAATAAAAACAATCACTCATGCTGTATAGAGGAGACTGGGAATCTCTAATTGTTGATGACCTTTGGACTTGACATCCTTGGTGTGGTTTTCCTCAAACTTTTTGCCTTCAGTGCTCCAGTTTTTGCTGACTTAGTTGTTGCTGGCCTTAGCACTCTGCACGCTTTATCACTGCTAAAATCCATGTGCTCTTAAACAGTTATTCCTTAGCCAACGTAAAGGAGGAATTAGCTTATGCCATCAGAAAACATGAACAGAAGTACGAACAAATATCAAAGGCTGATCTAAGTGGCAGCAGAGTTCCTATGATGACTCAGCTGACAAGGCAAAGGGTGTGAGGAATTGTGCAATTCAACATGGGATATGTCCACGTATGCACAGCACACGATCCATAACATCAAGATGTGGGAGGGGGTTCTCAGCAATACAAACACACAACTGGAGATCATGAGAGACAGTCTCTCGGCATGCATAAAAATGTACAGAGTTAAGCAGAATAATAGCCATGAGAGGGCTGCTTTGGAAGGATCTGGATACGTTGTTTAGCATTATTGTACCAAGAGGAGGATTGTAAGAAAGTGATACACTAGCCCGAAATATGTGACCACTACTGCACTTACTACAGTAACATTTGGCACTAGACTAAGGTGGTCATTATGAACATGGCGGGAAACACTGTCGCCCGCCGTGGCGGCGGTGAACAGAAGACTGCCATTGGCCGTGAACAGAAACCTGCCATATAATGATGCCAAAAACAGAAACCTCCAAAAATTCTGCTACTTCCAGCCACCGCAAGGGCATCAGATGGCGGAAAGGCTGCACACCCAACCCCGCCTCTGCCAAGCAGACAAATCCCCTGCCCTCCAAATAATGATGCACAAATCACCACGGCAGATAGTGGATATTGAACGACCATCGGCGGTACGGACTGCCACGGCCAGCAAGTTGACCCAACAGCAAGAAATGCACACATTGGCAAGTTTGAAACCCACACACCTGACACATATCCACACCACCATAAAACACTCACATACACACCCCACAATCCCTTGCATTGCCAATAGGACAACTGAGACTGACAACACAACACCCATACACTGAACGCAACATCACACAAGTCACACACCCAACCACACAACAGCACCTTCACCAATATCCACAGAACACACTACCCACAACACACACCATGGCACTCCCTAAGCACCCTTGCTTCACAGATAGGGAGCTAAGATCAATGGTGGCCGAAATACTGAAGGTTGAGCCACAAATCTTCGGGGCACAGGTCCAGCATACACCCATCGCCAGGAAGATGGAGTTATGGCAGATGATTGTAAACAATGTCAACACAGTGGGAAACCATCCACGCACGAGGGACGACATCCGCAAGAGATGGAATGACCTGCGTATGAAGGTGTGGTCGATGGCATCCAAGTACAACATTGCGGTCTAGAAGACTGGGGAGGACCACCACCTACACCCCTGACTACACCGACTGGGAGGAAAAGGTACTGGCCATCCTGCACCCTTAGGGCCTCACTGAACTCACTGGAGGAATGGACTTGGGTAAGTCATTTACAATCACTCCATATCCGCCACACCTGTTATGCATGCACCACCCCACCCCTCCACCTACCACCAGGACCACTACCCACCCAGGCCACAATCACTACATCCAGTCACCCTGCATGCCCACAAACTAACCAGCAGGCCCACATCCCTCCACTGTGCACAGCAACCAACCCCTGCAAGGAATCACAATGGCATTACACCACCCACAATGCACCTACACATCCCATGTAAAATGCAATGGCAACCCCATAATAGAGCCCTGCAGGGCCCAACAGAGGAATACACAGCACAAAATAGGGCAGAGCTGTGCATCCTTATTCAAATTAGTACATGTAACAAGTCCATTCCCCTCCACAGGCACCACCACCCATGCCACCCTGACGGAAAGGCCAAGGAGTGTCAGCACCCCACATGGAGACAGAGGCCCAACTCAAGACACTGGAGAGGGAAGTGTGGACAGTGAGGAATACCCTGGCCCGTCACACAGTCCTGGACTGTCACCATCCAGCAGCCCCCCCAGGACACTAGTTACACCCCTGCCACCCAACCATCAACAATAGCCCTGGCCAAACGACCCCACACCAGTGTCTCCAGGTCACAGACTGGTGGAACACAAGTACAGAGGCCAGAGTCTCCAACTACTAACAGGCAGGATGATGATGGCCCCAGTGCAAGTGGTAGTGCCAGACCTGTGCAGGGGACACAGGCACAGGGGGCTAGGCCCAGTGGGAGGGTATCAGTGGCCCGGGGGGGGAGGCCAGCGGATGGATGCTGCAGCCCAGGAGGTGATCTCTGAGGTCCTGGGAGCATACCACCCTACACAAGACAGGATGGGCCAGATCCTGGCCACCCTGGAACAGAGTCAAAGGCTACAGATAGCATAACATCAAGAGGCCATGGAGCAGTGGAAACAACTGAATGCCACCATGGCCACTATTGCAGGGGTCCTGCAGCACCACTACCTAACCAGGCCTGAGACCCCCACAAACCCGGAAGCCCCTACCACTGCCCAGGACACAGACCAGCCCCCAACATCAGGATCAGCAACTGGACTGGTGGCACTGGCAGAGACACACAGACCAGCACTCCTACCTGTGCAGCCCAGCACCAGACACTCAAACGGTCCCTCAGACCCAGATATGGCACAGGAACACCTGCCAAGACCAAGGCCCCCACTAAGAAGTGACTCTGACATGGACTGTCTCCCAAGTGTGCCACTGTGCTACCATCCTCTCCCACCAATAGCAACTTATCAACTGGCAAGGGTACAGATGGTCCTATACCCACTGCCACCAATCGCGGAGCCCAGGTACCTAGTATGGACATCCACCATTAGCCCACTCCCTATCGCTGTAAAGCACACCAATGCATCTATGACACCAAATAAAACACATGTACACCAATTCGTATGTCCCCTGTCATAATGTTGAATCAATTGTAAATGTAAAGGCATTTGCTAGTCAATTCCATAATCAGACTTTTTTTGCAGGAATGGTACCCCACGCACAACATTGTCTGGAGTAAACATAAATCTACACCATGTTTGTTTCCATGGCACATGCCACCTTATTCTTCAAGTAACAGTGTAAATGACTACAGACCCCACATCCCCATAATGAATAAGTCAGACAGACATTATGCAGTGCAGACATCATCATCAGTGAACAACACCTCATAGTCACTGAAAGTATAGTTGGACCAGCTTGTTACTGGAGCGGACATCTTCCCCCTCATCATCCTCACCATCTCTCTCATCCTCTTTCAGAGGAAGCTGGTCTGGATATACAGCACCCTCCTCCTCTAGTAGGGGGATAGCTTTCCTCACAGCCACGTTGTGCAGCATGCAGCAGGCCACCACTATTCTACCAACTTCTCAGGGCCATAGCACAGGAATCCCCCAGAGAGATGGAGGCAACGGAATCTAGCCTTTAGGAGACCTATAGTGCACTCTATCGCCCTCCTAGTACGTCCATGGGTCTCATTGTACTTCCTCTCTGCATCTGTCCTGGGATTCCTCAAAGGTGTCAGGAGTCATCTCATGTTGGGGTAGCCAGAATCACCTGCAAAAGTGTTTGAAACAGGACTGTAACAAACTGCCATTACTGGTAGAAAGCCTGGCTGTCAGCTATGTATTGATCCAGGGTCATACACACTCACCTATGAGCCGTCCTCTGTCCCCTTGTAGTTGATCCATCATGTGTGGTACACTGCTGTTTCTCAGGACAAATGAATCATGGACTGATCCTGGAAACATGGCATTCACATGTGAAATGTACTGGTCTGCAGTACACACCAATTTATGTTCATTGAGTTGAAGTTATTACTGTTTCTGTACACCTGTTCATTTACTCTTGGGGGGATGAGAGCTATGTGGGTGCCAATGATGGCACGTATCGCATGGGGTATGTTAGTAAAGGCATAAAAGTCTGACTTGATGGCAGGGAGCTCAGCCCTATGGGGAACATTTACATATGTCTGCAGGTGTAGTACAAATACATACAGGAATTTGGACAGGATGAGGCTAAACATTGGCTGCGAGAACCCTGCACCCATGCCCACTGTCACCTGAAATGAGCCCGTAGCCAAGAAATGGAGTACAGAGAGCACTTGCACTTCAGTAGGGATGGTCTCAGTACAGGATTCAGTAACGCACATAGCTCATGGATTGTTGTACGATTGAGTCTGTAGGGGACAATGATGTGACGTTCCACCATGGTATCCAAATCAACAAGCGGTCTGTACACAGATGGGGCCCTCCCTTGCCACATGGGTCTGTAACTATGGGTAGGAGTAAACACATATGAGGGACACACATACACATGCAAAACATGTTGTGTATAAATAACTGCTGTACAATATGTAGGTTACACACACAAGCAATGTATGATATACAACTGTAAGGACATGTATGCAGAGTTATGTCTGGACTGATGTGGGGAACAAACACTCATGTGAGCATGCAACTAAGGGCTGGGGTTCATAGGGCCTGAATGGGGCCCATGACCAGAAAATATCTACGTTGTGCTAGCAAAATGGCAGCCTCCTGCCATCCAGATATGTAGGAGTGGAAGTGCCTTCAAGGCATTGTGAGTGATGATGTCTGTGTATCATTTTACTTCACACATGTGAGATGTGAGTTCTGTGATATAGCATTGTACATTTGTGCAGTTGCATGTCACCTGCCCATGGGCCGTGGTTTCTCATCCAGCACATAGGGCCTCATTTAAAAGACCCATGACACAGAGCAGAGCAGCATGTGCCTTGCTGTGCTGCCATGCCCCACCGGGTAAGGGCAGGAAAGCACCAAGTCTACAAGATATGGCACCTTTCTGTCCTCTTTCTGCAATGATGCAGAAATTGCTGCCTAGAGCCAATGCAGGCAGCCTTGCACCATGGTGCCAGGATACCTGCATTGTAAGGATGATTGTATATGTGCAGAAAGGAACACCTTCCTGCGCAAAAAAGCACCACAAGAGGTGTTTCCATCTTCCTATGTGTACTGCAGAATGGGAAGGGGAAGATACGGGGAGTGATGAAGCTATTTCTCCCCAATGCCCCCCTCCCGAGATGGCGTAACCTTGTGCTACACTTGCAGACTTGTAGTCTGTTGATACTCCAAATACCTTCAATTTCCTTGGGTGCTGCATGAGTATACCCAAAGTAACACCCCTGGAACACCCCTTTCACACAGTGTCATGTATGTAAGCTGTCAATGAAAAACTACACAAGGTGGCTTTGCAAGGCATTGTAAATGTGAAGTGGCACACTGTGCCATTGGAGCATCCATAATATATTGCTCGGGTGGCACAGAGTGATCAAAGGGCCTGGTAACTGAGGCCCATAGTCTGTGATGTATGGGGCAAGACACAGCTGATGTCCTATGTATTTTGCATGTGACCACTCCCCCAGTATAGATGTTACAACTTCCTTGCACACAGAGATGTAGAGCAGATTTACTGTCTGTCATGCATGGCTATGGGCAACGTGTGCAACTGTAGCTTGAGATGTGTTCACATGTATGTCAGGATGAGTTGCATTTGAAATTTGTACAGAAGCATGGTGCATGAATGTGTGGCAGTTCTCATCGTGCAGGCAGACAGATGTCTGTGTATTGTGCCCCCAATATCTATTTGCTAGTGCGTGTGTTAGTTACTTGCTGTTTGCTTTCCTACAAGCATGCCATTTCCATATTGAACATTCTGGAATCTCTGGTTGATGATGGTCTGATGAAAGATGTAAGCGTCATGGATGCTACCCGGGTATTTGGCCAGCACATTGAAAACACCCCACAATAGTCCATGATGGCTTGCCCATTCCTTGAGTGGGCGTGTTTCCTGTTTTGGACAAGTTGCACATGTGCGCAGTCCATGGCTCTGAGCACATGGGGATATCCACCAATGGCATAACAGCCCTGTTTAATTCCTGCTGCAATTGATGGGAGTTGGGGAATAGGATGTGGTGGATTGTGAGGGGGATAATTGCATCCATGACAGAGGGCAAGAATATAGACACGAATGGCTGTGATTCTCTGGCCACTCATGCTAAGATGGTCTGAAAGGATCCAGACACAACCAGATGAACCACAACCAGGAGCTTGGTCAGCGGCAGGAGGGTGGTGTCCCTCTCAACCTTTGCCTACAGTTGGGGGACCATGAGCCAGAGCAGTAGTCTGATGGATTACTTGCACAGCCAGTAGAAGGTGATAACCTCCTCCATCCTGAGGGCAATCAGGGATGCCCGCTGGCAGTAGATGCACTCTTTTTTCCTCTGCTGACCCTGTGGTGTGGGTAGTTCTGACTGTGGTGGTACTGGTGGAAGTGGCAGTGATGATGGGGGTTGTGGTGGTCTCCTTGGTGCTCCAAGTTGTAGCAAGAGTATATCAATTGTATACTCCAGGTTGCCACAGTGTTTTGGATGGGTTCTCAATGTATACCAGTGCCTAAGCACCATTTTAACATGTGGTCTGACCCGGCCTTAAATGTTGACGCTACTCAGAGTTAGTGTGACTTTTCCTAGACACACATAATTTTTCAGAAGGCTGGCCAAAAAAAATGGCCCAGCGTCTTTTTAAAAGAGGGAAAATGCTCAGGAAAAATGACACACACCCACGAAAAGTGGCATTAGACAGCTCTGGTGCCACTTTGTAAATATGGCTCTAAGTTAGCGCTGCAGCTGAGTAAAAACAAATTACGCTATGATGCCGCAATATCTTTGTAAATGAGGTCCTAACAGTCGTAATTATGATAAAAGTGTGGCACACCTGAAGATAGCTGGATTAAATCAAACTGGTAAATATTTAATTTAGAATGGAACAAATTGAGGGTGTTCATTTTGTCATAGAAATTATAGTAAGTGCTGTAGAAAGAAAAATTAGGACAAGTTTTAAGTCATTAATCAAATATCTTCCTCTCTATGTCATTAAAACATCCTGACATGCAGACTAAAACATGCGCTTTCAACACCAGCAGCAGACTGCCAGTTAACACCCTAGTGTTCAGCGGCTTTACTACACTGTTCTAATGAGCAACTAGAGCGCTAACATTCTGAATTTATGCAAAAAGTGTGAGACATCTGAATGCCAGCTTGATGGTATTGAAGTCAAAAACTGAAAGCATTTTCTACTGAGAATACTGGTGAAATGAGCAAATTAGGGAGCTTCATAACAAATAAGTCTCCCAGGATGGCCACCAGTGAAAGAAGAGCCCACGTGTAGCACAAATAGCACCCAAATGTTGCTCAAGTATAGCCCAATGACAGAAGTGTGCAAAACATCTAATTGTGTTGGTTTTTTGCAGTTTTATATAGTGCAGACTTGACCCGGAGGTATTGCAGTGCTTTACATGAGCATCAGCTACATCACAAAAGGACACATTAATTTTTGTTTTAGGCAGGAGGAGATTAAGGGGGTCATTATGACCCCGGCAGTGGCGGTAGTACCAGCAACAGGCTGGCGGTGCGAACTGCAGTATTATGACCGTGGTGCATCCACCATGGTCATACAGCCAGTACCGCCAGGCCACCGACAACCGGCAGCCTGGCGGTCGTAAACCTCCAGGGCAGCGCTGCCCTGGGGATTATGAGTCCCCATCCGCCAGCCTGACCATGGCGGTAAAACACCGCCATGGAAAGGCTGGCGGTAAGTAGGACTGAGGGTGCCCCCAGGCACAGCCCCATCGAGCATTTCACTGCCCGAATTACGGGCAGTGAAATGCGCGACCCGCTGCACCTCAACATCAATGTTGTTGTGACTTTTCCGCTGGGCCTGCGGGCATAAACGCTGTTTCCATCTGCTGGCCCAGTGGAAATGTCATAATAGGGTGCCAAGCATACCGCCAGCACTGGCAGTATGTTGGCGCCCACAGCTTTGGCAGTCTTTAGAAAAGACCGCCAAAGTCGTAATGACCACCTAAGTGATTTTCCCAGAATCAAAGAATGTTGAGCTGATGCCGAAACTCAAACCTGGGGGCATATTTACAATTTTGGAACAAGGCTTCTTGGTGCGCTGCCCTGTATCACAAGAAAAGGGCAGGAATGTACCTATATCTATGAGATACGGCACAGCTGGTGCACAGCTGGCTGCCATGCGCCAATGCAGACACCATTGCACCATGATCCAAGGGGGTCTGCATTGCAGGAGTGATTGCTTTTTGCAGGAAAGGACACTTTCCTGCGCAAAAACAATCAATGGAGGTGATTTCCTCCTTCTAATTGTGCTGCAGAATGCAGCACACAGAGAAAGAGGAAAAAATGAGGAGTAAAAAAGTTATTTCTCCTTTTTGCGCATTCCCAAATTTACAAATCCTTGCAAGTCTGGGAATGAGTCGAAATCCATGGATGTTGCATGGGAACATCCACTACAATGCCCATGGAACACCTCTTAGACATAGAGTCAGGCAACGCAGTGACATGCGCTGCATTGTCTTGCTCCATATCTACAAAGCCATGCAAAGCCAAGCAAAGTGGCTTTGCACAACCTTGTAGATATGGGTCTGCAACCTGCTCTGCCAGTGCAAAACTGTTAAAAATAGGGTCTTTGGTTGGCAGTCAGATTACCCCCTGTCCCAGCAAGGACCCTCACTCTAGTCAGGGTAAAGAAGAATCACCCCCTTGGTAGGTTGGAACGAGCAGGCAGGCTTAACTTCAGAAGCAATGTGTAATGTATTTGTACCAACACACACAGTAACCTAGTGAAACCAATAGAAAATGACACGGCACAGTTTAGAAAAATAGGTAATAATTTTCTAAACAAAACAAGACCAAAACAATACAAAACTGACATACACAAGCCAAGTTATGAATTTTTAACAGAAAAAGAGTCTTAAATCCTTTAGAAAATAGTGAGAACGCTATTATTGCACAAAAGTACCTTGGTAGCATTAAAATAAATCCGCACAGGCAAGTGTGCGTTGGAAAAGGGCAGCGATGCGTTGATTTCTCAAGAAAGTGAGACCATGCGTAGTTCCTCTTCCGGTCGGGTTGGCATGTGTTTTTTGTCCACTGCCGCAAGAGAGCGATGTGTCAATCCTGGACCGGCAACGCAAGTCCGGGCAGGCTTTGCGTTGATTTTCCACACCCAGTGATGTTGTGCTGAAATCTGGTTGCACGGTGTCAAGAAACCGCGCTGCGTGGGGTCTTTAGGCGTTAACAGCAGCTGCTGCGGGTGTTGTGCGTCGTTTCTCCAGTCGCGTTGGGTCTATCTCCCAGCCGCAATGCAGGCGTAGTTTCAATTTTAGCGTGACGAAGCAAGTGAAAGGTCCAGTTTTTACTTCTTGTGTAAATGCCTGTTTGGTAGTGCTATTAAAGAAGTCGTGGGAGCTCAAACCAGGGGATTGGACCCTAGTCCTCCATATATGAAGTAGTCCAAGTGATAGAAGGTAGGTTCCCACTGATGATCTTAATTTATAGGCGTCTCATTGTCGTAGGAGGTATTGATATATATTGTGTTGCAATGTTCCAAAATTAAGATCCAAGACGTGAGTCAAACGTTTGATCGGTATAGTTGCTTTTATTCCAGCATTTATGGGTGGCGAATGAAACATATAAAGTGCTCAGCAGACGCGTGTTTCGCCCTCTATGGTGTGTCCACCAGGGCTTTCTCAAGGCTGTGGAGAATGAAAATAGCTATATTGAAGATGTGGGCAGGAAGTAATATGTCATTTAAACCAATAAGCACCGAGGGGTGGATACCCAAGAACAAAAAGAGGGGGCCATGCTGTGCTGTCAGAACCAGAGACGTAGTTGGCCAACAATTGCAACAAGCAAAAGTGTCCAAGTGAAAAAATACGGTTGCACCAAAATAATCCTAATAAAGAGAAGTGAACAGCATCAAGTGATGATTGTGAGTAGTTCCTTTCGAGGTATTTGAAAGGAAATAATAAGGAAAGGGAAAGTGTAACCCACCATGATCAGTGAGAAATGTGGTAGTTATAGTTAAACCGAAGATAACGTGATAAAATCAGGTTAAAATCAGGTATTGGTGCTGGCTGACATTAATCAGCGTTTCATAAAACTGTGAGTGAACTAAAAAATACATAGCTATAAGGAAGAGTGACTTCAATGTTATTAAATTACTTGTGTTATAATCTCAAAAGAAAGCAAAAAGTAAGTAAAGTAAGGTTAAGTTCAACGTCAGATAGGTAGAGGAATTAAATGTACTCATTAAATAGTAATCAATCTGTGAGAAAGGAAAGAACAAGAAAAAGAAAAAGGAAAAGAAAAAAGACGGCAATGCTCAATGTAATAATCTGGTGGGAAAACTGTAGATAGACAGAATGCTGCTCGTGTGGATTCAGAAAAACATAGAATCCTCATGTAATTACGCTGGCAATAAGGGGATAGAAATAACTTTTTAGAACTACTTCGCTGGTATGGAGAAATCTAATTTTAATGGTAAGCAGTGAACCCTATTTGCGCTAAAGAATATGTTAATTACGAGTAACCAAGGTCATGAGACAGGGAATTTTTAATTTTTTTATATAAAGTTGTGCACTTAGCAATATGGTAGCCAAGAACCAAGGGAAAGTGAACCCTGTTTGGAATAAGGTGGTACGTGCCATCAAGGGTGTATGAATTTAGAGACTGGGACAGGTAAAAACGTACCCGTTTCAAAGTAAATAAGACGGCAAAGAGTCCAATCCATTGCATTCGTGGCCGTAATCCAGAACGCTTGAGATGCAATAAAGCCTTCTTTTATGTTGAGTACTCCACATCGGGAGTCCTTCCTCTATGTTGGTTACAAAAAAAGGGAAGCGCCATTTTGAAATGGCAGGCAAGCAACTAGTATATCTAGTTATAATATGCAACTACGAGGACCGTGTATACGGAAACGGGCAGTCAAGAGTTCTATTTTGTATTATGATTGTATATGGTAAGGAACAAAAATACTCCTAGAGTTTCGATTTTAGCCGCAAGGCTGGCGGCGCATCGTTTAGCAGCCATGAGGCCGGTGGTGCATTGAAAGTTTTCAGGCACGGCTGTCTCTGCGTGGATTTCTGACCTTTTCTACCAGCTGCACCTTTCAAGGGCCCAGAAACAGGTTAGGTCAACACTTGGCAGGCGGAACTCTCAGCAGAAAGCCCAAGTACTGGCAGAGAGAAGTCTTTGTTGTACCTGAGACTTCAACAGCAGGAGGCAAGCTCAGTTCAAGCCCTTGGAGATTATTAACAAGTGGGAAGTCCCACAAAAGTCAGTCTTTGTCCTCTTCAAACAGAAGCAGCTATTGCAGGCCAACCCAGCAAAGCAAAGTAATCGGCAAAGGGGCAGTACTCCTCCTCCAGCTTTTCCAGCTCTTCTCTGGGGCAGAGGTTCCTCTTGGTTCCAGAAGTAATCTGATTTTCAGGGGTTTTGGCTGCTCTTCTTTTACCCCTTCCAGAAGCCTCTTTTGTTTTCAATACCCTACCTTGCACAGGCCAGGCCCCAGACACACACCAGGGGGTTGGAGACTGCATTGTATGAGGGCAGGCACTTTCAGGTGTAAGTGACCACTCCTCCCCTCCCCTCCTCCCAGCTCAGCTGGCCCATCAGGATATGCAAGCTACATCCCAGCTCCCTTTGTGTCACTGTCTAGAGAAGAGGTGCAAACATCCCAACTGTTAAACTGACCCAGTCAGGGAATCCACAACCAGGCAGAGTCACAGAATGGTTTAAGCAAGAAAGTGCATACTTTCTAAAAGTGGCATTTTCAAACACACAATCTAAAAACCAACCTCACTAAAAGATGTATTTTTAAATTGTGAGTTCAGAGACCCTAAACTCCTTATTTCTATCTGCTCCCAATGGGAATATGTGCTTTAATGATATTTAAAGGTAGCCCCCATGTTAACCTATGAGAGAGATAGGCCTTGCAACAGTGAAAACCAAATTTGGTGACAGTATTTTACTGTCAGAGCATGTAAAACATATAAGTACATGTCCCACCTTTGACATACACTGCACTCTGGTGCTACCTAGGACCTACCTTGGGGTGCCTTACATGTATAAAAAGAGAAGGTTTAGACCTGGCAAGTGGGTACACTTGCCAAGTCGAATTGGCAGTTTAAAACTGCACTCACAGACACTGCAGTGGCAGGTCTGAGACATGTTTACAGGGCTACTAATGTGGGTGGCAACACCAGTGCTGCAGGCCCACTAATAGCATTTGATTTACAGGCCCTGGGCACTTCTAGTGCACCTTACTAGGGACTTACTAGTAAATCAAATATGCCAATAATGGATAAGCCAATGTACACATATAATCTATACAGGGAACACTTACACTTTAGCACTGGTCAGCAGTGGTAAATTGTCCAGAGCAAACAAAACAGCAAAAACAGAGTCCAGTCCACAGAAGCAACCGGAGAAGTGGAGGCAAAAAGATAGGCAAGACCACGCCAATGATGCCAAGTCTAACAATAACAAAAAGTGGTGCACCGACGGCCACTTGTAAATATGCTGCTTGGTTCCCCAGTTGAAAGCCTGCAGCTCTGGTCCTAATGCCACATCATCTCCACTAAGTGAAACATACAATCAAGTATTCAACTGTATAAAAAAACATAAATATAGCAAATAATGATAAAGTGGTTTGTGCCTATTTGCGAACTCAGAAAATATGTACTCATTTTATTTATTTAGAGCACTAACCATAATTTCTCTGCAAGTAAGACCGTCTAATATTTATGATTTCTAAGGGAAATGCTTTAGGCATTACGGTTTTTATTACATCAAGAGAACGTCACGCATGCCACACTTTTGTAACAAATTTAGAATGTTAGCAATCTAGTTGTTCATTAGAATACTGTGGGAAGGCAGAGGTCAAGGACATGGACTCGGGAGGAGGGTGCAGAGGCAACAAGTTGACCACACTGGGCAGGCAAGAGGGGCAGTGGTAGCACAATGGAACATAGAGGGCAGGAGAAAGAGGGGCAGGGGCAATGAACCAACCATGCAGGGCAGGCAAGAGGCTGTGGTAATATAAGAGACACTACAATCATACATGCTAAAAGACCCAGGCAGGAGATTCCTGATGGTTTAAGCTCAAAAGGGCTGCCTCCTGCCTAAAATCTCCTCTTTTTCAATGTAAGTCACAGGGAAAATCCATTTCCCAGGTTTATTTTTTTTTTCAAAATCTCTAGCTTGCCTATGTCAAAATGTTGGCAAATATAGTACATTGGATCAGGGAGGGGAAGAGGAATGGGGTAAGGACACAAAGTCGGATAACAGAGGGCAGGAAGGAGATGGGCAGGGGCACCAAACTGACCTTACAGGGCAGGCATCAGGGGTTGCAGCAGCACAATACACCAGACAGGGGAAGCAGGATGGCAGTGCACCACAACAGACAATAGAAATCAATAGGGAGAGAGCAGGGCCATGCACATGGACAACAGAGAGAAGAGGGGAAACAGGCAAGGGCAGCACGCTGACCATACCATCCAGAGAGAAGGGACAATTGCAGCATAACGGACCATGAAAGACAGGAGGGAGGGTTCAAGGGCACGATAAAGGACCAGACAAGGCAGGAGGGAGGGGATAGGGCCTGCACATGGAAAACAGAGGGTTCTGGATAGGGGCTGGGGAGGAGCAGCAAGCTGACCACGGTAGGCAGGTGGGATGGGCACTGGAAGCACAGCACACCATGTAGGGCAACAGTGAGACTACAATGGCATACACATAGACAATAGAGGGAAGGTTGTAGGGTCAGTGACAGCAAGCTCACCACACAGGGCAAGTGGAGAGGGCTGTGACAGCACAGAAGACCATGCATGGCAAGAGGGAGGGTTTGTGGCAGCACAACAGCATTGGTTGAAAAGAGGGAGGGGGCAGGGGCATGAACATAGGACCACAGAGGACAGAAAGGAATGGTAGGGCTGAACACAGATGAGAGAGGGCAGGGGAAAGGACCTCACAACAGACCACAGAGGGCAGGCAGGAGGAGCAGTTGCACCTCAGTAGAGCATGGACGGCAGAAGGGAGTGGAAACAACATAGATCATGGAGGATAGGAGGGAGGGGGTAGGGGCATTAAACTCAGACAGGCAGGGTGGAGGTGGCAGGGACAGGTGGCAGTTGCCTTGGCATGCTAGGCAGGTGGGAGGGGCAGTAGCAGATGAACAGAACACTCAGAGTTGATAGGAGGGGCAGTGGCATGGAAAATATTGGCCATAGAGCTGGGCAACAGAGGGCAGTAGGAATAAGCAGGGATACTAAGCTAAATGGAGGGCTGTGGCAACCCAGTGGACCTTGCAGGACAGGAGGGAGGGGGCTGGTGTATGGACTCAGTCACAGGGTAGGGAGGAGGTTGATAGGGTAGCAACTTAACTGCTCAGGGCAGGCAGAAAGGGCAGTGACAGAACAACAGCTCCACTGGACAGTAATGAGGCAGCAGGGGCGTGGGCTTCAACAATGGAGGACAAGGAGGAGGTGGGGCAGGAGCAGCAATCTTGGGAGTCAGCACAATGTCAGGTCAGTTCTTTCATCCAACCTACCCCCCACCATGCTGTGTGATGGGCATTTTACTCAACATTAAATACCCCTTAAAAAGTTCAGTGGCAAAACCAAAGGTTACAGGGACGTTATAGTTAGGAAATGAAATAACAAAAACCTTAGAAATTCACTATAATAACAAAGGTTACAGGGACTTTCATATTTTATAGTTATAGTTAGAGCATCATTGATATCACTGTAACAATTGCAACAAAATTATTGATGAGAAAACTGTGCACGTCAAGGGCGTGAGCTATTACCTCAGGGCATGAGTTATAGTTACTTTAAATAACTAACTATTGGAGCTGAATTTCTATAGTTTAACTATAACGTTCCTGTACCTTCACTCATACATGTACTCAGAGACTCATGCACCCACTCACACACCTATTCAGACACTCAGACCCACTCACACCATTGATTTTTTGAGTGAAGGTCTAGGTTTTTTAAATTCTATTTCCTAACTATGATGTCCCTGTAAACTTTGTTTTTTCAGTGAAAACATATATATGTATACTTTTGTTTTTTGTTTATCTATATGTGGATAGATAGATAGATAGATAGATAGATAGATAGATAGATAGATAGATAGATAGATAGATAGATAGATAGATAAGCAATTTGAGGAGGAAAAGCTGTCCCAGTTTTACTACCTCTTTCATCACCGTAATAAACTACCTGATTGGAAGAGAGGCTGTTACTTCCATGTGAAACCAATATTCTGTTCTCTTGCTGGTACAGTAAGCTACCTGCTGCAGTGACTCTTTGGTTATCTGAAACCAATTGTAGAAATGGAGGACATATGTGCAGGCTTTTTAGAATTGCCCACCTGCTTGTTGCAGTAATGTAGGTGTTTGGAGCAGAATTTTTAATACGCCTCTAAGGAGGGATGCAATGCTGATGTGAGTCATTGTTGGCTAAATAGACAAAATGGGCAATTCTCATAAAGATCATGCTTGCAGTCATGCTTGTAGGGGTGAAAGACAAAGACCCTGAAACGCTGCTCATTTCTGACCTGGAAATGGCAGTTCCCTGGAAGTCCTTGTCAGAGCAAGTCTTGAAGTTGTCACTGTATATTTTTGCCTGTCACATAGACGATCCTGAACAAGATGTCGAACAAGCAATTATCTGATTTATACACTTTATTTTTGGATGAGTGGTCTTTCAACACTTTGTTCCTTTAAACCGACTTGGTTGGAAAAATGGTAAATGCCTTTTTTAGTCTGAAAGCGGAGATAAAAGAGAAGATTGGCAACCTGTGGTTGAGAGAGCAAAGATGAACGAAGATATCCAGCCATGTGCAGTGAATGGAAAACACCTATGGAAAACTGGCTTATGAGAGTAATATAAAAATAAAAATGTGCTAAAACGGACAAGGTTTTGCAATCATGGATATCAGTGTGAGTAAATCAGTTGTGAAACTCAGCTAGGAATCACTTAGACATTGAGACCATTACTAGTGTTGATATAACCCGGATTTTGTCAGGACGCTTACAGCACCTATTTATTCTGGAAACTAAAAAACTGTGGATCAATATAGAGATGTCTGGTGAGAATGGTAATGTAGGTGTACCAGGAAGTAAGAGGTTTACAATTGTTCAAATGTGAATTAAAGTGAGTTCATAGAGAATAGAAAGTGAGAAACAAGATAAATTAGAATTTAAATTCGCTTTAACTGGTTTTTAATGAGCCTTTATTTTAGAGTGGTAGCAAATATTACAAAGGAGTTTTGATTAAACAAAATTGACTTCTTAAACACTGCCTAAGGATCCAAATTTTATAAACTTGATTCATTTGATATCAACATCTTTTATAACAGTATATCATTATCAAAAGAGAACATGAAAGGAGAACATTCAGAATATCAGGAAACAAAGTAATTGTAAAAATGAAAACATTAATAAGAAGCTTCATATAAAATAGTGATGTGGTGAGCATGACATACTGAAGAAAATATCGGGTGAAGTGAACAGTTTTATGGCGGTGTAGGGAAAAGGTTAGTCTAACTCCAGGTGCTCAAAGACAAATAGTAGTTTGGTATGAGGATACACTCATTAAAGATGCTCGGAAATAACCACCTCTGGGTCCCATCTTATGTTTTTAACTTTAGATCTTCTGTCTTCAGTGTGAGTTTCTACTTAGTACATCTAGAACTATAAATGTCTGATACCATCTTCTCGAAGGCCAAGTTCAAATGTAAAACCTTTTCTCATTGTGCACTCAGCTCTCGGCCTAACCTGAGCAACAGGTCTTGAAGTGCCTCAAGGGACGTAAGGAGCCATTTGGTGTATGGTGGGTGGTCCACCAAACTGCCAGGACAACAGATACCATCATCTCCATGTTCCTGGGGGTAAACCACTTTCTGTATTTAGAGGTCCCTGTTAACACTGTGCAGATTGTTTTGCTGAGAGGGTTTCTGCCTGTGAGGTCAAAACCAATTCAGTAAAACTGAAATAAAGGCCAACTGCCAGGTCTGGTGGACAACTGGTGTTTTATTTTTATTTTGGAGGCAAAGGCTGTGAAAGTATGGGTCTGACATGGTGGGAGTTTTCCCAGTACCTGGGGCACATTTCTGTGGTTTCTTGGTTGGAACCTCCAGGCTTTCCCTGGTAGTCCTGAAAAGGAAAAATGTACATCAGAAGAACTTCCCTTAATGGGGTATCTTTCTGATGTACATTGACCCAGGGACCCATGGAAGATGAGCCCTTTTTTCACACAAGGCTCTGCCATGAGAAGTCTGGTGTTTCCCCTGATTCCAAATAGAGCAGGGGAACCACGGGTTTGGAGGATGCCATATTATTTGCTTTTTGGCAGACATCACATTCACGTCATTTGGTCTTTTTTTCTGGGATTTTCCCTTTATCCATTGACTTCTAAAAAATAACTATTACTTTTGGTCCATGTGGGAACACCTCAATTTATTTTATGATTCACATAAATCTCAAATTCTTCTCATTTTTGTGGCATATTTTAACATCTACATGCTTTTTTTCTTTCAACTGTTGTTTCACGTGTTTTAACTGCTTCTTAGAAAGTACTGTATTCTTGAATATATTAAGAATTCACAACAGAAGGAACAGTTGAGATAGAAATGCAGAAATGACACAGAGGCCCAGATTTATTAAGGGTTTGCATCACTGTTGCATCATGCAAGGCGGCACAAGGTGATGGAAGACCCTAAGTGAGATTTACTATGCCACACAGAGCTACCTTATGTGGCCCTGTGTGGCATAGTAAATCTGAGTAATGCAAGGCAACATAAGTGTCTGGCTTTAGTTACTCTGACCTACATTGGCAAATTCCTGCTTTCTCCATTTGATGGATTGGAGCAAGTTGTCTTGCTGATTAGAGCTGCACCAAATGTTAGTAAATCTGCCCCTGAGATAATAGAGTGTAAACATGCCCAAACAATACAAAAAATAGGTGAAGAAAGGGTTATCATTTTAAGTGCCCCTCATTTATATTGCAATATAGCAATTTAAAATAAGTGCCCAGGGGCGTGCTTGAAATTGGCTTCATACTTACACAGTAGAACAGTGGTTCCCAACCTGTGGGCCAGGGACCCCTGGGGGTCCGCGAAGCCTCCACAGGGGGTCCGCGACTTCTTAAAAAATTTAATAATATTAGGTCCCAGCTATCAGTAATGACTCAGTGGGGGTCCCCGGGTTCCAATAATGATTCAGTGGGGGGTCCCCGGGCTCCAGTATTGATAAAATGGGGGTCCACAGAAGTCAAAAGGTTGGGAACCACTGCAGTAGAAGATTTCACAAAGCAATTTGGTTCTTCTCAAAGCGGGAGTTTGGTTGGTGTCAAATGGAGAGACACTACTTGTGCATATGGTATCATGCCCAATTCGTATAAAGAGCAGATAGAGCTGTAAGCCATCTTTATGTGAACTTTGTATGGCAATTTGATTACATTTTAGGTACTTGCCACATTTAACAACTGAGCGACAATTTTGTGAACTTGAATACATAACAATGTACATTTGTATGATGCTTCTCAATTGAAACATGCCCTAGGCCACACGCAAACATCAAGCTGTGCAAGGTACACGTCCATATAAAAAAAGTGACCACAGAATCAGCATCTGCATTTGTGACCTTATTTTGGTAATGTATCACAAATGGTAAAAACGTTTTCATGTTAAAAAACTTGATCCAGAGTTTTGCATGGCAGATGGGTTACTCCATCACAAAAGTGGTGAATATATCGACCACCTTATTGCAAGTGCAATATATCATACATCACTTGTGATGTTTCATATTGTTTGGTGTGTCTGTCCTAAAATGCTGCATACCTGTATGCTCTGAATCCCAGCTAGAGTAAAATGCAAACATATTCTGTGACCCCTATATATAAGTGCAACATCATCCTTCCCCCCAGAAATCTGTTTGTTTAACAGACATACATAATTGATACACAAGTATATCCAAACTTGAAACATCCTGATATAATTCTCCTCCAGCAAACACAACTGACGATTGAGGTAATCGTTAATAGGTTTTAATTATTCTAGCAATTTGCAGAGGCCAAGACTAATAGACTTGAATGGAGCCACGTGGGCCACATGGCTAGAGTCACGAATCTGGAATTCTCCTAAGGTTACTGTAGCTGCCTCTGAATATCTTCCTGTCCATTGTGCCTTTTCAGGTGTGTAGTTTGGAGTCACAAGTGATTAATATCAACATAATTTTTGTGACTAGGTATGTTTGCTAACTATGGGAGTACAGTATGGCAGGGGGTCTTATACGTGTGTACATTTTGTAACGTGGTTTAGCAAAACACAGTTACTATCTAAATTAAATTTAGGTGGTTCTGCTTGAGTAACAATGGGAACTATATTTTCAGTATTTAAGAACAAATATAGAAGTCTGGGGTGGGAACTCATCACTCTGTCTTCTTTGCCAGGTTTTCATTGCAAAGTGTTGTCAATGTATGAGAAATTGTTGGGATGAAGTTCTATCTATACTTGTCTATTGAAAATACAACAATTTCACACCGAGGCATCTGCTGGTACAGGAGATTTTCAAGGACCCAGCATGTCATCTTCATAAAGGGGAGACCCTGTGTGATGGACATAAAGCACAGATTGGGTAGTAACTCATTTTTAGTTCACCCTGGGGTATAATCAGACCAATTTACAAACTGAATTTTGTATTTCTAAAATACTACTACAAATGTACTGCAAAACACTATTCACAAACATTTGTGCAGAAGATCCACTTCTGGCGCTCCAACCTTTTTTTCTGTGCTGAGCTTTCCGCCCAACAGAATTTTCACATACAAAAGTATAAGTTCTAATAGTAACTGTGGGAGGGATAGAGGGGATTGTCTGGAAAATGGGGAATACTTATGACAAAAAGGGTGAGGATTAGAGAGATGTGAGGTTGGGTTTAGAGTAGGGTTATCCCCACCGACAATAGAGTAAGCCCGTTGATATTAATAAACGAATGCAATTTCTCATATTAGACATGACTACAGCCTGGAGCACTGGATGGAATTACACCAAATCTGGCAGAAAGCTAGCTCTTTGTCTAAAAAGAGCCCTTCTTGTGATTTGATGTGAATCCATTCAGTAGTTTTTGAGTTATTTAAGAAAAAAACATATTTGTGTATCTAGGAATGCGCATCCTCTCGAGATGGAACAGATCCCATGCTGAGATCTGATTGGCTGCAACACTTCAAACAGCAAGCGTTGTCAGCCATTTTGGGACTCAGACTCAGCTGAATCCCCAAAAAGACTGAAAAAAGGGCAGGGTAGGAATAGTGGAGGGGTCTCCCAGGGACCCTGCTGGGGTTGAGAATCATTTAAAAAAAATTCTTGTGAAAATCACGGAGGGTCTAGGAACCTTGCCAATTAAAATAAAAAAGTGCATTTTGTTGCACTTTTAAAAACCTTAGCCCCTGGTTGGGTCACGTCCCGGAGGCATACTTAAATAATTATAATGGAGAGGAGGGGGCATGCGTCCCCCCTCCCCATGGCTAGTTTGGCCCTGGGAGCCTCCACCTCTCTGGGGGCACATGGCCCTCCTTCCAAGGCCGTTCATGGTTTCAGGGACCACCACCACCCTGCAGCAAGGCCTATCTTCCAAGGAAAGGGGGGACACCTGGGACACCCTCCTGGGCATCTTTTGGCCCTGGGGACCAACAACACCTCTGAGGCAGGCCAAAGTTGCCAAGGGGAGAGTGGCTGCACGAACCAACTGCTGAGACATTTTTGGCCACAGTGACCACCACCTCCCCGATGCCAGTCTGTGAAAGTTTATGGGGAGATGGCCCGAGCGGCTCTCCCTGGAGCCATTAATGGCCCTGGGGACTGCCAACCCCCGGGCCAGCTCCCTGTGTCCCGAGGTGCCCATATTGCAAATAATACAGTTTTATTATAAATAAATTATGTCATAAAAGTTGTCATTACTTATGTAATATGGTGAGTAAGTAGCAGTACACTATCAAAAATGTTGCTGCAAATACTGCATTGATATTATCAATTATGTTATCAATGATGTCATGAGTGCTGTAATTTGTGGGCTAATTAGCAATGCATGGCGAGAGTGTGAGTTAACAGTTACCTTAGGGCATGTGTTATAGTTAATTGACATAACTCTAACAGGTGAATTTCTAAGGTTTTGTATGTTTCAAATTTGAGACTAACTATAATATCCCTGTACCTTTGTTTTCTTATTGAATTTCTATGTTTTTTAAAATTCTATTTCCTAACTATAACATCTGTGTAACCTTTGTTTCTTTCAGTGAATTTCTATGGTTTTTAAGGTAAAGTCATTTTTAATCCAACCACAGCCACGCATGGCCTTTGGTCGTGTGCAGGGCACTTGGCTGCAGGGCCTGGCCAACCCCTATAACAACCCAACCCCACACTGTGCATGGCCACCCTGTGTTGTGCACAGCCTTTGGCCCTGTGCTACAGGGGCTGGCCACAGGGGCTGGCTGGCAGCCAGGCCCTGCATCTAATCCCTGATAACCACCCAAATCTGTGCACGCACAGCCTTTGGCTGTGGGCAGCAGAGGTTGGCCGCAGGGCCCACCCTGTGGCCAGGCCCTGCAGCCAACCCCCATAAACACTCAACCCCACACCATGCACATTCAAAGTGTCTGTCTCTCTTCTTGTAAGAATAGGTGTGTGAGGGTGTTTCTGGGTGTGAGAACATCTATCTGCATGTGAACATGGGTGTGTATGTGTCTCAATGGTTCTGTGAATGGGTGCATGAGAGTCTGAGTGGGTCTGTGATTGGGTGTGTCAGTGTCTGAGTGTGTCTGAAAGCTGGTGTGGGAGTCTATGAGTAGGTCTGAGTGTCTGAATAGGTGTGTGATTGGGCGCATGAGTCTCTGAGTACACGTATGAGTGAATAAATTAATGTATGAATTAGTCTGTTAATTTAAACAAAAATGTTTTTGCTTGTGATTAGTCTTGGTTAATCTCAATTAACTGTGAATATTGTGCAGGGTGAAGGAAAATCATTTTAAACCCATAATTTGTCCCTCAACACCCCTAAATCACACTCCTAGGGTCAGGGTACCGCCACTCTGACCCCTTATGCTACATTTCATTTTGTTTTTCAGCCCCAAGGATCTTCTCTTGTAACATAAAATTGTGGCCGCAACGTTCTGTTCAGGTTATGGGCAGCCAATTACAGCGCTTCTATTTGTGTGCGCTTTCGCGAAAATTTGCCAATTATTGCAAATTATTTGCTACCTCAGATATACACATTTCTTTTTCCTTTAATTTCTCAAAAACTTCTGAATGGATGTACACCAAATAAGTGAAAGCACAATCTCCGTACAGAAAGCTAGCCTTCCAAATGTGGTGTAATTCCGTCCAGCAGTCCAGGCTGTAGTCTTGTTCAAAGATCCTACATGAATTACCATGGGAAATTCAACTTTTTTGACCTCCTCCATTTCCTCGGCCCCTGCTTGACAGATTAACCAGAAAGGTTGCGTGGGCAACAAGAATAACGGGGGGGCACTTTAAAAAAAAACTATTCAGTTAAGATTCGTCAAACGGTGCAAAAGATATAAGCAAGTCAAAAAAGGCTTTTTCTATAGAAACATGGTCCTAAAAACTCCAGTAGGATATATGTGTGTGTGTGTGCATACCTTGTGTTCTTCTACTTGTCGCTTAATATTTTCCAGATCAAGGCCAAATGGTTCCGCTTCCATCCGACGTGTCCTTTCCTCAGTTTTCGACAGCCAGTCGCTCAGCTCTTTTAATTGCTGGTTCTGCAAGAGCATTAGCCGTTTGTGCAAGCTGAAAGTAAGCAAATCTACTGCTTAATGATTGTCTTTTTCATAGTTGTCACTTGTATACATTGAACGTCGCTTCTGCGCATACTATAATAAACATTTTATCAAAGCCTTGGTTCTGTTTATTGTTCAGCACCCTTAACCAGAGGAAATCTCTAGCAGCCGTCAAAAAATTACAGTGTTCTGAAATGTAAAGTGAAACGGGATTTATAGCCAGACTTTCAACAGATTACAGTGAACTTTACTTTCATATTAATCTCCACCCTACCCTTTTTGTTTATTGACGAAGAGATACTATCAAGATATAATGAAGCAATTATTATTTCACTTTGGTTTTTGACTCGTTTTTTTCTGGATGCCTTTTTGCTAACTGCAGGGATAAAAAAGATAGCAGCACACAACGTTGTTTAAGACTTGATAATTGAAAATGGAATATACAACCCCCAAATTATTGTGCACTATGGGAAAGTTATTTACAGCAGTAACCAAGGGCAAGATGACAAATATATAAACAGAACTCTTTCAAAGTAAATAAAGTCACTCTATTCAGTACCTATCGACAGCGATTGTATTCTTTTATTGTTCTTAGTTCTTACATGTTTACTGTCTTCAGAATCAATTGACAATCTACAGGATATGTCACATGTACAAGGGAAGCACATCTACCAAAGTATTTATTAGCCTGCCGTTCGATGACTGCTTTGGTTCTGGAGTCATGGGAAGGCAGCTGAGCATTTGGCAGGGCCTGAATGGTGATTAAAGGCAGACACAGCAAAAAAATGCTCGAACCAGCCCACTCCCTCCTAACCCTCTCTCTTTAGTTCCATCCATCTATTCTCTGTCTTTCTCTTTCTCTGCGCCCTCTATGCTGTCCGATATCGCCCTATTTTTCTCTCTCTTTCCCCAAGATCCCACTGGGCATGCTGCAATTAACCATGGCTGAGAGGTCTACAATAAGTTTGCATACTAAAACTCAGTATTATCTTGATTAAATATTTTTTCAGGGATGTATTTGTATACGGAATCATTTGATGATCTTGAATTAATAAGATTCTAATTTATAGAGGTTACTTATGGAAAGGGGCATCTTGCATATGGATATCATTGATAAAGTAACCCCCCTAACAACAAAGGCCAAGGTTCCCTCCTGGCACTTATTAGAACTGATCTAATGCTGAAGTTATCAGAACCCTGTCAATTTAGATCCTTTGTTCTCGTGTTTCTGGAATTGGTTAACTATGACATTTTCTGATATCTTTGTCAAGTCCTGTACATTTGAGACCTATAAATAAACGTTGTTCTCGATAGATCAACATTGTTATTTTTCATTGTGAAAACATACCTGTCTTCGCCATATCATCAATATTATTTCAGACCACAGTGATTCCTATGTTAACAATAGAAATGTTAGATAAATAAATATTACATATTAAGAAAATATTTCAAATACTAATTTGAAAATATAGAAAGACAGACAAAATCTACATGGAATATTAGTGGAGTGAGAAAACCATGTTCAGTTGTCAAACATTTGTGATACTTATGGGCAATGCAGAGATAGATATGTATCACAAGTCAAAAGTACATATGTGGTCTGCATGTCACAAATGAATAACAGTGGGTTTGAATTAGATTTTGATGGTGTTTCGATCCGTTATAAATGGAGGATCATAATCAGGACATAAATCTTTATAAGCCTGATAATGTACTAGGGGAACAGGGAAACACACAAAAAGAACAGGACATGCATAAATTAAAATATAAAAACCATGAGAGATAAAAAATGCCATTTGACACATTGAGAGTGAATGATTGATAGAGTATTACCTTATGCTCACAAAATTACAGTTATATCTGAAGTGCAAAAAAGAGAAAAAAATGTCAGAAAAAGATAAAAAAGGTGATATGTAGCCTGTGGGGCATACGGAAATAAAAAGCCAATTACAGGACTTTAAAATTCAATATGAGCCCTGTTTTCTGCCACTTTAAAATGCCAGAATTATACAATAGAACTGCTGGTATTATTAAGGAATACGTGGAAGGCTAGGAAAAAAGGAAAACAAGCTCATCAGCCAAATGATATGGTGGAAAATGACTGCCTGGAATACAGCTAGAGATTCCGACCTACCTGTCGTATAACCTGAATACAGGAATTGAGGAGAGAAACTCTGTCGGAGGATGTACCATTAAAATGAGCGTGGAACAATGTCCAGAATTAGTTTACGTGTTTGAGCAGAGCAGAACTACTGGGCCGCAATGTGAAAGAATTGTCACATGGATGGTCCAAATCGAGAAAGAACTGCTGATGTGGACCATGTTGGTTGGGCTCATATGACAAAGGCCACCTTAGAAGGTAAAAGGTAAAAGAAGAACCTACAATGAAAATAATTTTGGCCCTCTTGGAGTAGCCATGGAGTTATGAACTGGAATCTAACATCAGAGTTAGATTAAATTGGGGGAAGGCAAGGAGGATTCAGGAAACTGAGAAGGAAGACTGACTAACCAGAAGAACCCTAGGAAGAGCAAGAGTGAGGAAACACAATGACTTTAAAAACCCACAGTGTTGTTAAACATACAGCAGGAGGATGTCTCGTCCTTATATAGTGGAACAAACAGGAAATTACCTCACACAAATAGTAACATATTAGAATAAGAAACTTCTCATTGAAATGAGGAAGAGGTCAGCCATCTTGGATTGGACCTTTTTTACCTCAGGAATCCTTCCTAGAAGATTCTTGGAAGAAGAAGATGAAGAAGAGTGGAGGAGCCAAGGGCACCTCTAAACAGTGTACACTCCGGAAGGAAAACTGAGGAACCAAATGCAGCGCCTCCAGCTTCCTCAAAGGGCATGCTACAACCTGGAGGCTGTACATCTCACACGCCTTTAACTCAGGAGGCAACACAGGGTGGTATGCCGCCAGTGGTGCTACAGAAGGGCAAAAAGAGGAAAGATTTTCCAGGAAAAGATAAAAAGAAAAAAGTGATTTGTCACCTATGTGGCATTTTGGAAATTAAAGGGGCTTATGGTCAATTACCGGGTATCTCAAGTCAGTATGAGCCCTGTTATCTGCAGGTTCAAATCACCTCACATATATGGTGGAACTGCTGTTATCATTAAGGAATAAGCTGGAAGACTAGAAAAAAGGAAAACAAGCCGCTCAGCCCAATGATATGGTGGAAAGTTACTGCCTGTGCTATGTCTACAGAGTCTGACATACCTGTGGTGTGACCTGAATACAGGTTTTGAGCAGCAGAGCTGCATCGTAGGATGTATTGCTACAATGAGCATGGCACAGTGTCCAGAATTAGCTTCCAAGTTTGATCATAGTGGAGCTGTTGAGCCCCACTGTAAAAGAATCCTCTCATGGCCAGTCAAAATTGAGGAAGGAATGTCAATGGCCACTATCTTGGCTGGGCTTATAGCTCAAACTATGGGCATTCAACGAAAGTGTCTTCAAAAACCTTTGGAAAATGCCATAACTGGTCCCTTCTGAAAGGAAAGAGGAAGGGAGAAAGTCTTGTCCCTTTCATTAGAATTTCTGGTCACTCACATGTTTTGTACTTCATTTAGGCAGTCTGTTTCGAGCTTTCTGATGGAAAGGTGGTTAGAGTCCTGGCCTCTTTAATAGTGGAGCCAGTGGCTAATACGTGGATGAACATTCCAAAGAAATCCAGGAAAACCCCTGAGCAGGGTTCAGACAGTGAACGGTACATCTTTAACCTCCTGGCCAGTCAAGGAGAAGACAGTTACGTTAAGATTGACTTTTGGTAACCATCAAGAAACTGTTTCCTTTGATCCAATCACTTCACCCAATCACACAGTAATTCTGGGAATTTCATGATTGGCTTGTTATAACCCATATATAAATTGGAAGACAAGAACCATTTGTCTTTCTTCACAGTTTTTCTATAAGAACTGTTTTTCATGGGAGGACTACTACACTTCCAAGAAGGTGATGAAAGATCATATTCCAGTACGATCAATCATCTCCAGGGTGTTCCAGCTGAAAACCAAGAGTTTGCTGTCCTTTTTGAGAACCCAAGGAAAATTTGACTGTACAATTTCTTTTCAACCGGGGGCTATTGTTCCTTGAGGGAGGTTTATTCTATGTCAGAGAGGAAGCTTTAAAGTTATATCTGCTAGAAAATGTACATAATAGTTTGATCACCATATAATTTTCTACTGCTGAAGCTTTTAAGTTTTTTTGTTTCAAAGAAGTCAAACAAATTGAGCTCCTTTATTGACTTCAGAGGACTGAATAAGGTTACACTTAAGGACTTTATTCAAGGATATTCTGGAGCCCACAATCGGTTCAAAGATATTCATCAAATTAGACCTCTGCAAACATACCACCTTCTCTGAATCAAAGATGGAGATGAGAGGAAGGCAGCCTTTTGATCCCCTCTCAGTCAATTTGAATATAGGTTAATGACCTTTGGTCTGAGCCATGCTTCAGATGTTTATAAGTGTTTCAGGGACCATGTATTTGTCAACAGGTTAAACAAATTTGTAATGATCAACCTTGATGACATTCTGCTTTTTTTTTTAGAGATCTTCTTTTACACCATCAACATGTCAGTCACGTATCGAACACACTGTCAGAACCACTTTTTCTGTAAGCTAGAAAAGTGTGAATCTGACCAGTCAGAAGTATAATATTTAAGCAACTGATTGAACAGCACAGGAAGTTCTATGGATCGAAGTAAAGTTTCTGTTATCCTGGGTTGGTCTACCTCTTCTGATGCCAAGATGCCAGGCCCTCATTACGAGGTTGGTGGTCATCAGACCACCAGCCTCGCTGTGGCAGTTTTACCACTGCGGATCCAGTGGTAAAGACCGTCGCATTACAAGTTGTGGGGTTAGGCAGAAGCCAAACTGCCACAGTGCCACCTAGCCTGCTGGTACGGCGGTGAGCTCCTCCAGCCTGGTGGCAGGCCTCTGCCTGCCGGACGGATTCCAAGGCTGCAGTCCGCCAGGCTTTCCATGGCAGTCACCTCGCCACAAAAACCTTGGTGGTAATGCACATGGCGACAGGAATCCCCATACCTGTCGCCAGCACACCCCCCCACATGTCCACACACTTGCACACATCCACCCACACATGTCCACACTCTTACAAACAAGCATCCCACTCACGCACACACTCGCTACATACACCCCCATTCACTTGAGACACACACTCAAACACGCACACTTAAACATGCATTAACTCACTTGCATGCACTCAGGCACACCCAGGCAAATGCACACACAAACACCCCCATTCACGCGCACACACGCACATAACCATTAACATTCAATCACATACACGCACGCATTCACAACCCCCTCCACATACTCGCACTCACACACGTAGACACACCCACACCCCTGCATTCAAACTACCAAACATGCACTCACACACGCAGACACGCACACACAGGCCCCCTCTTGTCAGACTATCACTTACCTTCTCCGTCAAGGAGGTCTTCTGGGAGGGGATGGGTCCTGGCAGTTTTGCACAGCCAGCACCACCACGCCAGCAAGATTCTGCCAAGCCGTATTACAGCTTGTAATACGGCAAGCAGAGTTGTGCTGGTGTGGCGGTGCTGGTGATACAACTGCCTCTTGAACTCCATCGGCCAGGTTGATGGAATCAGACTTCCGCTCATAAATGGGCTGAAGTCCACACACAACTCCAAATATGAAGGGCAGCATACTGCCATCACTGGTGGTATGCTGGCTTCAGCAGCTTCGTCAGTCTCTGAAAAAGACCACCGAAGTCATAATGAGGGCCCCAATGTTTTCTTAGGTTTACCAACTGCTACCAGCAGTTCATTGGTAGCTTTGCTCAATTAACCTGTGATATTACAGACATACTAAGTGTCAAGATTTCCAGTGGGATGCTCCAGCAGAAAAAGCCTTTTCTAAATTAAAAGTAGCTTTTACTCAAGCTGTTGTTTTACAACATCATGAACCTACTAAAAATTGTATTAATGAAAAAGATGCTTCTAATTGAGCTATAGGACGTGAACTTCTACAGCTTCAGGATGATAATTGATTAGTAAATTAAAATTTTGATTTATCTCATAAATTGTCTGTCTCATAAACAAATTATTCTGTCCTTAAAAGGGAACTCGTCACAATAAATATAGCCTAATTCAGTGGAGGCATTTCTTGATGGGAGCCCTTGAGCCTTTTGAAAAAGTAGACTAATCACTGTAATCTCTAATACTTTAGAAATAGGAAATGTGGGAATAGTCGACCGGCCCATTGGTCCTATCTTTTCAATCAGTATGAATTTTTCATTACATATATTTCTGACTCAAAAAAACTGTTTAGCTGTTACTCTTTCATGCAGATACCCAGAGCCTCCATCTACCAGAGTATTTTTTCTCCCCATAAAATAGTTGGGATGGCACAATCTTTGCTCGTGGAGTCCTGCCCGGTGTTGGCTCCCACTGGTGTTGTGCTTGATTCCTCTATTCTCTTCTCTGGCGGTTGCTCTTAAGAGACATGCTCAGCACCTCCACTCTTACACTCTTCTTCTTCTTCCCAGAAACCTCTAAGGCGAATTCCTGTGACAACATAAGATCCAATCCAAGATGGATGACCTTCTATTAATTTCTATGGGAATCTTCCCAATCTAATATGTTACTCTTTTTTGTGAAGTAATTTCTGGTTAATTCCACTACATAAGGAAGAGAAATCCTCCTTCTCATTGTCCTCCAATACATCAATCAGTTCAGTTGTCATGTTTCACTTTCCTGACGTTCTTAGGATTTTCTTGGTGAGTCAGTTTTCCTTCTCCTCTGCCTGAATTCTCTTTGCCTTCTTCAGTGTTTTCTGCATTTCCTGAAGATTTTTTTGACCTGCAGACATGTCTTCAACACCTTCAAGTCCTTTCCTTAATTCACAAGTCAAGATCCTCAGTCCTTCCTGGAGTCTTGCCACTAGGTATGAGTTTTTTTGTCCTTGGGCATTTCCTCCTAGGGGCTCCTTCTGGAAGGCAGTTTCTGTTTGGGTGCTTCTTAGTGTTGGCAGTAACATGCCTATTGGAGGGGGTCATCCTTATATCTGACAGACAAAAACAGTAAACACTGTCCTCCAGAACAACACACAGCAGAAGATCCTTTGTAAGACATCAGTCCAGTAACCCTGACCTCTTCAGATATAGTTGAATTCTGCATTCATAATCCCACATTTTTATCTAAATAATGTTGTGATCATGCACTTGCCCTCAATCTCTTAAAATACTTTATTTCTCATACTTTTCTGTCATTTTTTAATTTTTTATTTATGCATGTCCTGTTTATTTTGTTTGTGTCCCTGTTCCTTTAGTAACTTCTCTGGCTTATACGTATTTACTTCCTCCTAATGATCCTCCATTTACAATAGAACAAAATGTAATTGTCATGTAAAACAGACCCATCCTTATGGTATTAACGTGAAACATGCAGGTGGTGTCTATACATTTGAATTGTGATACATATAGATCTATACTTTGCACATAAGTATCATGATTGTTTGAGTACCAAGCACAGTTGTTTTCTCACCCCATTGGAATTCCATGTAGATTTTGTCCATTTTTATATGTTCTAATGTGCATTTCATTTTTTTCTCAATATATAACATTTGTTTATCTCACAATGCTATTGTTAACATAGGGACCACTGTGCCTTGAAATATTGTTGATACGACATGTCCCTAGTAATCCTCAGGGTTTCTCTTGCACTATAATACATATTTTTCACAATCAAGTGATTTCAAGGGTTCCTCACACTGATCAATTACTCAGTGGGTTTCCCCCTTTTTCTCTTAATTATTCTCACTATATTTTTGAGTATGTCAGACTATCCACTGACTTATTCATAATAGTACATACAAGAGATTCTGAAGGGCCCTTTACTATTTACTAATAGCACAGAGACTTCCATTACACATTCTAGCAATTTTCCGGACCAACTGGAAAAATGACACAAAATATATTCTACTTCAGCAGATGATACAAATGATGACATGGCATCTAAAGTCTGACACCATCAATCAGGCCTCCAGATTGGAAATATTCCATGTTTTCATCGAAGTTAAGAAATTTTAACCACATAGAGACCACATGCTCAAGATACTGTATGGTTCTTGGTATAGCTATAACACTAGAATATTCCAAGAAACTCGTAAAGAGAATAACAGGCCTGGAGAGAAGGATAGAAGACTCAGACCAGATTACAGACTCAAACGCCACATTAGACAAGATTGAGAAATAATCAGTGAATTTAATAAGATAGAACAAAAAAGAAAATAGATAAAGTTAAGAAGTCGACCCAGAATTATATATTGGAGAAAATTACCAGAACCTTGCAGAAGACTGTTAGAGGCCTGAGAAATATACCAGCAATAACCAGAACCAACCCTGGGACAGATGCAACCATCAGTAAAAAGTATGTAACATTCTCAGAGATGTCAGAGGAGTTTATTGATAGCTCAGATGCAGGTGAGGGAACCAGTACATCCATCCTTGGGGCCTGCACATTTGTTTTAGAACAAGGCCAACCATGCAGGCAAAGACACACGAAAGGCAGAGGGCAGAAATGGTTCAGTGATGCTCCAGGTGACAGACAGATGTGTCACAAATACAACCAAGTGGGGCCTTCCCAATGATAGGTAGCTCTGAATTTCTATATGAGATGGATTGCACCCAAGACCAGGGAATGTTGGACATTGCAGATATACCAGTAGGATTTGGGGCTATCCAAATATTTATTTTATGAGCACACACAGTATCATTGAATGAAATATTGTTATTAACTAAGAGTCTGTGATTTGTGCTTAAGGAAGGAGCAAATTTTCTAGAACTCCAGGCAGAACTATTTTGTTTCCTCTGTAAGGTCGGGTTACATGCCCTTTTCACCAAGCTCCCTAGCAATCTCAAAACAGAAATCACTGGCATCAGGCACCCTTTAACTTCCTCATGGTCACCTGCAAGGTTACAATCTGAATGTTTCACTTTTGTTAACTTCGTTTTCAGAGACATTATCTTTATACAACAGACGCAGACCTTTGCCCCATACAGCATTTCTCTTCAGGAGAGCCTTGCTTTGCAAGCAGTCAGCTCAAATAATTATTTGATTATCAACCTGAAATGCATAGACAAATGACTACCAGAGACCACTGCATAAGGTTTGCACAGAGCCCACTGAGTAACTGAAAAGAAAATCTGAATCTCATCACTAGGCAAAGAGTGACAATGAATTTCCTTACCTGAATTGATAGAAGCACAGGACCCCAGTATAAACCCCCAGTACTATTACTGGTATGTAATGTTTAATAGAGTCTTTACCTTGTATGGTCTCTACCCCACCCTTTTTACCATGCAGGTAAGTTCTCCACAAGATAGTGACCCTGTGGGTTGTTATAATTATCTAACATCCTATACCACTCGGTTCTTTACTCCGCAGGTACATATTTTTTGTAAAATAACATTAAATTAATGTTATTTTAAAAGGGTTATGGTGCGGGTAGAGGTAAAGGGGGTTAAGGGTGATTTTAGGGTCAAGCAATGAATTTTGAGTTTAGATTGGCTATAGATAAAGGGAGGCAAGGGTAATTGGTAATTGGTAATTGGTCCAACCGCCAAACTTGTAATCAGGCCGTATATGACAACTAAGATTTGTAAGATTAATTTGTGACAACCTTTTGTGTTATCAAATTTCTTCTATTACTTTACTTGGTGTATTTTGATTTCTTCTTCCCTTTTTCTTTTCCCTCCAGTGAATATCTGCATTTATCACCCTAAGCTACAATTTAGCGTGTTTATTCCATACTTGTGTCCTTAATAGTGTATTTCTTTATGCAAGTATGCACTTTTTGGAACTTGTGGAAGTTGTTTGTATGCTTCCTAAGAATTGTTTGTGTCTTCTTTACTCAATATATGTCTCTTTCTTTATTTGCTTCATCTACTTTTCAGATGGATGCTAATAGTACTATAGCCATTTCACTGATTTCATTTGATTTTCTATTCATTTGTGGTTTGACCAGGGAAAGTATCTCGGTATGTTCCGTTGTTCTTTTCTTGTATTTTACCTTTCTTTGTGTACTTCTTTTGAGATTGTGGCTTTACTTATTCATTCTTCTAATTGCCTATTTTGTTACTCCCTTCATCATGTTCACACCTGTGTTTCTCTTTGGTAATGAGTTCCTGCAATTTTTTCTCCACATATTGGAAACACTTCTGGTGGATATAGACATTTGTTGAGGCATCTCCAGATGCCCTTGGGTCTGTTATTTCTTCTACACTCTTTTCTTTTCTATTATTCTTTTATTACTTTTTCCCTATGTACACCTTTCAAATAACTTCAGTTATGTAAATGAGTTGGAACTACTGAATTATTGATATAATGTTTTGTTGTATCTTTTGTCTCTCCTTTCTACTGTTTCTTTTCTACCTTTTCTCTTCCGTGTTGTTAAAATCGATTCATATTGTATTGCTTATCTTTGAAATTTTGCCATTTGATGTTTTTCTCAGAAGATCAAAATTTTGCTGAGGAAGCAACTTGTATCCTGAAACACGTGTTGTCCTGAGATCATTCAATAAAACTTCAGTTAGAGAACTAGACTAGTTGTACAGAAATAATTTTTGCCTTCAAGAGTAACTTTGGATTGCTTATAAGAAAGGCCTCAATAATGTCAACTGGATGACCCTATTACACTTAATATGTGATAACTTAAGTTTGGGAGCAGACAGAAAAATACTTTTACCATTCATATATATTGAAATTTAAAACCCTTTTAACAATAAAGTAATTTTTTAATAAGTACTGAAAATGCCACTATTAGAAATTTTGCATTTTTCTGCCTAAACCAAACGTGCCTGTCTGCCAGTGCCTAGTGTCACATGGCTGTAATGGATCTCATGTAGTGTGCCATGTATTCCTTCCAGACAAAGGAAAAAGGGCTTGGGGTGGGGAAGGGTGCTACTATCCTGAGGAGGATGGCATGGGAGTTGTATTCAGCCTTTAGTTAGCTTCCATGGATAGCCTGAGGTTTGTGCCCACCCCCTTTCTGAAATGACCTGCTCTGCCACTGGCAAATGCAGCTGAAATCTGGGCCTGCCCTTTGTTACCTGAGACAGTTTGGAGCTAAACCCAGGGGAAGAGGGAGAACTGACCAAAACAAGTTTAGGGTTAGACAAAGAAAGTGACCCCCCCACAAACAGGCTGGCACTGGGTATAAAAGTGGGATCCTTAGAACCTCTCACAGAACTTACCTTGGAATGTAAAGAAATCACAGTCTCCTAGACATCAATCAATCAATCAATCAATCAAAAAAATGTATAAAGCATGCTACTCACCCGTGAGGGTCTCAAGGCGCCAGGGGGGAGTCAAGGGGGGGCAGGGAGGGTCACTGTTCGAACAACCATGTCTTGAGATTTTTTCTGAAGAGCAGGAGGTCTTTGGTTTTGCGGAGGTTGGTGGGGAGGGAGTTCCAGGTTTTGGGGGCGAGGTAGGAGAAGGACCTGCCTCCTGTGGTGGTGCGTTGGATACGGGGGACTGTGGCTAGGGCGAGGTCGGCTGATCGGAGGTTACGGGTGGGAGTGTGGAAGTTCACTCTGTCGTTGAGGTAGGTTGGGCCGGTGTTGTGGAGGGATTTGTGTGCGTGGATGAGGATCTTGAATGTGATTCTCTTGTCTATGGGGAGCCAGTGAAGGGATTTGAGGTGTGGTGAGATTCGTTCGTGGCGGGGGAGGCAACGGACGAGGTGTGCGGCTGTGTTCTGGATTCTCTGGAGTTGGCGTTTGAGTTTGAGTGTGGTGCCGGTGTAGAGGGCGTTACCGTAGTCTAGTCTGCTGCTGATGAGTGCATGGGTGACTGTCTTCCTGGCCTCTGGGGGAATCCATTTGAAGGATTTTTTTTGAGTGCGGAGTGTGTGAAAGCGGAGGTGGTTAGAGCATTGATTTGCTGTGTCATGGATAGGGAGGGGTCAAGGATGATGCTGAGGTTGCATGCATGGTTTACAGGGGTGGGTGCGGGGCCTACGGCGGTGGGCCACCAGGAGTCGTCCCATATGGTTTTGTTGGGGCCGAAGATGATCTCGGTTTTGTTGGAGTTAAGCTTGAGGTGTTTATTTGACATCCAGTTAGCGGTGTCGAGGAGAGCAGCGTGTAGGTTGGTTTTGGCGGTGGTGAGGTTGCGGGTGAGGGAGAGGATGAGTTGAGTGTCATCTGCGTAGGAGAGGATAGTGATTCCATGTGATCGGAGGATGTTGGCTAGGGGGATTATGTAAATGTTGAAGAGTGTGGGGCTGAGGGAGGACCCTTGGGGGACTTCGCAGATGATCTTGGTAGCGGTGGAGTGGAAAGGAGGAAGGCGGACTCTATGGGTCCGGTCGGTAAATGAGGAGGCAGGCCAGTCTAGGGCTTTGTGGCAAATTCCTATGTTGTGGAGGCGTGTGCGGAGTGTGTGGTGACAGAGAGTGTCAAAGGCTGCGGAGAGGTCTAGGAGGATGAGTGCGGCGGTCTCGCCTTTGTCGACTTTGGTCCTGATGTCGTCAGTACATGCGATGAGGGCGGTTTCCGTGCTGTAGTTCTTGCGGAATCCGGATTGTGAGGGGTCAAGAGTGTTGTTTTCTTCGAGGAAGTGGGATAGGCGGGCGTTGACTAGTTTCTCGGCAACCTTGACGGGGAAAGGGAGGAGGGAGATGGGGCGATAGTTGGAGAGGGTCTCTGGGTCGGCTTTTTTTTTTTTTTTTTAGGAGAGCGGTGATTTCCGCGTGCTTCCAGGGGTCTGGGTAGGTGGCGGAGTGGAAAGAAGAGTTGAATATGTCGCAGAGTATGGGGGCACTGGTTGGGCTGGCTTTGTTGTAGATGCGATGTGGACAGGGGTCGGAGGGGGATCCGGAGTGGATGGAGTTCATGGTTTTTTCGGTTTCTTCGTGTGTGGTGGGGGCCCAGGCGGTGAGTGTGGTGGGGGGGTCATGAGTGGGGGTTGAGTTGGGTGAGTGAGGTGTGTGTGTGGTGGGTGTGTGTGGTATGAAGCTGTTCACATCAACCAATCTTACAACGTTCTCTGACATTACTCCTGCTCATGTACATGCTTAGAGACCTTAGTTTTTTAAGATTCCTGGAGCTGCCATTTCTTCAGTGTAGATTGAAAACTGTTGCCCATACATGAGGCACAAAGTTGAGGTTTCTTTACAAGTGGCTACATCTCACTGATCATTTGTAATGATAAGTCTCTCTGCCAGAAGGTCAATTTTGTAGGGTCTGAGCTTAAATTTTCCTGCAGTTCTCCCTGTGACTCCACGTCTTCATGATCCACTACATTTACCTTGGGGGACAGCCTTTACCACAATGTTTTTACAATGAAACACAATTGCAACAGATTTTTTTTTACTTCACAATCGCATTTACTACGCAAGTCCTTACCCGCGCATATATGTTTGTATTGATGAGTATGTGGTAAGTAGTGTATGTATTTTTGAGGGTAATTAAAAAAGGGGTGTTTGGGGTGCTCTCCCAAAAATGTAAATTTAAAAATAGTAGCAAACCTGTAATCAACATAAATGTAATAGATAAATATATGTATTTGTTAACAATAATATATTAAGAATTAATGTATAATTTTTTACAAGTAGATGGCAGTGTCAGACTGTGACTGGATTTGTCTGTAACAGTAAGCGTGCTAAAAGTATGCATGGTACTGGATTGTGTGGTAAAGGTAGTTCAAATGTGAGTGAATGTGATGAGTGGTAGTGGTATGCGTTTTAAAATCTGCATTGTAAAAACATTCACGGTGAAGGAACTTGTGGTAATGTCATACAAACCTTTACTACTTGATCTCATTAATGATGCAGATTATGTATTAACCACTCTTGAAAGTTTACAAAACATTCTTTTGAATGGGCTGTTGGATACAGTTATGTAACAGGCAGTCTGTTATTCACTTAGGGGATAGGAGAGCAGTCTATAACACACCACTATATGACTCGAAGTAGAAAGAATAAAAGTGCAACACAGAGGGAAGAAGCAACTAGAGTTTTTGTAAAAATGGTTATGATAACAGTTTGGGTAGAGAAGGAACTGGAGCAAAGTATACCTCTTCTCTTGTGACCTAATTGTGTACTAGTCACAGTTGCAGGCCCCTTAGCTGGAGTACTGTTATTTACAGAATTATTGGTCGCAGTCTTGGTGACTGAAAATCTGTACTCCCCTCTTTTAATCCTCCTCCTCCCTTTAAATTATTACACAATTCCTGAGCTGCAGGTTACAAAGCTAAACAGCATTTCAGCAATAAATGTCAGGACCGGTGTCTTGTTTTATTATACTCTCTGCAGCAAAAAGTATCTTGCAGCAGTATTGCTCACAAAGAGTCAGATCTAGAGCAGATGGGGCAAGCCTTAAGCTTTACTCCTGTAAGTTAAACAAATAGTGTGAGACCATTGGGTCTGTTAAAAGAGATGTTTTTCAACATCATGCGCAATAGAGCTTCACTTTCAGCGTCAACCCGAACCCCATTGAAAGTTAAGAAGGTCCCTTCAACATGACATGTAAAGTCAAACCCTGATAGGTTAGTTGACAGGTTGGTTGATTTCAGAATTGGCCTATGTGATTTTGACAGCCAGTTCCTAAGGCAGTAACAGACGCTGAAGAGGAAAATACCTGGTGAAAACTGGGCATCCTCAGTGCTCGTATACTTTTCTTCATGAAATCATTTGGACAGTGGCTCCTTCTATGTATCTTGCAATAGCAGAAATCATACTAATTCCAGAGAAGCAGAGGTAGAAAGACATCTTCTGAGTCATTGGGAAGGATTGGATTTCAAGCGATTAAACATGTCAATAAGGGCGTTTGAGATCCACAGATCACCGGAGATAGAGGATTCAAACCAAAGAATTCCCAAAACAACTCCCAAATCACACGATCACCAAAAGAGCTTCTGAATAGATGGAGCCCTCTATTGCTATCTCTGGTGATCCTCTCTAAACTGCCCATTAGTGTGCTGAAGCGGGCCTCCCGCCTGCCACAACAGGGGGACAATACAGTGGCCATTCCAGACCATCAGCCTCTCTTTAAGCTAATGATTTCAGATGGCAGAGAACCACTATCAGAGGTACCAATGGAGGCCAAGTAAATGAGGGAATATTCTGTGAAATCAGTTTGGTCAGGAGAAAACCAAACAAATCAATTGATGCACATCCACCCTTGAAGGAGTAAAAAAATGACATAAACTATTAAGAAAGACCTGGGTCAAATCAAGCAAATTTCGATATTAATGTCTGGGCACTGGAAGTAAGGCAGAAGAGAGGAGTTCGGGAGATGGGTATGTCACTGAATTCACGCAGTACCAAATTGTCTCTAAATCAAGCATGTTTCATTTGCAGAAGCTAGCATGTTTTCTTGATTGGGCATTCCTTATGCTCCTACCTCTGTAAGACCTCAAATTCTCTCTTTTCTTTACATTCTGCTGTACTCTGCAATAGTTTAACAAGGGAAGAAGACTTTTTCTTTTGAGGTATACATAATATTTTCTTAATATTCACATATTTGTTGTTAGGGTTGAGCGTGCAAGCCCTCTGGCCTGTGGTAACCTCTCTGTGGGCTTTCAACCACACCCACTCTTGCTATTCATTCTTTGTTGTGCTTGTCTTAAATGCTTCATTTTTATTGGTGCATTTTTTTAAATGTCCCTCCTTTGTGTACTGAGTTCCCTCCCTGGCGATTTCACTAAGTGAACATTTTTGCTGGCCATCACACTAGGCCATGCTTCCTCCTGTTATAGCATGTGATGGCCCCTCCTCCGGTTTCGGTTTGCCTTTCATCCCTCTGGTTTCGGTTTGCCTTTCATCCCAGCCACAATCTTTTAGATATTCACGCAGGGAGCCAATAACTCTTGCTCTCACAGTGGCTGTGGTGCTTTGAATTGACTAGCTTGTGTCAACTGTTTTTCTTTTCATTATCAATTTATGTGGCAAGAAAAGTCCAGTTAGAAGTTTACAACGCTAATAGCTTTAACTCGAGCAAACTAGAGACCTATTCCATTCGAAATGCTTGTTTTTCTGTTTGTGTTTGTTTCCTGTTTTCTTCACAATATGTGTTCTCATTGTTTTTACTTTTTAAGTAGCATTGCTTAAAAAGGCTGTGGCATGTAAGAGGTACATCTCTGTTATTTATTGAAAGGAAAGCACTTGTTTTTTGCCCGCTTGAGGGATTTCATAAATATTAATGATTATATCTGTTCATGCTGTATCTTTCTCTGGTCCTTTGCTAATGACCTCTCTCAATTTTTGAAATACACACATTATACGAAATGATTAATCATTATATGCAAATCTTCCTACACCTAATTAACAATTGAAGAAATGATTCTAAAGCTCTCTTTACCAAGCAGGCTACAAACCTGCACTCCATAATTAATACGCAAGTGCTTTCGTTTCAGAAAACAAGCAATAGCTTAGCGGTGTGAAAAATGACTTAGATTGTAATACAGCTGGCAAAAATTAAAATTATTTGCACTATTATGACGTACTGAACAATTTCTAGCACTGCAGGCAATTCGTTTGCAGACAAATTAAAAATACCACAGAGAAAAGGGCTATCTGATCTTGCCGATACCTCTATTTAATTCAAATTCCACCAATAAAACCTATTTACATGGATCCTCATTACGTTTTAGTCATGCAGAATTAAATTAGAGGAGATAGGATGAGTGAAGAATCTTTTTCTTGCTTCACTCAGATCACTCTGAATTGAATATTGCAAAAAAGCAAGGTACTGCACAATAGTAATAAATGGTGATCATTAGTCAAAATGAAGCAAAATGGAGCACACCTACGACAATACAAGGTATGTTATCAGATAGGTTCACATTTTCAATTAGTTATTTAAATTCTATGATGCTGGGCTGAAAGTATATGCATACTTCCATGAAACACATTGAGATGGAAAAGCAGAAAGACAAAATACAAAAATAAAGAAATTACTCTAAAATAAACACTATAGAAAAAGTTAGTTTCACATGAGAAATAGTGGAGTCAATGCTTGGCAGCCCAAGAAAATGGATGCCTGATTCAAATGCTCAGCAGCAGTTCCCATTCTATCAACGCTTGGCACCTGTAAGCTGCAAGGTCAATGGAAGAAATTAGAAATTACTCTGAAATAAATGCTAGGGAAAAACTTTGCTTTAGATGGAAAAATACCAGGGCAGTGACTTAGGAGCGTCAGAAATTCTGTCGTCTGTTTACAATGTTCTGCGCCAGTTTCCAACTGAGGCACTAGTGGCACTTGAGTTATGTAAATAGTGACTGAAGAAAGCAGACCGCAGCTGCAAAACTAATGAGGAGGCTTGAGGTATGTCTGTAAGGGAGGATTAACACCTCTGGCATATATCTATTAATGCTTTGTGACAGTGTAAAATCACAAAAAGTGACCTAAACCAAAGCAAAGGCTTGATCAACTATTTGCCTTCCGACGTGAAACGTTTTTTGAGTCAGAAAGATGTCTAAAAATATTGCAAATAGTGATCTGTGCTACGTTGTATCAAGTGGTCATTTTATGGGTAGTATAGGGGTATTTCCACGTTTACACTCATGGTTTTTGATGCAAAGTCCTATCTACTAACATTTATAGCCAGTGCTTTGTGCCAATAAGTATGCTTCCATGAAGGAGGCACAAATTAGGAGTAAAGATTTTTTTCTGCAAACCTTTCAAACTTTGCATGTGTTTCACTGTACAGCACATATTCAAAGTGGGAAACATTTTAAAGATGTCTAAGAGAAGTGATTTGTACTGCAAAGGTACCCTTCCAGTGAAAAACCCATTGTAGGCACACATGCACATCTTTGCAACTGTTTCAAATGTGTGTGCATGCACTCGCCGGCCTAATTTTGCATTGTTGATTGAGAAGAGAGCGACAGCATCATATATTGACAGATATGCTGCTTTCCTGCCCTCTCGTTCACATGTAATGCAGCACAAAGCAGCAACTTTGGTTGCTGCACTACAGTGCATGAAATATTAGTAACTATGTCCATTTTCCGTGCCTGATATTTTGTTGATGTGCAGCTCAGAAGGCAGGTGCAATTCATAGTGGCACTTCAGTCAGAGAATATGCTAGCCTTAACAAATGTTCAAACCTTCCCTTTCAGGTTTCACTGCTTACATGTGATTATAAAAGACAACACCATCTTGACTTACATAATCTCTACTGAAATGGTGTTTGTTGACTTAGGGGGTCATTCTGACCCTGGCGGCCAACGACCACGGAAGCACCGCCAACAGGTGGCCAATTTCCCGCCGGTTTTCCCCTGGCCGAAGGAATCCTCCATGGCGGCGCTGCGATTCCGACCCCCTTCCCGCCAGCCTGTTCCTGGCGGTAAAAGGCTGGCGGGAACGGGTGTCATGGGGCCCCTGGGGGCCCCTGCACTGCCCATGCCACTGGCAGACACTGAAAATCGTGACGGGTGCCACTGCACTCGTCGCACCGCAGCAAATCCGCCGGCTCCATTCGGAGCCGGCTTCATCTTTGCTGGGGCTTTCCCGCTGGGCCGGCGGGAAAGTCAGAATGCCCCCCGCGGTCATCTGTCCGTGGGGCGGTGTTTGGGCGGTTTCCGCCCTGCGGGCGCCGCCCCGCCGCCCGCCGGGGTCGGAATGACCCCCTTAGTGTGATGAGAATCAGCAAATAATTATCAGTGCCAATGTAATTTTGTGTAGTGTTCTATTTTATTATTTTGCCTCCCTCTGAGTTTTGAACTGGAGAATGTTATCTGGATGTAGTACATGTGTACATTTGAAGTGCTTATTTGGGACTTTTTGAATAGTATGCAACACTCAGAACTAAGAAAGACCAGATTTATTCACATTTGCTATCAACTTTAAGTGATTAATCTAAAAATCCTCTTACGGTAATATATTGGCTGTTGTTGTATTGGGACACAAATGAAAGTCCTTAGGACCATTACAAGTTTGTTGAAGGTTATTGAAGCTTTATGAGAAGAATTAAGAATGCTAAGAATATTAAAAGCATGGGAGTCGCACATTCACCGTTAACCTCTACATCCTTAACCCGCAACTTGTTCTGGATGATATGAAGGAAGGCTAAAGTAGTAAGGGACATTCACCTTCTGCAAACTACTTTCGAATTTGGGTTTAGAGATAGCAGAGCTCAACGCCTGTACAACCCAAAGTCATTGGAAAAATCAGGACACTTTCAATGCCCAATACATTAAAAATCACAAAAGCAGTAATACACTGCCATCTCTGGAACGGAAACAACATTTCCGTTAAAACACAAAAAAACACTTCCTATCACAAAGTAGAAGGAAGTGTACTCGGAGGTGAAGAGGAGGCAATATGTAGGAATGAGGCCTTGGGTAGAAAACCCTGAGGCATACCTTTAATCAGGTGATGCACAAGGCAGTACAGCCAATTATTCTCTCAATGTCCTAATACTAAGGGGGTCATTCCAACCCTGGCGGTCGGTGTTAAAGCGGCGGCCAACCTGCCAAAAGGCAGGCGGTAAAAAAAATGGAATTCTGACCCTGGCGGGAACCGGGAACCGCCAACACAGCCCGCCACTTTAACACTCCGACCGCCACGGCGGGGCAAACAAACAGCGCGGCGGTCACCGCCAACAGACCCAGGCCCTATCACGACCCACCAATCCGCCACCTTTTCCGGGGCGGGATAAAAACACGGCGGAAACAGACCACGAACGGGAAAACGCTCACCTCTATACACTCCACGAGGAATCTGGACAGCATGGAACCCGAATTAAACATCCTATCAGCGATTGTCTACCTGCTCCTCTACCAGGAGCACGAACGCTGCCGCAGGAGACAGCGGTGAGTACTGCACCTACGACACAGGGGAGGGGGGAGGAGAAAAGATTACGGGCACACACATACACGACCCCCCCCCCCCCCCAAATCCCCACACACCAATGCAGAGCAACAAGTCAGAGTTACACCCCCCAACCCCCCCGGAATAATTCAAAGACAAAATAAAATGATCATTAAAATAGAAGTATATTAAAGCATATTTGAACTTAAGTGAAATATGAAATTTATAAAATAAATAAATCACAACATGAACAATGTATGCATAGTCCAAAAGTCCGGCACATATTGGCTACATTCCATTGTTCGTGGGCCAATGTGCATAAACAAATGGGCAAAGCCCACACACGAGACCCGATTACATTGGAGAGAACACTGCTGGGGCATCAGATAATAAAATCACAGGCACCTCAGGGGGAAGGGAAGGGGGGGCACCTCAGCCACATGAGTCCACGACGCCAGATCCACGAGGGGCCTCCATGCCCACTGTACCATCCTGGGGAGTGCAAAGCCACAGTCTCTCAAGTCTCTACAGTGGGTGGATTGCCCACTGTACCATCCTGGGGAGTGCAAAGCCACAGTCCATCAGGTGGATTACAGACTCCACTGGTTATGGAGGAGGCATGGTGCCCAGAGTGCTTCGTGAAGCCCTGCCCGACACAGATCCGGCCCTGCCAATGGGCCAGCGGTGCTTGAGATGAAGGGCCCAGCGGAGCGGTGCTTTACAGGAAGGGCCCAGCGGAGGGGTGCTTGAGATGAAGGGCCCAGCGGAGCGGTGCTTGGCAGGAAGGGCCCAGCGGAGCGGTGCTTGACAGGAAGGGCCCAGCGGAGCAGTGCTTGAGATGAAGGGCCCAGCGGAGCGGTGCTTGACAGGAAGGGCCCAGCGGAGCGGTGCTTGACAGGAAGGGCCCAGCGGAGCGGTGCAGAGATGGCGGGGCCCTGTTCAGCGGTGCTTCTCACGGCGGGGCCCTGTTCAGCGGTGCTTCTCACGGCGGGGCCCTGTTCAGCGGTGCTTCTCTTGGCGGGGCCCTGTTCAGCGGTGCTTCTCACGGCGGGGCCCTGTTCAGAAGTGCTTCTCACGGCGGGGCCCTGTTCAGCGGTGCTTGTCTTGTGTTCCTAGGGAACCAGATCTGGGCAATTATTCCCGCTCAGTCGCCATCCGACCTATCGCTTGCGGGGCCCTCCTGTGCTGGACTCCTGGGCCCGTGGGTGTCCTCCGTCACACCCCAAATGGGGCTGGTGGGGCCCTCCTGGGCAGCTCGCCTGCTGCCGGACTTGTCCGCCCTGCTGCCCTTGCCCCCCTTGGCCGAATCTCTGGGGCCCTTGCCTCCCTTTGTGGATGGGCCAGGTGACGGTGCAAGGGTGGTGTCCTTGGGGGCAGCCGTCTCAGGCCTCTCACGCCGGCCCTTCCCTTTCTTGGTTCTTTTCCCAGGGGGTGGGCTGGCTGTCCGCTTGCTGCTGGCCGATGTTCCTGCCCTAGGAGCTGGTGGACTCCAATAGCCCTGAACGATGGTCCTAGTAGGTGCAGGGCTTGTGGTGGTTGAGGTGCTGTTTGGACTCTTACGAGACGGAGGGGGTGGGTCAGGTGATGCAAAGAGGTTCATTTTGGAGAGGAACAACTTTTTAGGAGCAATGGGAAGGGTAGGTGCAGTGGGTATGGGAGTGGAGGAAGAGGATGTGGTTGTAGGAGAGTCAAGTGTGCTGTCTTTGGGTGCAGGTGCTTGTGCTGGAGGCTGTGGTGAGGTGGATGGCTGTTGGGTGGGTGGCTGCCGGCGTTTGTGTGGCTTGGAAGAGAGAGTGACAGACACAGTGGGAGAGGACACAGGGGACGTGTAAATGGCAGTGGGGGTGGTGACTGCACGTGTGCGGACTGTTCTGGTGGGTGTGCTGTGATGGACGTACTGGCTGATGGTGGTGTGCATGCAGGTGTGAGTGGAGACGTCACAGGGAGGGAGGAGGGAGACGAGGAGGAGGGGGACACAGAGGAGGCAGTGGCTGTTGGCATGTCTGCATGTGGATGTTGCTTGGGTGAATGCTTGTGTGATCTGTGGTGCTTATGTCTGGATGAGCTGCCCTTGGGTGTTGAGGTGTGTGCAGGCTGGTCTGTAGGTGTGTCTGGGATAGGCAGAGGAACAGGGGAGTGGGACTGGGTTGAGGAAGTTGGAGGGGGGAGGCTAGAGACAGGGACAATTGCTGCCGTCAGTGCTGAGGCCAGAGCGTTGAACGATCGCTGATGGGCAGCCTGACCCGAATGAATGCCCTCCAGGTATGCATTGCTCCGATGCACCTCCCTTTCTACCCCCTGGATGGCATTCAAAAGGGTAGACTGCCCAACAATGAGCGTCTGGAGGAGGTCAATGATCTCCGCACTGAGGGCAGCAGGGGTAACTGGGGCAGGACCTGAGGTGCCAGGGGCGAAGGAGATGGCCGGCTTCCTGCCCGAGCGGGCACGGGGCGGAAGCTGAGGGGCTGCTGGGAGGGCGGAGCTGGTGCGCTGGGGGAGCTCCCTTCCGAAGACGTGTCGGTGTCGCTGACGTCTCCACGGGTCCCCGTTGTGGAGCCCCCTTCGCCCTCCTTCTCACTGGTTAACTCCGAGTCGGTTGCAGGGCCCTCCGGGGCCATGTGAGATGCAGCTCCCTCATGCGCCGATGCCACTTCTCCTCCGCCTGATGATGCTAATGCACACATGAACAGGAAAACCAAAAAAAAGGGGGTGGGGAGAAAGAAAGACATGTTGAGTGCATGCATTGGCGGCACCGTTGGCGGAGAGGACAAACACAGAAGCCCCCTGCACTACGCTGCGTACTCGGGGTATACTACTCAATTATAGTGACTTGGCCTACAAGTCTATGGACGACAAATGCACACATAGGTGAGCCCGGGCCATGGATAGCTGTACTTAGCACCCTACAGAGGTGGGGGGCGGGGGCACAGGGCCATGTCTAACGGAGGGGCCTAGCCTACAGAAACCGCCCTGGCCTAGAGATAGCCACAGCCCTCCTCCCCCACCCAGACGCCTCCACTGTGCGCTAATATAGCGGAATGTGCTGATACTCACCCCCTTGTGTCTGCTGTGATGTCCTCACGTGCCCATCCAAATCGGGGTAGGCCACCGCCAGGATCCGGGACATCAGGGGGGTCAATTGACGACTGGCACCCCTCCTATGTTGGGAGGCCATCCCCAGCAGAGCATCGGCGGTCTTTCTGCTCCCGCGGCGGATGTCCTCCCACCTCTTGCGGCAGTGGGTGCCCCCCGGGCCCGGACGTCGTTGGCGATGGCACGCCAAATGTCGATCTTCTGATGGGCGCTGACCTATGTGACATGTACAGGGTTGAAAAATAAATATCATCACTTTTCTGCATGGTCGATGTGCGCGGCCCCCCCTCCCCAACCTTGCCATGTGGCACATGCTCTCATCTGTCGTGCGTTGCACTCCTCATTCGCTCCCCTCCCCACCATCTTACATCCACCCCACTCAACACAGGCATAGCCCATACTACGTACTCCCAGTGTACTTACCTGTTGGTCTGGTGGACCGTAGAGTAGCGCATACTGGGGGAGGACCCCATCATCAAGTTTATCCAATTCCTCAGATGTGAAGACAGGGGCCCTTTCCCCAGTCGCAGCAGCCATTGTCTCTTCCAGACCGAGTTCACAGCAGCACTTTCAGTATAGGTCCTCTCCTGTGGATGATCAGGTCTCGAGTGATTAAGCAAGTAGAAAATGGCGGTCACGCCCGCGGCGGTGCGTACCGCGGCGGTGCGTATAGCGACCGCCGGCGCACATCGTCATTGGCTCCTGAGACCCATAGGGTTCAATGTTAACCAATGCTGCTTTGCGCCGCGGTCTTTGACCACCTACCGCCACGGTGTGCCACGCCAGCGCATTTACCTCACATCCCATTGTCACACTTCACAGGTCAGGCAGCCGCCATTTCAAGGGCCCACATGGCTTAATTTCTACTGCGTCACACAGGCCTAGGCGTTGCATTGCCACTCATACAAGCCATTCAATGCATAGCGAATCGTGTTCTGTGCAAGCTGTGGTTACGTACCTGTGGGTTGCTTGACTCTGTGCTCTATGTTGTCCTTCCTAGGCACCGTCCGCTGGGACTTGCGAGGAGATGAAGGAATCCTCCCGTGTACAGACCGCTGGTGGACCTGTCGACAATGGAAGAAAGACATGTCATACTTACATACAGACTTGACCGAGCCACTATACAGGAACTGTGTGCCCAGCTGGAGCCAGACCTGATGTCCCCAATTCGCCAACCCACAGGGATTCCCCCTCTGGTGCAGGTTCTGTCAGTACTCCATTTTTTGGCAAGTGGATCATTCCAAACAACAGTGGCCATATCATCAGGGATGTCTCAGCCTATGTTTTCTAAGGTTTTGTCCAGAGTGTTGTCTGCCCTGATGAAATACATGCGGAGCTACATTGTTTTCCCTGAGGTGGCCGATTTGGCTACAGTGAAGGGTGATTTCTATGCCCTTGGAAATATCCCCAACATCATTGGTGCCATTGATGGGACCCATGTGGCCTTGGTTCCCCCCAGTGGAAGTGAGCAGGTGTACAGGAACAGAAAAAGTTATCATTCTATGAATGTCCAGGTGGTCTGTTTGGCTGACCAGTACATCTCCCATGTAAATGCCAAGTTCCCTGGGTCAGTGCATGACGCGTACATCATGCGAAATAGCAGCATCCCTTATGTGATGGAACAGCTACAGAGACACCGTGTGCGGCTAATAGGTGACTCTGGTTACCCCAACCTGTTGTGGCTACTTACCCCAGTGAGGAATCCCAGGACAAGGGCAGAGGAACGCTACAAAGAGGCCCATGGGCGAACTAGGAGGATTATAGAAAGAACCTTCGGCCTCCTGAAGGCCAGGTTTAGGTGCCTGCATTTGACAGGGGGATCCCTAATGTACTCACCAAAGAAGGTGTGCCATATCATCGTGGCCTGCTGTATGCTTCACAACCTGGCTTTGCGACTCCAGGTGCCTTTCCTGCAGGAGGATGGTCCAGATGGTGGTGTTGTAGCAGCTGTGGAGCCTGTGGAGAGTGAAGAGGAGGAGGACGACGGGGACGACACAGACAACAGGGACACAGTGATACAACAGTATTTTCAGTAGCACACAGGTACGAATCAACCACGCCATTTAACATTTACTTAAAGTCTCCTGCCTCTCTACTGTCTGAGTTCCCCCCCAGTTCCTGTTAACTGAGTTGTGACTTTCCCTTCCGTTTTCAGAGCTGTGGGCCCCACTGCGTGACCTCTGCTTTGTTTGCCCATGGACTACAGCTGTGTGACAGTGGTATGTTGTCATCACAATGTAACTGAACATTTTGGCACCGTTATGTCTAAAACATTTGTTCAAAATTCAAGCAGACTCCAGATTTTTTTAGTGCAAGAAGTGATTTAATTAAAGTGCTAAATTTAAGGAACATGATTGTAAAACGGGGATGGGTGATGGTGGAGTAATGTCCATGGCAGAGTCCAGTTCTCAGTCGCACAGGTGCATTGTCCATATGCCTGTGGAAGGATGGAGCAGGGGCAGTTCAAGGTTGGACAGGGTGACAATGTGGGACAGTGGGATGACATCAGGGGGTATCGTTTGCTGGCGGGGGTCTTGGCATCCTACTCTGTCTTCTTGTGAGATCTCAGGTTCCGCTTGCGGGGTGGTTCTTCTTCTGCAGGAGGTGGGGTTCTGGTGGCCTGTCGTTGTGTGGGGGCCTCCTGTCCACTAGCGCCAGCGGAGGTGGTAGGCTGTTCCTGGTCCAGGCTAGTGACAGGGGCCCTTTGTGGTGCCGCATGGTCCCGCAATGTGGTGACTATCTGGTTGAGGGCCACTATGATGGTCCCCATTGCGGAACTAATGTTCCTCAGTTCCTCTCTGAACCCCATGTACTGTTCCTCCTGCAGTACCTGGATCTCCTGGAACCTGGCCAGTACCGTAGCCATCGTCTCCTGGGAGCGGTGGTATGCTCCCATGATGGAGGAGAGGGCCTCTTGGAGAGTCGGTTCCCTGGGCCTGTCCCCCCCCTGTCGCACAGCAGCCCTCCCAGCTCCCCTGTGTTCCTGGGCCTCTGTCCCCTGGACGGTGTGCCCACTACCACTGCCCCCAGGTCCCTGTTGTTGTTGGGGTGGTGGGTCAACCTGGGTGCCATGTAGTGGTGGACACACCGCTGATTGACGTGTCCTGGGGACAGAGGCATGGGCCCGCTGAGTGGGAGCTGTGCTGGTGTTCCCAGAGGGGGTTAGGTCTGGTGTAGCCTGTGGCTGTCTGTGGGGAACCGACTGTCCCGAGGTCCCCGATGGGCCGGGCTGGTCATCAGGGTCCAGGAAGACAGAGCTGCTGTCGTCACTGGGGGCCTCTTCTGGGGGTGGGATGGACATCTCTGGACCCTCTGTGGCGGTGTGGTGGCGTTCGGGTCCTGCAGGGGTATAAGAGTATGGTTATTGCTTCTGTGTGTGGCATTTCGTGTAATGGGTGGGTGGCCGTGTCCCCCAGTGCTGGCATTCCCTTGTGGGGGCTTTTGTGACGGTGGCTTGTGGGGGTGATGGGTGTGTGCAGTGGGCATGCTTTGGGGATGGGTGTCCATGCTTTGGGGACACACGCAGGGCTAGGTTTTGGGATGGGTGGGATGTGATGGTGAGCCATTTGCAAGGAGTTGGTGTGATGGGGGTGGGGGTGAGGGTGGGGGTATGATTTGGCATGCAGGTGGGGGGAATGGAGTAGTGAAGATTTGACTTACCAGAGTCCATTCCTCCGCCTACTCCTGCGAGGCCCTCAGGATGCAGGATGTGCAAGACTTCCTCTCCCATGCTGTGAATTCTGGGGGAGTCGGTGGGGGTCTGCCGCCAGTCTTCTGCACCGCAATGTTGTGCCTTGATACCATGGAACGCACCTTCCCCCGTAGGTCGTTCCACCGATTCCTGATGTCGTCCCGATTGCGTGGATGCTGTCCCACTGAGTTGACCCTGTACACTATTCTGCTCCATAGCTCCATCTTCCTGGCAATGGTGGTGTGCTGCACCTGTGCCCCGAAGAGCTGGGGCTCTACACAAACTATTTCCTCCACCATGACCCTGAGTTCTGCGTCAGAGAACCTGGGGTGTCTTTGGGGTGCCATGGGGTGGTGTGGATGAGGTGAGGGGTGGTGTATGTGTTGTAGAGTGTGGTGAGTGTGGTGGTGTATGGTGTTTTGTGCGTGGAAATTGTGTGGGTGATGTTGTGATTTGCCTCTGTGTGATGGTCTACTCTATGCTGTGCTCTCTCTCTCTGTCCTTCACTCGCAATTGTGGTCGTAAGGGTTTGTGGGTGATGTGGGTGTGTGTTTTATATTTAATTGGGTGTGTGGGAGTGGTGTGTGTATGTGTCTCAGGTGTGTGTATTTTGAATTATCCAATGTGGTTGTGTTTTGTAAAGGTGTGTGTATTTTGACCGCGGCAGTGTGTACCGCCAATGGAATACCGCGGTTGAAAGACCGCTGCAGGGATTTGTGGGTCGGAATGGTATGGGCGTATTTCTGTTGGCGTGACGGTGGAGGTTTGGTCATCGCCAGTTTCCCGCTGACCTTTGGTGTGGCGGACTTTTGTGGATGTCGGGTTTTTGCCGGTTTGCCAGTTGCGGGTCAGAATGACTGTGGCGGTTTACCGCGGCCACGGCGGTGTTATGGCGCCCTTCTGGCCGGCGGTAAGCGACTTTTACCGCCGACGTCAGAATGACCCCCTAAATGTAATGGGCTGTTGTTATGTCATGTTTGTAACCACAGCATAGTTATACCATTATTACTTGAAACATGTCTAAAATCTATCACATTACACCCAAGGTCTAAGTTGATTGGGCCCCCAACAATAAAGGATCTGGGTTACAGCATACAATTCAAGGTAACTCGGGCTGTCCAGCTCTCTAATACCAAATTGTATTAAATATGAGAATTGCCTGAAGTGCATGTTTGCTAGCATTTTAAATCATTGTAATTATCTACGAAATCACACTGCCTCAAGGCCATTTAGACAATGTCACCGCCACTTACTGCATTAGCAAAGTACATGATGCTGCAACATTGTAATGCATTCAGGAATGGCAAGTAGGATGACTCCGAAATAACGTATGCCTTTACATTTCATTAATAATTCTGCAAACAAAATGAACCGAACAATTACTGGAAAAAGATAAGCAGGAGGGAGACGTTTCTAGCGTATGACCTGACATTTCTGTGCCTGGATGGAAAATGGTTTCCAGTAAGAATATGTAATACTGTATGACCATCATATAAATACAATGCTGAAACTCAAATCCAATGAAAAAATGTACAATTTTGTTTAAACCCATATGTTAATACACTCAAATACATGGACATATGCTGCCATGAAGAACGGTTAAAAAAAGCAAATACACTAAAATTCACAAATGTGTTTTGGAACTCTTTTAGTGCATCATTACGGCTTTATTTGTCATACTTGTATATGTTTTCACCACCTACATGATGGAATAATGATGGGGCCGTGAACACTTTTTTGGAAAGAAACTGGAAAGAAGCTAAATAATTTGCAACACCTCACCTCATTAGCTGCAAACTGGCTAATGTGTATTCAGGGGTCATGAATGTCCCGTTGTTCTGCACCAGACAATGCTCACTCAGCAGCTACTACTTCTGAAAATCCCAAGTTCAAAAGGCTCATGCTATCATGTAATGTGGCTCTTTTAATCAAGATTGTTTTTTTCACAAGTGGCCTAAAACGTCCCGTTTTACCTAGACAAACCCCTTAAAACAGGTTCAAGGAGAAAGGAACTAACATAACATGAGAGATTTCTCAGGAAGCTGTACAAGTGTTAAACAACACTGCAGATCATAAAAACAGTGCAATTTCATGCATAGCGTGGGTTTCCCTGAACACACCAAGTAACACACCAGGTAGTCTAAGGGTCTCATTATGATCCTAGAAGTCAGACCACTGTCCCTATCAGGAGCACGGTTCCTAAAAACCTTTCCCGGCGATCGGATTCGTGGTCTGCACAACAACTTTGCTGAGTTCAGCACCGCCGGGCTGATCACGAGTTCCTTTTCCGCTAGACTTATCATGGTGGTTTAACAGCCAGGAAATGGCTGGTGGAAAGGAAGTGCTGGGGGCCACAGGGAGGCCCTGCACTGCCCACAATCATGTTGTGGGAAGTGCAGGCCCCCCTTGCAGAGCACCCTCAGAATACTTTGCAGACAATGCGCATTCTGAGGGCGCTGTTGTGCTACGGTATTGTCCTTGGGAGCCAAGACCAACACCATAGCACTGTTCCCACCGGTTAGCACAGTGGGAACATCGGAATACGACTGGAGGTGAGGCCACAGGGTGGACGGTTGTCTCATCCCCACGAGTTTAGCAGTTGGCTTGTCTGACCACCAAACTCGTAATCAGGCCCTAAGTCTACTGAGTCAGAGGAGGTGCACTAGAGTGAGCTTTGCAGGCATCTGCCTAGGAATGCCTCAACCTACTGTTAACTGTGTACGACCTGTCAGTGCATGAATACCTACAAGTCTGAACATGTGGATTTTCAGGTGAATCACAAATTTCCTCAATTCGGGTCTGTTGTATGGATGGTTGCCTCATGCAGTGTCGGACTGGAACAGAAAATATGCATGCAAGCAGACACAAATGATAGACAGAATGCAGAACCAATCAAACATTCACCCCCCAGTCACAGATCTGAATTTAATCCATCAATTCTTCTCTCACCTTGCCACCCCAGTTTGGACCCACCCATATGCAAATCAGTCTCGACCCTGTTCCCCATGGGAACAATCCAGCCCAAACTGCAAGGCCAGGTCCTCCCTGGACTGGAAACAGGCATCCTGGGACCGGTTTCAAGGTATCACCCTTCATCAGCTAGGCTAGCTTGAATCCAGTGGCATAGTGAGACCGGGACCCACGTCTGGGCATACCCGGTGCACTTAGGGCAACAAGAGCAAACAAACACAAATGATGGATGGAATGCGGAACCAATCAAACATTCACCCCAGTCACATATCTGGGTTTATTCCATTAGTTTTTTTTCCTTGCCATGCCATTCCAGTTTGAACCCAACCGGATGCTAATCATTTTTTACCCTGTTCCCCATAGTCCATACACTGACCTGTTGGCAAAACCCATCACACACAGCCTGATTGCCCTACAAGCCAGGCCAACCCTGGCTGCTATGCATCATTCTTCTTCATTTCTTATATTGGTACTGATGGCACATATGCTGTATTATTAATAAGAGAAAGAGGAGCATAGGTTGTAAAATCACTGTCGTGATTAGCAAAAACTGAACAGCAGTAATAGTGTTTGGTAATTACTGCTGAAGGTGAAATGGCACTTAGTGGTCCACTCCTTCAGATTACTGTTTGTTGTAGCATTGCTGCTGGCTGTGAATTTAGGTCTAGTGACAATGATCGCATCACCTCCAAGAATATCCAGTACAAAAACATACACCACGAAAATTGCATTAACTACGGCCATAAACAGGGTTGTAAGTGATGTAACAGCAAAACCTATTACTGTTATCTAAAGTATTCTGGGGTGTCTGTGAGAAACCAGTTTGATGGGTGTGGTTATTGGGCCTCACCAGTAACAGCATTGTTTGATTCTGCTGAGACTCCAAGCATGGATCATATGATTCTCGAGGTACTGTGTAATATCCAGAAACAATAGACTTAGACACTACGACTACTCAAAATATCAATGCATGGCATGTGCTTTTACCTTGATAAAGAAAATGCACTTCAATATAGACAGAGCTAAATGCTACAGAACAACTGCAATATAAGAATCCTGGACTACTGTTTTAATCATATACTTTAAAATATCTCAGCAAAGTACTGGATTGGACACATGTTTTTCATAATACCAAATCTTATGCCATATTTAACAGTAATTAGTCCCAATTCTAAGGCACAGGGGCATCAGATTTATCAAGGGATTGTGTTGCTCTTACATCACGAAGGGTGTTGCAAGGCCAACACAATCCCTTAGTCAAATTCACCAAGCAACTCAAGGCCACCTTGTGAGGCCCTGAGGTGCTTGGTAAATATGGAGTAAAGCAAGGCAGCACAAATTGCTGCCTTGCATTACTCTGCTCCAGAGGAGCATTCTATGGGTTGAGCATGGGTGTTCCCACTCATCCACTTATGGATTTTTGTGCATTCCCAGATTTATCATAAGTGGCAGACCTGGGAATGCATCAAAGGGCTACACTTTCCCAGGGGTGGTGTAATGAGGAGAAATATGTTTATTGCGCTTTGTTTTTTCCTCTTTTTAAGTGTACTGCATTCTGCATCACTCTTAAAAATATGAAAAGTCTCATGGGATTGTTTTTGTGCAGGAAGGTGCCCCTTTCTGCACAAAAACAATCCTGCCTGCAAAGCAGGAACTCTTCCACTGTTGTGAAGAGTGCCTGTGATGATGCAAGGCAGGAGACAATAGGAATGTGCCATATATTGGTAAAGATGGTGCATTTTTTCCCTCTACCTTTTATGCAGTGCAGTATTGCATCTTGCTGCATTGTGTGAAAGTTTGATGAACCAGGGCCAAGGTCTCTACTTAGCCATGCAATGCAAAAAAGAAAGACCCAATTTGATAACAAAGGCCACTGCCTTTGCAGGCCCAATAGGAACCAGCCAAACCCCTATTTACCTTTTTGGTTGGAGTCACCAATGCAGCACAAGTTTCAAAAACAAATCCTTTCCTCTAATTCATCTTTGGTGCAGTCAAACTGTAGTACAAAGCATACCAAATACCTAAAGTTGAATCGAACAAAAATGGAGCTGTTGATAACTTCTGAAAATGTCACTCCTGAAAAACATGACCTTTTGCTATTCTTTTCCCCTCAGCTTGTAACCTTTGCTTTTAACTAGGCTTCAATCAAGGCTTAAAATGTTATGTCTCGTAAATCATCAGTGACTAATGTTTTTCTATTAAAACTGCAGCTTATCATCCTCCCTTTCATAGACGAACAGTTTTGTACTCCTGGCCTAAATGCGGTATTATCACAAACTGATTACAGAAATGCTATACTTCTGTCTGCACTAGCAGATCTCATATTGTGCCTGAAGTTCGTTTATAATGTGCAGTTCCCCTGATAACAGTGCAAAAAATCATATTTCAGCCACCCTTTAAAAGCTGAATTAGTTACAGTGGACAATCATATTAAATTAATGATTATTGTCCACAAAGTGGTTTACCATGGTATTCCAGACTTCATGGTTAAAAAATGTAAATGGTTCAAACATATTAGACTTATGTGATAAGAGCACCAGTTTACTTTAACTGTTCCTAAATCCCACATGGGTACCTATAGTAACAGACCTTTTCTGTAGCAGCCTCAAGGATATGGAATACCTCTTTCTGCAAAGTCAACCTCTTATGTCCCATTTCAGAAAATTACCATTGGCACTCTTTTATGTGGACTGGGACTTACTTTCAATCAGCAGACTTTTAGCCAGAACAAAGAAAAAAGCAGCAAAGGGGGAAAAGGGAAGGAGACAATGACAAAAAACAGTGGAAAGGAGAAAGCAGGAATGGCAAATAACCTACAAGAGTGTGCTATAGGTCAAGGAAAGTATATTGTTGGGTTTAAGGGACATGAGGCAGCTCTGACTTTCAGCAGCGGGGTAGGCAGAGGTCTTAGAAAAATTTGGGCCCTCGCACTTAGGGCCTTATTTCAAGGCTGGTGGTCCTGAGACTGCCAGCCTTGTGGTGGCGGTTGAACTGCCACACTCCAGGCAGTCTGACTACCACATTACGACCCTGACGGTCGGACTGCCTGGGGACCACCGCCCCCACCAAGAATCATGGTTCCTGATGGGCTGACGGTGGTCGTACTCTTGGTCACCTATGGCGGTGCTGACTTCAACGTGGCCATGCTGATCATGAGTCCCCTTTCCGCCAGCCTTTCATGAACATTTTAATAGGACTGGGGTTGAGGCCGCTGGGTTGACGGCAGTCTCATCCTCGTGAGTTTCGTGGTTGGCTTGTCTGACTTCCAAGCTTGTAATGAGGGCCTAATTCTTTTACAAATTAAGCAGTGGAACTCTTGCACAAACAGCCATTGACATTTTGAAATATAAATTGGTCAATATTTAGAAAACGGACTAACCACCAGTTTAAAACTAAATGTTCTAATATCAAGATTGTTCCTGTGAATATATTTATAGATGTAACAACAAACAACAAACAAGTTTACGCTAAACAGTTCTGCCTGCAAATGTTTGTAAAAACAAACATGCATGATCAACGTTCCAAGAAAACACATGCTTAGACAATATCATTAAATAAAATGGGATAGTTATTCATGTATCATGAAATGAAACATTGTTTAGTGAATGACTATGAAAAGAGGAACTCTTCAGATTCCAACCAATAGCTAATAGAATAGACCAAATAATGCATACACATAATCTTCATATTTTATGCACTGCTACGGACACACAAGAGCCTGATTTAAGAATGACATCTCATAACACTTGGATACCATCTCAATGGTGATTAATTAATTACACCTGGGCAGATTAGGGTGATATCATTGTAAACAAATGCCCACAAACTCTTTAAAAAGGTCTTCTGTCACATATAGGAGTTACTTACTTGCTTTGTCGCTCCATGCTTGCTACCCTGAGACTTTCCCATCGAGAGTTAAGTAGGTTCATTTGCTCTTGAATCTCATTATCTTCATCATTTGAAAGCTTCCCAACTGTTACCAGATGACTTCCGACTTGTAACACATTTCCAACACTCCCTTGGTGATCTGTTAATTCCATCATAAAGCCCTGTCAAAAGACATTTTATTACTTTAGAATGTTGTGTGAGTTCTGGATACATTTACTGTTCTGTGGGTTTATTTTTGGAGTAACTTACTAACACCAACGTCTCCTTGTAGTCTCTACTCCCAGTACTTCCCTATGATCTCCAGATCTCTTTCTGTATGAAGAAATACTACAACAAACGTGATCTCTTCTGATATCTGCCCATTTCCTGTCTGAGCATTCCTACTTTCTCCTTCATAGCTCTTTGCACCTAGCATCTTGTTGCTCCTTTCCCTCACACTATGTAATCTTTGCCAAATCGCTTACTGTTATTAATGTCTCTTCTCTAATTCCATTTGGCTGTCTAACTCTGTGTTATCTATACCTGTTTTCTGTCTGACTGACCCTTTCCAAGCACTCCCTTCCTCTGAGAACCCTTGAAATGTACCCCAAAATTAATGAATCTTCCATCTTATCCAAATCTCCATGTCTCCGCCACACTTTTACCCAGTGCCCATGCTCCTGGGACATCAGTTCATATCTATGGCCCCTACTTGCCTGTTCCCTGTCACAGTGTGTCTTTCTCCTCTACTCCTACTCTATGGGGACCTTAACTTCACAATGCCCAGAAAAAGAATATAATATATTCCCTCAAGAAATGAATCCAACATTTGAAGCATATTTAACATATTTTATTTCTCTGAAGAAAATGTGTTCTTATGTAGATACCCTTTCCTCTTCCTATCCATTAAAACTAGGAGTGTTCCAACCCCATTTCCACTCTGGAAATACTACTTCATGATTTAAGACTAGAAATTTTGCCTGGAGTTGAAGAGTGGGAGACTATCTTTTTATATGTTTGGCAGTTTTAAAATCAAGCCAACTATGGCGCCTGCACGCACGATTCAAAATGTACACGATCACAGGGGGATCGCACGAGAATTACATGACTTGGAAGCCTGGGGTAAGCAGATTAAGGATGCATATTATGTATACCTGTTCTTTTTGCTGGTACTTTTTAAATTGTCCACATACACAATGAGCAAGCATAAACGCTTGTAAGGAGACCTCAGGACAATGATGTTACAATGTTACTTTGATATAGTTGATGGCGAGTTCTAGATTCAGTTACCATTTCGTAACACAGTATACTTGAAGTCTTCGCAATCAAAGTACTTTGATTCATAATGTTAATAGAGAGTAAACACACACAGGGGAACCGTATGATAATGATGTTACTCGAAAGCCTGGGGTAAGTGAATGGTGGTTACATGTTATTTATACCCCTTCTTTTTGCTAGTACATTTAAATCGAGCTAACATAGCGTCCAAATATACGTTGCGCAAGCGTACACGCTTGTATGGAAACCTCAGGATAATTAGACTATAATGTAATTTAGGTGCAGTGGATGGCAGTTTCTAGTTGCATTTACCATTTGTAACACAGAATATTTCCTGTTTTGATAGTCAAAGTATCTTGACTTATAGTGTCAATAGATAGTAAATTTACAGCATGGATTTCCAGCCACAGCACTAAACACTTGTTTCTATTTTTCATTCTTTTATTATACGTGTTGGAGTAGTAATTACAGGAACCCCAACAACATAGGATTGAATACTGGAAAACTGGATACGGTCTCTTAAGATTTTTTAAACAACAGGATTGAAGATATTCGAATAGGCAAGTACCAGTTTGCAATGTTAACAATCAGGGTGCACTTGTATCCACTGGAGGTGGGAAATTGCATTTTGTCAGTTACCATGTATGGGTCCAGCACAATCAGGTTGTTATATAATACACACTCCCTTGTAGCAACTAACCACATCCCGTTGTCAATCTCTTTTTTCTAATATTGACAATAATAGGGCTTCTTAAGAACTTGAGGATTGTCTTATGGGATATATATTAATTATACTGGAGATCAGGTTTCCACACACAGACATTTCTTTATGCATTTGGCACAAAACTGGTGAATGGAACATTTATTTTGGATTGTATTCATGTGTGACAAGGGCAGTTATTTATGTTATTTTTCAGCCTTGATGAAGTCGTAGTGATGATTTTTGCTTGACGAAACACGTGCTGGTTGGAAAGAAGGCTGGAATCGTGAACAATTGGAATTCCGATAGCATGTTATAGGAGAGCTCCTCAAGCATGAAATAAAACAGAGGTCGAACTGAAGAATTTATGAAAGAATGAAACTGGCTATTGTATTTTTATGTGTGCCTTGGATTTATTCATTTAAGTCAGATACATAACCTAAATTAACCTGTTCTCACCCTCTGGTAGCTTGGCACAGAACAGTCAGGCTTAACTAAAAAAGACAGTGTGTAAAGTATTTGTGTAACACTTAAATTACAGTAACACAGTGAAAACAGGAAAAAAACTCTACAGCAGTTTAGAAAAATAATGACTATTTTTATGAGTAAAACAAAACCAAAACGACAAAAATCCAATAAGTAGAACTCGAGATACAAATTTTTAAATAATAAACTGCAATAGAGTGCTTAGAAATCAATAGTGCTAAAACATTACTTGAGGTTGGGCTAGACCGGGATAAATCTAAAGTTCAAGCCAACTGTAACGGAGGGCGGACCGGCTACAGGAACCACACAGGGTCTGCTGAAAAGTGCCTTGGATGGAGGATCACGTCGGCGCCAAGGAGGTGATGCATTGTTTCCGATATACCCAATCTGAAGGTTGTTGTCGAGCCACACAGCCGTCGAAACGATGTCCTCAAAGTGCGGCATTGACCCCCTTGCGCTGAAGGTGATGCGTGGACAGTGATCCACGCAGCCGGCATGCAAAGACGATGCCCTTGGTGTGATGTGCCAATCCGGAGCCACACAGTCAGCGATGCAAAGTCCTTGTCCTCAGCAGCAGTGGGGGTGCGTTGGCATTAAAAGAGGATGTGACAGCTACGATTAGTGCAACGGCATTGATGCACAAATTCTTCACAGAAAAGCAGCTGCAGAGTCCCCTTTCAAGGCCCAGGCTTGGATTGACACCTCTTGGAATGACAGGACTCACAGTTGGCAGAGTCCAGCAGCTGAGCAGGGTTGTAGGATGTCTTTGTTGGCCCTGAGACTTCGGAACAGGAGGCAAGCCAGCAAGCCCTTGGAGCCACTTAAGTTATTTAAAGGATGTAGAGAGACATGTCCAGTCCTTCTTGCTCCCATGCAAGAGGTAGCAGGCAACAGGCCAGCACCGCAAAGCAGTTCAGCAGAGTGGCAGTCCCTCCTGACACCACAGCAGTCCTCCTTCTGTCAGAAAGTCCTCAGATCCAGAATTGCACTTATTTGGTGGGGTCTGGGGTCCGGTACTTATACCCAGTTGAGCCTTTGAAGAGGAGGAGACTTCAGAGAGAGGCCTTTGAAGTGCACAAGGTCCCTGTTCTTCCTTCCCTGACTCTACAAGGGGTTATGCAGCTTTCTGTAAGTAAACAGGGGCAGCCTAATCAAGTGCCAGTGTCAGTTAATTCTTCCCATCTAGCCTAGGAAGTCCCATCAACCAGGTCCTTGCCTTCATCATGTAAATGTCACACCCCAGCTCCCTTTGTGTGTGACTTTGTAGAGGGAATGCACAAAGCCCAGCTGTCACCCACCCCATACATGTATTCAGAGACAGGCAGAGGCGCAGAATGGTAAAAGTAAGAAAATGCCAACTTTCTAAAAGTGGCATTTTCAGACTCACAATTTAAAATCCAACTTTATCATGAGTTGTGATCTGAAACTGTGAGTACTGAGACACTAAACTCCAAATTTCTATATTTTCCCAATTGGAAATTACACTTAAATAATGTTTCAAGGTAATTCCAATGTTGAAGTATGGGAGAGATTGTCCTTGCAGAAGTGATAAACAAATTTAATAGTTTTTGACTACCAGGCCGTATGAAACTTAAAAGTACATATACAACTTTTTAAATACACTGCACCTTGCCCTTAGGGCTAGCTAGGGCCTACCTTAGCTGTTACTTACCTGTAATATAAAGGAAGGTTTGGGCCTGGCAAGTGGGTAAACTTGTCAGGTTGAAATGGCAGTTTAAAACTGCACAAACAGACTCTGCAGTGGCTAGCCAGAGACATGTCTGAAGGGCTACTGTAGTGGGTGGCATAAACAGTGCTGCAGGCCCACCAGTCGTATTTAATTTATAGGCCCTGGGCAAATGTAGTGCACTTTACTAGGGACCTACAAGTGAATAAAATATGCCAGTTGTGGATAGGCCAATGTCGCCATGTTTAGAGTACAGAGCACCTGCACTTTAGCACTGTTTAGCAGTGGTAAAATGCAGAGAATCCTAAAGCCAGCAAAAAAGTTAGCAAAACCTGAGGTCAGAAGGCAAAAAGGGTCAGGGGAAGCCACGACAAAGATGACAGGTCTACAACCTTTCCATATAAAGCCTATACTAGACATCACTCAAAGAGACTATTATCAAGTAAGAAAGAGTTTAAAGACTCCTCAGAAAATGTTGTTCCTGAAGTTGATTAGGAGTTCTGTGAGGAATTCCATTATTCCACTTAAAAACTGATGGATGAAAAATGGTGACAAAACAAATCCAGTAAAGGTGCGCGTTTCTTATGACCGACAATTTTTATGAGCCACAGGCAATTTCCAGTGTCATACTAGTGCGGCGTACTGTATGCCGTCCATATATATGTTGTTTTCTTTGATGGCATGTGCCTGTTTGATATTTCAAAACGCAAATACGTGAGCATGTCGCGATGTGCTAAAAAAAACTCACTTTATTGGAACGTTTCCAATTAGAAGTGGCAGCCATCAATGGGCAGATAGGAAAGTTTTTGGGGAAGAAACCTTCGGTTAATAGAGCGGTGTGTCATCTTATGAGCAGTCATGGGCTAGTGGACGTATGGGAAAGGCTCAAATATCCTGACCCCGGATATACATTTGTTTCTGACTCCGGCAACAAGTATGTCCGGTTGGACTACTTGATTTCCTCCGGCCTAGTTGGGAAATCTGGCATCAGGAGACTCCTGAAGGTTTATCCGACCATTACCCTTTGAATTTCGAAATCTCGGGGTAGCCATGACTAACCGGATGTGGACATTTGATAGCAAACTGCTCTGTGATATCAACTATGTTGACCATATGAGAAAGTGGATAGATGACTTCTTGGAGATTACTAGGAACAGTGCAGGCGGGCTGCTGGCTGGGACTCATTAAAAGCAGTGGTCAGGGGCGAGACTATCAGCTTTGGTTCTCTGGGTCTTGTGTCCCCTGTAAACTCATAAACAAAGTAATGAAAACAACAGCAATAACAATTGAATCATGCTTTTTGATTTCCAAAGGCTTCAACCAGTTACCTGCTAACCCTATTGCTTAGCACTTAATAAATGAAACTGTTGTAAATGGAAAACGTCGAAAAGAAACATATTGCTTCGCTTTCAGGGTTATTGGGTGAACATGTTTATCTCTTTATTTATCACAGAAACTGTGACATATGGTCTCTTGATATCAGGTCTTGGACTCTCTGTTATGAGAAACTTAAGAAAATATATTCACAACTTCTAAGTAAGAGGTGGTTTAACACAAGGCCCACAACATAACAATTTTAAACACACACTGCTTTTGTTTCGCTTTGCCATTGCTTGGGCCTACCTCGTGTGTGTGGAACTGCTCCTTCACCTCTTCCACATCACTAGATATTTCTTTTTGTGCTTGTAGTGCATCTTCAGCTGAGAGAAGCCACGTGAGGACTTCCTCTAGTGCAGTTTGGTAGCTGTCCAAGTCCACTTCAGCCTCCACAGGCGAGCTTCCAAATAACTTGTGTTCCTGGGTTTCAAGAGGGCGCTGAGTAGCAAAAGGAACATACAATTAGCCAAAGAATATTCCATAGTTCTCAATATTGCTTCCATCTGCTAAGTTCTTGCATAATACTGCAACAGCAGTCGTCACCTAAGATAAATCATGGTGCAGTCGCGTGACACCAGAAGCCGCATGGCAATGAGAGACATGCACTGAAGGGAATGCGTGCAGACACATGCAATCTCAAGAGAGCGTAAAGTACGTGAGAGTTAAAGTGATAGGAATATGATTCTTAATTGAAACTATTCGTATATTTCTGGCAATAAATCTGCTGTCCAACTCACCCCAGCATCAACCAGTGCCAGTTTTGCTACCTCCTTAATACAGAACCCTGTATGGCATGAAACATTCGAGGGCATGTCAGAATGTCACGGGCGGAGTATAACTGACATTTCCTGATGTGGGGCTGAAAGAGTGGAGAAGGGTAATGGAAGGTTTGGAAGATTGCTAGGTACGCAGGTGGGAGAGAGGACGATAATCTGAAAAAGTACACAACATTCATGAAGTCGTCCCAGTCTATTCAAGCTGTGATGTCTATGTGGGTTTTATAAAAAGAGCTTTCGAAAACATGATATGAAATGAATTGGAGAGGTGAGCATATGCCACAGAATATCACACCTGCAGGATGCTGACTCCAGTCCCACTGTGATAGCTGAGGAGGTTGAATGCCTGCTTGAGTCATCTGTGTATTACCTACAAGACTCAGGTTCCAATGCGAGGAACAAAGAGCCAAGTATACACACACCACTTAAACAAAGGGTTTGTTGTATTGCATGTTCAGGATTTGAAAAAGTGTGCAATAGTGTGTTACTCCAGAGGAAGTGTAGATATTTAACGGATCACATTTTTATAACAACAGTGGCATTTCAGACTTGAGGTATTATCTATAAAAATACACGGTGTGCAAGGGGTCTGAATGAAACTAAGTTAGAAAAATTAGAATGCAATAAAAAAGGTGGTAAATAGCACCATTGTCAGTCCAACATTATTAGATAATATGCTACACAGTTTTCATTTACACTTTTTTTTATATGTTTGCAATTTAAGTTACGTAGATATGTAGCAATTTGATCACAATCACAGAACTGAGTTTAGACCTCTGGTCTTCGTATTCAAAGAAGTACATGATTACATTCGAATTTGGCAATTATAGGCTGTTTCTAGACTTGAGAGGGAAAGCAAACATAACATCTCTATGGTTCCCATGTTCAATTTTTTAACAATAGCAACAGCAGTATTATCATGGTGATATGGCAGAAGTGAGCCCCGCATCAGCCGAAGCAATTCAGCTGTTGTTTTCTCTCAAGTGTGATAGCTTGAAAATCGGTCAGATTTATAGAGCACTGAGTGGTGCGTCTGAGCAAACCAATATGTAGCAGATAACGCTGTGGAGTATCTACCATTGGTGCAGAAGGTTCAGTGAAACCGATAAATTCGATAATTGCCACAGTGGTGGCCCGTCCTTTAGGGCGGAGGGGCCACGCCCCCCCACCCCATGAAGAGTGTCTGTCAGGCTGAACAAAGGTCAACCTGACAGACACTCTTCATGTTCAGGTCAGGCAGCCAGGAGCAGACATGCGCGATTTGCGCAGACTCCTGGCTGCCTGAGCTGAACTTTACTGGGCTGAGGAGATCACAGCTCCTATGGGCGTGACCTCCTAGGCCCAGCAAAGGTGCCTCGAGGCCCTCCCCTGGGTGACGAGGAAAGCGTCACCAATTGACACTCTCCCTGGGTGCTTCAGTTTAAGCCCTGAAGTGCCCAGGGCGAGTGTCAATCAGTGACACTTCGTCACAGAGTGGGGTGGGGTCAGCAGTCTCACTGACCCCATCCCACTCTGTGACGAGGCTGGGACTGCTGCCTTCCCTCATTGGCTGACCTCAGGTCAGCCAGTGAGGAAAGGCAGCAGTCCCAACCCTCCTGGGACCTGGAGGCAAAAGGTAAGTGTGTGTGTATGTATGTGTGTTATGTTTTACATTGAATGTTTGGTGCGCGAGTGCATGTTTGAGTGTTATGAATGTTGTTAATGGATGTGCGTGCGTGCGTGTGTGTGTGTGAAAGAATGAATGTGTGTGTGTGATCTTGTAAAATGAATGTTTGGTGCATGCGTGCATGTTTGAATGGAATGAGTGTTGTTAATGGATGTGTGTGCGTGCATGTGTGTGTGTGTGTGAAAGAATGAATGTGTGTGATCTTGTAAAATGAATGTTTGGTGAGTGCGTGCATGTTTGAATGGAATGAGTGTTGTTAAAGGATGTGCGTGCGTGTGTGTGTGTGAAAGAATGAATGTGTGTGATCTTGTAAAATGAATGTTTGGTGCGTGCGTGGATGTTTGAATGGAATGAGTGTTGTTAATGGATGAGCGTGCGTGCGTGTCTGTGTGTGAAAGAATGAGTCTGTGTGCGTGTGTGTTTGTGTTTGTGTGTGTGTGTCTGTGTGCCCTGCCCGACCCCTCCCAAAGATGCCGGCCGCCACTGAATTGCCATAGTCAAAATCAGTCAAGGGGTAATTTTCCTTGCTTGCCCGAGAACCGCTGCATTCTTTCTACGCTACTGCCTAAAGACCAGAGGTCTGAGAATTCTTCCGATTTACATAAGGTCTCTGAGGGCCTGAGACTACTGATTTATTCAGTTACCTCTGCGAAGGCTGACGTCAATACTACATAAAGATGTGGAAAATTCTTTGACTGAGAACGCAAGAAGCACCATTTTCTCTGTGCAGGGTGTTACGGAGACATTAGGTATTGATGTGTGTTAATGGTTCTTTGGTTCTACTTATCTAGTGGTATGTGGTACGGTGCTTTTCCAAACAAATGCTTCACAGTTGTAGGTGGACATCAGCCCATTGACTTTGACAATCTTACTAGGCGCGGAGCAAGTGGTGTTACATTCCAATCTTATACCACACTTCCTGAACATAAGCCTCTTGACATATTTTACCTATGCATCAATTAAAGTGGAATTACTGCACTTTCAGTGATTGTTTAACACCTTTTTTGGCCTTTTTTCCCAGCATAGTATGAACCATGTGAAACAAATTGCTCAAACGCTAAAGATGTGAGGGAGGGCACTGTCAGCTGAAAATTCATTACACTGAGAAACAAGTAGGCATCCTGCAATGGTTTTGTGCCATTAAGGAATCCTTAATTGACGGGTTATTGACTGAGCGCTACACAGCTCTACATTAGAATCGAATCACTGCTAAAAAAACTATTGAGAAGACATGCAGAGGAACATGGTCCACATTTTCGGGACACCATTGGGTCACGACATGGGTGGTCTCCTGAAAATGGTGAATGGTCTTATTGGATGAACTACTGAGCAACATTGAGAAGTTCTGAAGCAGTGACCATTGGGAAAACCAACAAGGTAGATACTAAAATGTTTGCTTGCAAGGTGATGGGAGGTTGAATAATAACCTTGGTTTTGATGTTGCTTGTGGAAAGAGGCAAGACCCTGTGGAGGGTCTCTCAAAGCTGCATGTTAATGAACCTGAGAGTCTTCCCTCGGATGAACATTGAAAGCATAGACTCATTGTTCTCGCAACACTCGGTGCTAAGAGTGCATTCCTGAAGTTTCTCTCAACTGAGCTCTCCCTGTTGTTATAAGAAAATTGATTATTGGTTGCAAAGTGTGGGAGTCCTTCACAAGCACCTGACTCTCTCAGTACACCAGAATAGAGTTGTCCAAGACCTATGCTGGGGAGATTGTGTGGCCTACTACTCCGGTTTGCTAGTACACAGTCAACAACATTGACCAAGTCATTGTCCAGTCAGTGCTTTTTCTTATCAAATGGAAAAGTACATTATTACACATAGACTGCTGAATATTATGCATTTTAATTTACAAATATCTATAAAGAAGGCAGATAGAAGTACCTATGGTTACACTATCCTACAAACTCACACCCATACTAAGCACTGAACCAAAAGGCCATTCTACCCCCACAGATAAAAGAAACAATATAGAGGGGTGTTTTTATAAAATAAATTGAGGCCTACTGGCTTTGTCAGGCTGTCACCACATGAATACAAAACAGAAACATGCCATATGAATTCTAATGCAACATTATTAAAAATGATCATGGATGGTACTATCTAACTTCAATAACCTTCATTCAACCTTTTAACATTTAATTGATTCTAAGCATTATCAATACAAGTCTAAGGGTCCAATAGTCTTACTTCCACATTTAACATGCTGCTTCTGCAGATTTAAAACCAAACAACTGAGATCTCTGCACTCCAAAGTCTTTGCCCTCCCTGGGGGATTTGAAGAAAATGTTATGGAACCCCATTCATGCTGTTTTCCCACCTGGTCCCTGGGGTACCAGGCTTCTCTTGCTGTTTTGTCCTGTGCCTTTGATCTGTTTTTAATGATGTTTGTGTTGTTTTGATCCTTGGAGCAACTCTAGCACCAGGGCTAATTTGCTCAGGCCTTCTTGGCAAGGGTCGCCCCCCAAAGGCGGCAAAGCACTGTTGGGTAGCTCTGCCCCTCTTGGGGGCAGATCAGCCTATTTGTTTTAGGCCCGTCTGCTCCCAAGGTCCCAAGAGGGGAAGAATCCACTGAGCCCCAGGGATCATGTGTGTGTGCTTTGTGTGGGTGGGGTGGCCCCTTGGGCAAGGGTCGCCCCCTAAAGGAGGCAATACATTCTATGCCATTTCTGTCCCGCTTGGGGGGCAGATTGGCCTTTTTTTTAGGCCTCTATGCCCCCGGGAGGGGGGGGGGGGGAAGCCACCAAGACACCAGGGAATATTTTTCTTTCCTTTGTTATTTTTTGTGTTGGGACGCCCCCTTAGGCAAGGGTCGCCCACCCAAAGGGGGCAAAGCACTGCTGGGCTGTTCTACCCCCCTTGGGTGCAGATCAGCCTATTTTATTTGGCCCATCTGCCCCCAAGGGGTGGCAGAATCCACTTAGCGCCAGGGATCCTGTGTGTGTGCTTTGTGTGTGGGAGGGTGGCCCCTTGGGCAAGGGTGGCCCCCAAAGGGGGCAATATATTTTATGCTATTTCTGCCCACCCCCGGGGCAGATCGGCCTATTTTTTAGGCCCATCTGCAGAAGCCACTAAGGCACCAAGGATTTTGTTTTGTGGGAGTGGCGGCCCCTTAGGCAAGGGATTCAGCCCAATACTGGTGGCCATTTCTGTCCCCCTTTGGGGCAGATCAGCCTAGTTTTATTAGGCCCGTCTGCCCCCAAGGGGGGCAGAGAACACTAGACACCAGGGAAAATTTCTAAATGTTTGGTGGCGGGGTGTTTGTCAACTGGCGAAATATTTGCATTTGTGATTATAACAGTCTATTTCTCCTTTTTGTTTTAGTTCAAAGCTTTTGCTTCCTTTGTTGTGCCTTGTTGCGGTTTTGGCAGTGGTTGTCCTGCGGTTTTAGTAGTTGCATGTTTTAGGTAAGTGAATAAATTTACTCCAAAGAAGTATTGTTGCCATACATGTTTGTAGGTGGTGTACTAAATGCAGGATTGTGTGTGAAATTGTCCTTAGATTTATGCACAGCGATATTTGTGTTGTCTTATGTGTAATTTGCTTTTCTTTTTTCTTTTTAGTGGAATATAATTGGTGATTGTTGTGGCTGTGCAGAGTAGTTGCTGGTGAGTCTAGCTTTTTCAGGCAAGTGAGTGGTATAGTTTTTGAGTTTATAATTCTTAGTAATAAAGCCACACTTTGTTTATTACTTATCTTAAACAGTTCTGGTTGTTGGTGGTGCATTTGTCCAGTTACTTTTCGTAGGAAGGATCATGCTAGCCTTAGGATGATCGCTCATCAGGTTGTTGGTCTGCTTTTTGAGTCGTCTTCTGACCATGATAATGAGACTGACTCTGCATCTGAAGCAGAGGAAGAGTGCAAGATGCTGGAAGTAAATTGTCTGTCAGAGAGGAATCATCTGATGATAAAGCCATTCTCAATGCTGAAGAAGTGCCTGTTTTAGAGGAGGACACTGATGTGCCAATGGTGCAGCAGCCAGCGGCTAAAAGGCTTCCCACTGGAAGACCTGAACTCTGGGTTGCCCCAAACATGGAGTAGCCACAGTTGCCTTCCTTTACTGGTCTCCCAGGTTGTAGAGTAAATACGGAAACATTTTGCCTGCCAATTTCTTTGAGTTGTTTATGGACGATGTATTTTTGGAAGAGATTGTTGAGCAGACTGATTTGTATGCAGAGCAGTATCTGAGGGACAACGCTGCCAGACTTAGCCACACTCTAGATCTAGCCCGTGGATTCCAACAAATCTGGAAGAGATGAAAAAGTTCTTGGGTTTAACTTTTTTGATGGGGCTGATAAGGACACCATCACTGTCTTCATATTGGTCCATCATCCCTTGATGGCAACTGCTATATTTCCTGCAACCATGATTCGTAACCGGTATGAGCTTCTTCTGCGGATGTTGCATTTTGTTGATAATGCTTAAGCCTTGCCACAAGATCATCCTGATTCTGACCTTCTTTTTAAAATTAGACCTCTCCTTGATCATTTTGTAGATCGGTTTTCAGAGATCTATGTTCCAGGCAAAGAAATATCTATAGATGAGACTTTGGTCCTGTTCAAGGGTCGTTTGGTTTTTAGGCAGTACATTCCTAGCAAGAGGACACGGTATGGAATTAAATTGTATATGTTATCTGAAAGTAGTACAGGATATGTTTATAATTTCCAGGTCTACACTGGTAGGGATTCCAATATTGACCCTTTGGTTGTCCACCCACTTTTGGAATTAGTGAGAAAATTGTGTGGGAACTTGTTAGACGAGTGTTCAACAAAGGTCACCATTTGTTTGTAGATAACGTCTACACTGGAGATCAATTATTCAAGGAATTGTTCAGAGTGGACACTGTTGCTTGTAGCACAATCAGCTCTAATTGGAAAGGCTATCCAAGAGAGCTTGTCTGTAAAAAATGTAAGAAGGGACAGTGCAGTGCCTTACGAAATGATGAGCTGCTAGCTCTGAACTTTGTAGACAAGAGGGATGTGTACATGCTAACTACCATCCATGATGAGAGTACTTCACCTGTGGCTGTTTGGGGTCAAATTGTTGATGTGTGGAAACCTGTGTACATTTTAGACTACAATAAGCACATGGCTGGTGTTAATAGAGTAGATCAGAGGTTGGGGCCTTACATTGCTGCTCGTAAGTCTTGCATTTGTGATTATAACAGTCTATTTCTCCTTTTTGTTCTAGTTCAAAGCTTTTGCTTCCTTTGTTGTGGCTTGTTGCGGTTTTGGTAGTGGTTGTCCTGCGGTTTGTGTAGTTGCATATTTTAGGTAAGTGAATAAATTTACTCCAAAGGAGTATTGTTGCCATGCATGAATGACATGTTTGTAGGTGGTGTACTAAATGCAGGATTGTGTGTGAAATTGTCCTTAGATTTATGCACAATGATATTTGTGTTGTCTTATGTATAATTTGCTTTTCTTTTTTCTTTATAGTGGAATATCATTGGTGATTGCTATGGCTCTGCAGAGTAGTTGCTGGTGAGTCTAGCTGTTTGAGGCAAGTGAGTGGTATCGTTTTTGAGTTTATAACTCTTAGTGATAAAGCCACAATTTGTTTATTACTTATCCTACACAGTGCTGGTTGTTGGTGGTGCATTTGTCTAGTTACGTTTCATAGGAAGGACCGTGGCTAGCCGTAGGATGATCGCTCAGCAGGTTGTTGGTCTGCTTTTTGAGTCGTCTTCTGACCATGATAATGAGACTGACTCTGCATCTGAGGCAGAGGAGGAAGTGCAAGATTCTGGAAGTGAATTTTCTGTCAGATAGGAATCATCTGATGATGAAGCCATTCTCAGTGCTGAAGAAGTGCCTGTTTTAGAGGAGGACACTGATGTGCCAATGGTGCAGCAGCCAGCGGCTGAAAGGCTTCCCACTGGAAGACCTGAACTCTGGGTTGCCCCAAACATGGAGTAACCACAGTTGCCTGCCTTTACTGGTCTCCTAGGGTGTAGAGTAAATATGGAAAACTTTTTGCGTGTCAATTTCTTTGAGTCGTTTATGGACGAGATATTTTTGGAAGAGATTGTTGAACAGACTGATTTATGTGCAGAGCTGTATTTGAGGGACAACGCTGCCAGACTTAGGCCGCACTCTAGAGCTAGCCGGTGCATTCCCACAAATCTGGAAGAGATGAAAAAGTTCTTGGGTTTAACTTTTTTGATGGGGCTGATAAGGAAGCCATCACTGTCTTCATATTGGTCTACTAGTCCCTTGATGGCAACTGCTATGTTTCCTGCAACCACAAGTCCTAATTGGTATGAGCTTCTTCTTCGGATGTTGCATTTTGTTGACAATGCTTTAGCCTTGCCACAAGATCACTCTGATTCTGACTGTGTTTTTAAGATTAGACCTGTCCTTGATCATTTTGTAGATCGGTTTTCAGAGATCTATGTTCCAGGCAAAGAAATATCTGTAGATGAGACTTTGGTCCTGTTCAAGGGTCGTTTGGTTTTTAGGCAGTACACTCCTAGCAAGAGGACACAGTATGGAATTAAACTGTATATGTTGTCTGAAAGTAGTACAGGATATGCTTATAATTTCCAGGTCTACACTGGTAGGGATTCCAGTATTGACCCCCGCGGTTGTCCGCCCGCTTTTGGAATTAGTGAGAAAATTGTGTGGGAGCTTGGTAGACGAGTGTTCAACAAAGGTCACCATTTGTTTGTAGATAACTTCTACACTGGAGATCAATTATTCAAGGAATTGTTCAGAGTGGACACTGTTGCTTGTGGCACAATCTGCTCTAATCGGAAAGGCTATCCAAGAGAGCTTGTCTGTAACAAACTTGAGAAGGGACAGTGCAGTGCCTTGCGGAATGATGAGCTGCTAGCTCTGAACTTTGTAGACAGGAGGGATGTCTACATGTTGACTACCATCCATGATGAGAGTACTTCACCTGTGGCTGTTTGGGGTCAAGTTGTTGAAGTACGGAAACCTGTGTGCATTTTAGACTACAATAAGCACATGGTTGGTGTTGATAGAGTAGATCAGAGGTTGGGACCTTACATTGCTGCTTGTAAGTCTTACATTTGGTATAAAAAATTAGCAGTTCACCTGTTCCACTTGGCAACTTTTAATACTTTTGTTGTGTTCAAGAATAGTTCTCCAGAGTCAAGGATGACATTTGTGAAATTTCCGGAGTCTGTCATAGCGAGCTTTGTTGTGCTGGAATAGACAAGAGTTCGCAGAGAAGCAGTGGTGGAGGATGTGGCAAGATGGAAAGATCATCACCTTGCTGAGCACATTCTTCCCATGGCCAAAAAAGACTTTCCTGCTAAGAGATGTAGAGTCTGTGTTCGAAGAGGTATCAGGAAAGAGACTAAGATGTACTGCCCTAATTGTCCTTCAAAGCCAGAGCTGTGTGTGGGTGGCTGTTTCAGGAGCTACCACACACAGAAGAATTATTTAGAAATACCGTGAGCATAAACTGCTGTTTTATATTTTCATATGTTCAGTTTCACGGTTGGCATTACTGTCATGTATTCAGTTAGAGATTTTGTGTTTGTAGTTTTGTACATATTTATAATTAGTGGTTTCTTTGTTGTTCAAAACCAAAAAAAGGTGATGGCAGTGTGCATGGACTGGCACTTGGCTGGCGGTGTGCGTAAGTGGCGCTTGGCTGGTGGTGTGTGTGGAGGGGCGCTTGACTGGCAGTGTGCGTGGAGTGGTGCTTGGCTGGCAGTGTGCATGGAGTGGCGCTTGGCTGGCAGTGCCAGCCAAATGCCAGTCCACACACTCAAATCAGCTGGTGTGATTACTGTATCAGGCATGTGGGCGTATGAAAGTGACGGGCCCTTGAATGGCGCTGTCTGTTGATGCAAGTGTTGTAATGTGCTGGGCCCGCGGCTGGTGGCGTGAATGGTCTTGTGCATGTCATGTATAAAAGGTGTGCAAATGTACTGTAAAGCGGTTGGTGCCTTGACACGGCTTTAGAGCTCACGAGCTGTGAGTCATTGGTTCAGTTTTTTGGCCTTTCAGTTAATAACTGTGCAATTCACTTTTGTGAAATCTCTTGTTTATAAAATTTGATCTAATGAACCATCACTCAACCTCCTGCCAAATACAAACAGTATATGTGGTAAAAATGACAAAACCTGCTCCGCTGTAATCAGGCGTTGCAGCATACCTGTGACACGCTAGGAAGCATGCCACCAACTTGGTTGGTGGGAGAGGGGTCTTTTTAATGTAACGTAAGTGCGTTTCTTTTCACAATTTTAGTGTTTGGAACATCGCAGAAGTCCGTGGACATATCAACATTTTCTTTGACAACACTACTTGTGTTTGGGGGGGGTGCACCTATGTTTTTGGTCCCGGGTGCGGCCTTCTTGTAGGGAAACCTACCAAACCCGGACATTATTTTAAACTAGACACCACAAGGAGTCCAGGGAGGTATGGCTTGCGTGGATCCCTCAACATTTTCTTACCCATTCTCCTCTGCAAACCTCAAAAGTTGCTTAAACAAGCATATTGTCCTCACTTTTCTTTGTAGGATCACTGTTCTGGCACAAATTACCTACCACCCAGCATTCCCCACAGTCTCTCACTTGTGTGGGTCCCCAAAGCACAGTCAGCCTAAAGATGTTTAAAGGAAAAATATGTGCTTATCGACTCGCTGTGCTATCCTCTCAATCTCTACAGGTTTTTGGCCTTTTTCTATAGCTGGCACCTGGGCCACCCACACAAGTGAGGGATCATTTTTATCGGGAGACTTGCGGGAACGCTGGGAGGAGATAATGTGTGGCTCCTCTCAGATTCCAGAACTTTCTGTCACCGAAATGTGAGGAAAATCTGTTTTTTTGCCAAATTGTGAGGTTTGCACAGGATTCTGGGTAACAGAATATGGTGAGAGCCCCATAAATCACAGCATCTTGGAATCCCCTAGGTGTCTACTTTTCAAAATGCACAGGTTTGGTAGGTTTCCTGTTAGACTTGGCATCCTTGGCATGGTCTCTTCTAACATTTTGCCTCTGTTCCCCAGGTTGTTGATATGTGCTGGACCCTGTTTTTGCTGTTTTTGTTACTCTGGGCACTTTATCACTGCTATCCAGTGCTAAAGTGCAAGTGCTCCTATGTAAAATGATTGGATTTCCATGATTGGCATATTTGATTTACTGCTATGTCTCTGGTTCAGTGCACTAGAGGTGCCTAGGGTCTGTAAATCAATTGCTACTAGTGGGCCTGCAGCACTGGTTGTACCAACCCACATTAGTAGCCTTGTAAACATGGCTCAGACCTGTCACTGCAGTGTCTATGTGTGCAGTTTTAAACTGCCAGGCCTAAACCTTCTCTTTTCTTACATGTAAGACACCCCTAAGGTAAGCCCTAGGTAGCACCAGGGGCAGGGTGCAGTGTATGTTTAAGGTAGGACATATACTAATGTGTTTCATACGTCCTGGCAGTGAAATACTGCCAAATTTGTTTTTCACTGTTCCAAGGCGTATATCTCTCATAGGTTAAAATGGGGGCTACGTTTAAATAGGATTAAAGTGTAGATTCCCTGTGGGAGCAGATGGACATGTGGAGTTTGGGGTCTCCTAACTCACAATTTAAAAATGCATCTTTTAGTAAAGTTGGTTTTGAGATTGTGTATTTGGAAATGCCACTTTTAGAAAGTAGGCATTTTCTTGCTTAAACCATTCTGTGATTCTGCCTTCTTGTGGATTCATTCCTGTCTGGGTTAGTTTGATAGTTGGGCTGTTTGCAACTCTCTCTAGACAGTGACACAAAGGGAGCTGGGGTGTAGCCTGCATATCATGATATGCCATCTGTGCTAGGAGGGAGCGGAGGAGTGATCACTTACACCTCAAAGGGCAGTGTCTGCCCTCACACAATGTAGTCTCCAACCCCCTGGTGTGTATCTGGGGCCTGGCCTGGGCAAGGCAGGATCTCACAAACAAGAGAGACTTTCCTTTGAAGTAGGCCTACTTTAAAGGCCAAAATGGGTATAAGGAGAGCACCCAAACTCCTTAAAAATGTGATCAGTTCTGGAAATCAATAGGAACCTCTGCCTGGAGAAGAGCTTAGGAGCAGCGAGAAGTGCTGCCCTGCCTGTGACCATGCTTTGTGGAGCTATCGTGCAGTTGCTGCTTCTGCCTGTGCAAGGGGTCAAAGACTGGACTTTGTTGTGCAATCCTGCTTGTGAAGAAATCTCCAAGGGCTTGTCCTGAACTTGCCTTCTGTTGTTAAAGTCTCAGGGCCATCAAAGACTTCCCCTGTCAGCACCTGGACTCTCTGCTGAGACTCCTGCCCTGCCAAGTGGTGCCCTATACAAGTCCTGGGCCCTTGAAAGGTGAAGCTGACAGACCAAGACTGAAAATCCATGCACAGACCGCCGTGTGGGGAAAATTTGATGCACCTTCCGAGACACAGCTGAGAAACGACGCGCCGCCGGCTTCGCAGCTGAAATCTATGCTCCAACTGTATTGCCGCTGGAAGATCGACGCACGCGGCTGGAGGAACGACACGCAACACCCACTGACGGAGGCTGATAACATCACAACCCACATAACGTGGTTTTGCTGATACCGTGTGGCAGGATTTCCAACGCAAACCTCACTGGGTGCAGAAAATCAACGCAAAGCCTGCCCGGACCCGAGGTGAATGTACGGATCGAAGCATCGCTCTCCTGTGGAGAGGAAAAATGACGCATGCCAACCCGACCGGAGGAGGAACGACGCAAGGTCTCGTTTCCGAGTGAGAAATCGACACATCGCTGGCCTTTTCCGACTCACACTCATCCGTGCGGTGTAATTTTGACGCAACCCAGGTACTTTTTCATACTTAGAGCGTTACTACTGTTTTCTAAGGATTTAAGACTCTTTTTATTTTTTAATTCAGAATTTGACTTGATTTTGTTGTTCTGGTCTTGTTTTGTTTAGATAAATATTACCTATTTTTCTAAACCTGTGTCATGCCATTTTGTTGTGTTTTCCCTGAGTTACTGTACGTGTTGGTACAAATACTTTACACCTAGACTCTGAAGTTAAGCCTGCCTGCTTTTGCCAAGCTACCAAGGGGGTGAGTGGGGGGTTAACTGAGGGTGATTCTCCTTTACCCTGACAAGAGTGAGGGTCCTTGCTTGGAAAGGGGGTAACCTGACTGCCAACTAAAGACCCTATTTCTAACATTTCCCCAGGCGCTGGCTGAGCTAGAGGTCAAAATCCTCAGCTAGGCCCTTTGCAAAGAACAGCTCTGTTTTCTTTGGGGAAAATGTGATGTGTCCATGTTGTGTTTTGGGGGCATTTCCGGTCACGGGTACTATGCCTACCCATACAAGAGAGGTACCATTTTTATCGGGAGACTTGTGGGAATGCTGGATGGAAGGAAATTTGTGGCTCCCCTCAGATTCGAGAACTTTCTGTCACCGAAATGTCAGGAAAAAGTGTTTTTATTTTTGTTTGCCAAATTTCGAGGTTTGCACAGGATTCTGGGTAACAGAACCTGGTGGGAGCCCCACAAGTCACCCCATCATGGATTCCCCTAGGTGTCGAGTTTTAAAAAATGCACAGGTTTGGTATGTTTCCCTATGTGCCGGCTGAGCTAGAGGCCAAAATCCACAGCTGGGCACTTTGCAAAAAACAGCTCTGTTTTCTTTTGGAAAATGTGATGTGCCCATGTTGTGTTTTGGGGCACTTCCTGTCGCAGGCACAAGGCCTACCCACACAAGTGAGTTACCATTTTTATCAGGAGACTTGGAGGAACGCTGGGTGGAAGGAAATGTGTGGCTCCTCTCAGATTTCAGAACTTTCTGTCTCCAAAATGTAAGGAAAAAGTGTTTTTTTGGCCAAATCTTGAGGTTTGCACAGGATTCTGGGTCACAGAACCTGGTGAAAGCCCCACAAGTCACCCCATCTTGGATTCCCCTAGGTGTCTAGTTTTAAAAAATGCACAGGGTTGCTAGGTTGCCCTAGGTGCCAGCTGATCTAGAAATCTAAAATCCACAGCTAGACACTTTCCAAAAAACAGGTCAGATTTCAATGTAAAAATGTGATGTGTTAATGTTGCGTTTTGGGGCATTTCTGGTCGCGGGCACTAGGCTTCCCCACACAAGTGAGGTACCATTTTTTTAGGGAGACTTGGGGGAACACAGAATAGCAGAACAAGTGTTGTTGCCCCTTGTCTTTCTCTACATTTGTTCGTTCGAAATGTAAGACATTGTGTAAAAAAGACATCTATTGGAGAAATACCCTGTAATTCACATGCTAGTATGGGGAACCCGGAATTCAGATGAAAATAACCACTACTTCTCAACATCTTATCTTGTGCCCATTTTGGCAATACAAAGGTTTCCTTGATACCTATTTTTCACTCTTTATATTTCAGCAAATGAATTGCTGTATACCCGTTACAGAATGAAAACCCACTTGACGGTGCAGCTCATTTATTGGCTCTGGGTACTTAGGGTTCTTAATGAACCCACAAGCCCTATATATCCCCACAACCAGAAGAGTCCAGCAGACGTAACGGTATATTGCTTTCAAGAATCTGACATGGCAGGAAAAAGTTACAGAGTAAAACGTGGAGCAAAATAACTACTTTTTTCACCTCAATTACAATATTTATTTATTTTAGCTGTTATTTTCTGTAGGAAAACCTTGTAGGATCTACACAGAAAACCCCTTGGTGAATTCAGAATTTGGTCTATTTGTCAGAAATGTTTAGCTTTCCAGGATCCAGCATTGGTTTTGCACACATTGTTGTCACTAACAGGAAGGAGGCCAAAAGCACAAAAAATAGTAAAAATGGGGTATGTCCCAGTAAAATGCCAAAATTGTGTTGAGAAGTGTGGTTTTCAGATGTAATTCGTCTGTCCCTGAAAGCTGGAAAGATGGTGATTTTAGCACCACAAACCCTTTGTTGATGCCATTTTCAGGGAAAAAACCACACGCCTACTTCTGCATCTCTTTTTTCCCATTTTTTTTACTGTACTTTGGCTAATTTCTTTGTCTCCTCCAGGGGAACCCACAAACTCTGGGTACCTCTAGAATCCCTTGGATGTTGGAAAAAAAGGACGCAACTTTGGCGTGGGTAGCTTATCTGGACAAAAAGTCATGAGGGCCTAAGCCTGAACTGCACCTAATAGCCAAAAAAAGGCTTGGCACCTGAGGGGAAAAAGGCCTGGCAGCGAAGGGGTTAATTTGAATGTTAAACACACTATTATAAATAACTACATTTTTATTATATTGTTACAACATTAAGGGGGTTATTACAACTTTGAAGGAGGTGTTAATCCGTCCCAAATGTGACGGATATACCACCAGCCGTATTACGAGTTCCATAGGACATAATGGACTCGTAATACGGCTGGTGGTATATCTGTCACTTTACCGTCACTTTTGGGATGGATTAACACCTCCTCCAAAGTTGTAATAACCCCCTAAGTATTCTTAAATATACTTGCAAAAAGAAGTAGGAGCTCTAAAATATAAAATAGTTTACTTTACTTTTTAAAACTAATTTTCAACATTCTATATTAACTTAAACACTGAACCACAATTTTCATTTTTAACAATAAAAAAGTCAAAGTTGCAATGCTAATTTAATGTAAAATAATACCACTTAAATCCCTCAATATACAGAGGTAAATTCATCTGCTTAATAATAATAAACTGACTGACTAAGGGGCAGATTTAAGAAAAGTGGCGCTGCACCTAGGGAAGTGCCACTTTCCTTGCGGCCCTTAGCGCTCCCCTACCGCCACCATGTGTGTGCCCTATTTAAAATAAGATGCACGATGGTGCAGGCTAGGGGGGTAATAGCGTCATTTTATTATGCTATTGATGTATTCTGCAGGAGTAGCACCAGCACATTTTGGCACTACTCTTGCAGAGTACTTATGGGCACAATATAGATAATGGTATGCCCCCTTTTAACATGTGCTCTGAGCAGGCGTTAAACGAGCCGAGAAAAATTACGCAAGGAAATCTGTTAGATCACCTTGCCCATTTTTTCAGCCCCCCTAAAGGGGGATCCCCCCTTTTGCATCCATTATGCCAGGCACAGGCATAACGTAGGGCAAAGGGTTCCAGAGTGGCGCAAGCATGCAATGTGCCACTTTGTAAATATGGTGCTGCGTTCTTAGCCTTCTACTGCCACATTACCATCACAAAATGAAGCTAATGTGGCATTAGATGGCACTAGTGGCTCTTAAATATGCCCCTAACTTTTTCTACAAATATAAAACCTGATTTTGTTTTTTACAATTTATATTGATTGAACAGTCAGATTATTTTCAATTAATGTAGAATTTATTTGAAATGTACTAAATGTGATGATATAAATTGATAAATTGTATACAATTATTGATGTTTCACTAAATTAATATATCCATAAAATAAATCAATAACTGTCCAATGTCTCAAAAAACATACAATTGAAAAATAATATCAAGTATTTAAAATAAATTATCATGTACAAAAATACACATTTTAAAATTAGTATTGTAATTTAACTCAAATTTTATATACAATATTTTAAAGTAAACATTACACAGCCAATCCCTCAATCAACCAAACAATCTGAAGAACAACATTAAAAGTGTTAAATAAATAAAAACCTTAAATAACTTAAATACGCATTTTTGAACATTCAGGAGCCATATCACTCTGCCACTAACCTCCATTTTTACACTTATAGAAATGATTTCAAGGTTTGGATATTTCTTCGGTGGGAGTTCTGCTGTAATGCCAATCTCAGAAACTGTCTGAAAATAACACTACGGGCCTGATTATGAGCTAAGGTGTTATTTACTCCCCCCCAGATAAATAACAAAACTGTGGAGTAGGTTAGTTATCAGGTGCAATAAATAATACTTATGAGTTTATTGGGGATGACTTGAGGATTTCGGTGTTTAACACACCCAAAATCTATATGATACAGTAAATACCGTATATTTGACCCTGCTAACTTTTGTCAGGTTTGACCAGCCTGAATGTAAAGAAGGTTATATTATGTAACACATCTGATAATTATCTGATGTTTTAAATACCTTCAAATTCGTAAATCCCATGCGTAAACACAAGTTTAGTCAGTGGCTTTTGAAAGACTTACTGCTACTAAAAACACATTCAAGAAAAACTGTTGTTTTAATCAATGATATTGAATGTAGAGTTTTTAAGAATGTATCTGCATCAGCCATTTACAATCACATTATCAATGGCAACTTCAATGTACAAATAAAATCTGGATTAATCAAATCAAATCAGGGTTTATAAACCACAACCACTCACCCATAAGGATCTCAAAGCGGATTAATGGGGAACTGTTATTCCATTTTTAAAATCTTTAGCATGATAGGTTTTATTAATGGATTTTGTGGAAAGCAAAAACATGCAGATTAGACACAGCAAAGTATTAAGATTCATGTTTTTAGGTTGCCCCTAAAAAAGGAATGCTGTATGCCCCTTGTTGAAAATGTGCCCTTTCTGCAGGGACTCCCCAAACTTATGCTTTCTGTTAGCCCTTGTTTTTTCTGGAATTAGGACTCCCTGAATTTTACCCTACCAACTACCGGTTAAGTACATCTGCTCTTTCCCTTTAACATGGTGAACTTGGTATACACATGAGTGATAATTTGCTTATAAGTCCCTAGCATATGGTACTACATGTACTCTGTAAATACAATGCTACTAGTGGGCTGGAGTACTCATTGTACCACCCATTAAAGTAGCACCATGAAACATATCTCAGGCTTAGTACTGCAGTCTGTGTGTGCCGTTTTTAAAACTGCCATTCCAACCTGTTAAAATATTCCTTCAGCCAGGCGTTAAAGCTTGCTTTTAGTACTTACAAGTCATCTCTAAAGTAGGCCCAAAATCCACAGAGTGCATGGAATGTGAAAAGAAGCACATGTGTACCTAAGTTTTACATGTGCTGGCAGTGAAAAAAACCCAAAGCCATTTCTTTTTAATTTGGCAAGACTAGCCTCCTGTAGACTAACACTGTTTTACATTATTACATTCAATAAGTGATAAAGTCAGTACGGAAACATTAAAAACAATATTGTCCATTCATTTCAATTGTAATTCAACATCCTCTTTATTGGTCAAGTCGGATTTTAAATTAGTATTTTGAAACCTTCCATTTTTAGAAAATTGACATTTTTCTGCCTACATTAAATATGTCTTTTTGCCAGTGTCCAGGGTCACATGACTGTTAATGGTTTTTTTTTTTTTGGCGTGATGTGTATTCCTCTCAGACAATTGACAAAGTTCCTGGGTGGAGAAAGGTGATGGTTTTCCTGAGAGAATGGCTGGGGATGAGTTGTGTCCCTGCCCTGACTGCAAGTCAGTAGCCTGGGTGTTTACTGAACACTTGTTGACTTCAGAAAATGCCTATCCTCTCACTGGTAAATGCAGCTTACACCTGGGCCTGCCTACCCTTTGTTTCACTAGATAGACTGGAGTCATTCCCTGGGCAAAGGAAACTGACCAGAACCAGTTTTAGGGTTAGACAAAGGCGTGTTTCCAACACAAGCGTAGAACTATGCAGAGCCTCGCATTGCAGCAATACACAGCTCCCGATTGACTGCTTGAATGGATCCAGCACAGACCAGTGCAGGACCATGCAGGACCTTGCTTCGCAGCACTGTGCATCTCCTGATCAATGCTTTCACATGATCTGATGAAGAGCTTCACATAGCAGCACAATGCAGCTCCTGATCGGCGGCTTCAACAGACCCAATGCAGTGATGCAGAGTCTTACATCACAAGCCAAGTGCAGCCACAGTACCAACTATAGAAGGTACTACTCCCAGTGGACTGAACCTGATCCTTCTCCTGACCCATTCTTCATAGCCGTCACCCTGAACTTGTGGCTTTGTCCTAGTCCAGCACAACCAGATACCAGTAGAAGGTGCTATTGTATACCTGAAATTTAAAAAAAACCTCACAACTCAGCTTCTACTGATTGGAGTTTTGTGTTTTTAGTGCCCTTTTAGTTATTACAATATTTTCTATGAATCTAAGTTAATTGGGATTCCCTTTATTACTATGTGAGTGCATCATAAATATTTTACACATTGCCTCTAAGTAAGCCTGATTGCTAAGTGCAGAGGTTCCAGAGGGTTAAGCACATGTATATTTAGTGAATTTAGTGGTTCACACCGACAAGGATTGTGATTATTGCTTGGATTGGGTTCTCAAGCCTCTCAAACATAATCCAATTTCTTTCACTAGTCTATTCAGATAATGGTTGAATATGCTAAAGTTAAGAATTTATGGTGTAATATTATAGATATGAAGCACTGAGTAAAGAGTCTAGAAATTAGACTTCAGGTTGTGGTAATTCTTTTGAATGACAAGTCTTTATTTTAGATACGTGACCCATTTTCTGAAGCTTTAGATTCAGCTAGATCTTGTGATGACCAAAAGATTCCTACATGGAAAATGGAAACATACAACTAATTTAACTACTGAAGATTGTATTTCAGAAATACTGAGCTTCTCAGTTGTTGAGTAGTTGAATTTTAAACAGAGGCATAAGCAAACTCTGACAAGATGTGAAAGGTCTTCCAAAGCTACATGTATGTGGTGAAGCAGGGATCTCACTTAAATATCAGTTTATGAGTTAAGGCTTACCCTGATATCAGGGTGAATGCACTGCATCTCAAGTCGATGGGCTTTGATGTAAGATGAGATTAACCAGGAGCTGCACATCAATTAAACTGTCATCACAATGTCAATTACTATCTTTAGTCCATTATGACAGTTGATCTGAGTTCAAAAGATTTATTTATGTCTTTTTAATAGCTTATCTTTATTGAAAATCTGCATATGATGTCATTAATATAAATCAGTATTTAATAAATCAAATTAATCAATCAATATCAAAACAATTGCATTAAGCACGTTCCATGAAGGAAGAAGTCCTTATTTTATGAATAAGAATATATTTGGAAGCACTAGAAAAAGGTGTCAGTCAGGACTCATAAGGAGCTTCAAATAGAGAGATTAAACCATAAAGCTTCAGAATCAAACATTAGTTATCGGTCAAAGCAGAACTTCCCATAAACAGAGGTTCAAGAAGCCCAGTAGACTCTCAGAACAATAAAGATTCAGTCAGAACAATGAATGAGTCTGGAGATAGTTGCTAAATACTCTAGAAACACAAACAAATATAAAACAACATAGCTAAACGTTTGCAATATGCTTCTTCCTCTTCCTCCCATCAGCCAATCAGCTTTCCTTGTTTTCATGGGAACAGGGACATCTTGTCCGTTTCTCACCGGGGAACAATAGTCAACAGACAGCAATGTTTAAGTGAATAGTTTCTATCAAATACTTTGAATAAATCCACAAGAGCTCTCATCATTTACTTTTCTCAAGGAAAATGCAGTTTCATGGTTAGGCTTCTACATCATTTTATTAAAACACAATCTACCCATTGATTCCCTATACTAAGTCTTTCTATGATTAGAAACATTTTCCAGAGCTACACTAAAACATTTGAATACATTATTGTATTCAATGAAAACTATGTCTATGGGGAGGTCCAAACAAACTTCTTTTACATTAAGCCATCATATTCATAGCAAGTCAGCTGTCAGAAATGAAACATTTCACATTCTTAACCTACGTCAGTTTTGCAGAAAACACCACTTTGGTTATTCAAACCTAATATATGTACATGTGACAGATTACTGTTTTTACTTGAATTAAAAAGTATTACTTCTTGTCTAAGGCCTATACTTTACTTCTGCATGCTTTTGCAATAATCTTCAAAATTGTAAAACACTTCAGCATCTAACTTCAAGATGTATAAACTTGTTACTATAATGTGCAATAAAGTAATAAGGCATTTTTGTTGATCATTCCTAATATTTTCTCAGTTACACAATTAATGTTTGAAAGAGTGTAGTATTTATTGTTTGCCTATCTTTTGTGCCTCTTGGTAGTGAAGCTCGGGAAAAAGTATTATGAATATCTGCATTGCAGCATTCTGATTAACTTGTTAGCTTTCTGGTAACCCACTGACTGCTATTAACTAACTAGATGCTTGAATCATTTTGGTTTCATTAGAGACATTTCCCTGTGTTTCTGATTGCCTGGTACTGCCTGTTGCTGATTAAATGCTCCCGCACTTAAAGCCCAGCTTCTGCCATCCAAGCTCACAACACTGGGTGTGTATATCGGAGCTCACTGCAACTCATATCCCTGGAGGAACCCAGTAAGGAGATGTGTTGCTTTGTTGGAGGATTTTCAGGGCAGGAGCAGTTGGGAGCTCGGCTTTTAGAGTGTTGAAGATCTCTGAGCGAGGTGTTACAGTCAGGAGAGTAATGTGCTGCCATCACCATCCCTTTTGCTGCCAAGGCTTTTCCCCGTCTGGTGCCAAGCCTATTTTTGGCTGTTTGGGATAGTTCGCACTTTGGCCGTCATAACGTTTTGTACACATAAGCCATCAACGCCAAATTTGCATCCTTTCTTTCCAACATCCTAGGGATTCCAGAGGGACCCAGAGTTTGTGGGTTTCCCTAGAGGAGACCAAGAAATTAGCCAAAGTACAGGTAAAATGTAGTTTTTTTTAAACAAAATGGGAAAAAGGGCTGCAGAAGAAAGCTTCAGTTTTTCCCCCTGAAAATGGCATCAACAAAGAGTTTGTATGCTAAAATCACCATCTTCCCAGATTTCAGAAATAGGCAGACTTGAATCAGAAAATCAAATTTTTCAACACAATTCTGGCATTTTACTGGCACAAACCCTATTTTTACTACTTTTGGTGTTTTCAGCCTCCTTCCAGTTAGTGACAGAAATAGGTGTGAAACCAATACTGGATCCTGGACAGCTAAACATTTCTGAAAAGTAGACAAAATTCTCAATTCAGCAAGAGGTAATTTGTGAAGATCCTTCAAGAAATTGACAGCTAAAAAAATTAATAAAAAACAAATTGAGGTGAAAAAAGAGCCATTTATGTTGATGTTTTCTTCTATAACATTTTTCAACTGTGACAGATTTTTGCAATATACCACTACATCTGCTGGACTCTTCTGGTTGCAGGGATATATATGACTTATAGGATCATCAAGAACCCTAGGTACCCAGACCCAATAAATGAGCTGCACCTTGCAATGGGTTTTAATTATATACCCGGTATACAGCAATTCATTTGGTGAAATATAAACAGTGACAAATAGGTATCAAGGAAACCTTTGTATTTCCAACATGGGCACAAGATAAGGTGTTGAGAAACAGTAGTTATTTGCACATCTCTGAATTCTGGGGTCCCCATTCTAGCATGTGAATTACAGGGCATTTCTCAAATAGACGTCTTTTTTACACACTGTCTTACTTTTGGAAGGAAAAAAATGTATAGAAAGACAAGGGGCAATAACACTTGTTCTGCTGTTCTGTGCTCCCCTGAGTCTCCTGATAAAAATGGTTCCTCACTTGTGTGGGTAGGGCCTAATGCACGCGACAGGAAACGCAACATGGACACATCACATTTTTACATTGAATTATGACGTGTTTTCTGGAAAGTGCCTAGCTGTGGAATTGGCCCTCTTGCTCATCCGGCACCTGGTGAAAGCTACCAAACCTGTGCATTTTTTTTAAACTAGACAACCATGGGAATCCAGGATGGGGTGACTTGTGGGGCTCTCAACAGGTTCGGTTACCCAGAATCTTTTGCAAACTTACAAATTTGGCAAAAAAACACGTTTTCCTCACATTTTGGTGATAGAAAGTTCTGGAATCTGAGAGGAGCCACAAATTTCCTTCCACCCAGAAGTTCCCCAAGTCTCCTGATAAAAAATTATACCTCACTTGTGTGGGTAGGCCTAGTGCCCACAACAGGAAATGCACCAAAACACAACATGCACACTCACCTTTTCCCAAAGAAAACTGACCTTTTTTTTTCAAAGTGCCTAGCTATGGATTTTGGCTTCTAGCTCAGCCGGCACGTAAGGAAACCTACCAAACCTGTGTACTTTTGAAAACTAGACACCTAGGGGAATCCAGGATGAGGTGACTTGTGGGGCTCTCGCCAGATTCTGTTACCTAGAATCCTTTGCGAACCTCAACATTTGGCAAAAATACACTTTTTCCTCACATTTTGGTGCTGCAAAGTTCTGGAATCTGAGGGAAGCCACAAACTTCCTTCCACCCAGCATTCCCCCACATCTCCCAATAAAACTGGTACCTCACTTGTGTGGGTAGGCCTAGTGCCTGCAACAGGAAATGCCCCAAAACACTACGTGGCCATAACAAAATGATCAAATACAAAACTACCAGTTTTTTGCGGGGGTACATGGGTTTTTGGTCCTGGGCTCAGCAGCAATTGTAAGAACCTGCCAGACCCAGACATTTCTGAAAACTAGACACCGGAGGGAGTCCAGAGACGTGTGACTTGCATGGAACCCCCAGTTTTTCTTACCCAGAATCCTCAGCAAACCTCACATTCAGCTAAAAAATCACATTTTCTCCACATTTTTGTGTGGGATCACCACACCGTCACATATTTCCAACCACCCAACATTTCCCTCAGTTGCCCGATAAAAATTATACCTCACTTGCGTAGGTGGGCCCAAGTGCCTGTGACAGGGAAGAGCCAAAAACATGTCTAAATTGAGGAGGTACCAAAGCGGGTGTAAAAGGGCATTTAAAAAAAAGTGTTTTCAGGCTGACAAGTGGGGCAGAATGTTTATCAGTATAAATGCAACAATGCTGGGTGGTAGGAATTTTGTGGATTCCTGCAGATTCTGGAAGGTTCCATCACAAAAATGTGGAAAAAATTTGTGATTTCAAGCAAAGTTGGATGTTTGCAGGGCATTGTGGGTAAGAAAATGGTGCGGGGTGCGTGTGAAGCACACCACCCTGGACTCACTCAGATGTTTAGTTTTCAGATGTGTCTAGGTCTCATAGATTTTTCTACATGACAGCATCCCAAATTCCAAAAACTGCAGCCCTCACCATTCCAAGTGGGGCAATTTTGAGAGTTAGACAAGCTCTTATTGCCCAAATGTAAAACCAAAACCCAAAATAATCAAATAGCCTCTTGTTTGCCATGGGATAAGATGCTTTAGTGTGCAGGGGAAGAGCTGAAAGACTGTTACCCTCTTCAGTTGGGGTGGGGGTATAACCATGCCATACTGGTTGGTTGCCACCACCCCACTATTCTTTTTTTAATTCCCTGGCATCTAGTAGACTTTCTGCCCCTCCAGGGAGTGGATTGGGGGTAATTGCCCATCATGGGCAGACCAACTTTGTCCCCATTTATGTGGGGTGGGGGTATGGCCATAACCCCACCATCTTTTCTTTAAAAAAAATGTCTGCTGGGCTTTCTCCCCCCCTTGGGGGCAGATGGGCCTTACAAAAATAGGCCAATCTGCACCCAAGGGGGTGCAGAAATGGCCACCAGTAGTGTGCCCTCATCAGGAGCACCCCCTGAACCTGGTGAGAGCCCCCTCAAACAAAAACACACACACACACCAATCCTTGTGCCTAAGTGGTTTCTACCCCCTCCCCCGGAGGCAGATCGGCCTAATCGAAATAGGCCTGGCCTAAAATAAAATTGCCCCCTCAGGAGAGCAACCCTTGCTTAAGGGGTCGCTCCCCATCTGTTAAATAAAGAATCCCAGGTGCCTAAGGTTTTCTGCGGGGGGCAGAAAAGACCTAATTCAAAAATGCCCCCCTGGGGTGCAATCCTTGCCTAAGGGGTTGCTCCTCTTTATTGTTTATATGTCACCAAACAAGATCCCTGGTGTCTAGTGGGCATTTCTGCAGCCCTATCGCTTTACGATCGGGCAGCAGAAATGCTCAGAAACACATCAAAGAAAAGGAAAGGTCTTTCCTTTCCTTTGATGCCTCTCTGCCTGCTCCCACCCCCTGATCGGAAGAGAAAGGCTTTCATTTCTCTTCCGATTGTGCTGGAAACTGAGCTTCCAGCGTGCTGGGGGCAGTCTCTGAAGAGGTCAGTGCGCGATCGCGTGCTGATGTCATCGGACATCCCTGGGGGGGGCATGAGGGGCTGGGGTGGAAGGGGAAGCGATTCCCCTATCATCCCTGCCCTTGGCCCACGGGGCGAGCACTAGTACACCCCTCGTGGGCCTGGTGCAGGACGTAATGGTTACGTCCACGGCACCTGAGCGGTGCTGTTGAGGACGTAACTATTACGTCCAAGGCACCAAAGGGGTTACACTGCCTTTGCAATTGAGGTTTTTATGGCTCCAAGAAGAATATCGGTTCCCTTTGATTTATCCTCAGATGCCACTGAATGAATGCGGGTAATAGGCGTATCCCTGCAACATAATATCATTAAAAAGTGGGCCACGGCAGGGTACCATAATTTTGGGAACTTTTTATTATCTGGGCAGATAAAAACGTGGGGACAGATAGCTGCACCATCTCACCTGACTTTGAATTCTCCTATCTCCAGATCCATGAGCATCTGGTATCAGGTACTATATCTGCATGATTTGATTGCTCTATCAACATTTACTTCAATTTTGCAATATATTGAAGAGAAAATTGCTGAGGTAAATTCAATTGTATGGCCCACAAACCTATACGAGGAGTAAACTGCAAGTGCATGATGTTTTATGCTAAACGGGCTCTGTATTATGCCCCATTTCATCTGCAGCAAATGTTTCCAACCTCCTAGGCTAAATAATTCAGATGCAACCTTCTTCTTGGAGATTTGGGCTCATGTGGTGTCTATTTGCCCCAAGCTAGTGCATTTTTGGAATAAGATCATCAATTTTATGGGCAAAAGGTTACAGGTGCACATTAAACCATATCTACAGGGGGCGTTGATTGAGATTGTACCTGTCCTATTGCAAACTAAGGCTGTAACAGCAACAGTACTTCTTTATTGGGTCTTTAGTTGCAAAGTCATTAATAAAAAGTGGAAATCCTCTACACCTCCCATATTCAAAACCTGAATATCTAAAATGCATTGCGTTAGGAAGCTAGAGGAGATGTATCCTCAGGCGACGGGCTCATTGAAGAAAGCTACGGGAATCTGGGATCCTCATAGGGAGGCAGGTGTAAGAGTGTGGGATTGATTAGTCTGCTCTTTTTAGCAAGACCAACTAAGATGTATTATTTTCCAAAAATCTTTCTCAAATATGTATTTGTTTTTCTATTTGTAAGCACCATGAATTTTAAACCTGATTAATAATAAAAAGACAAAAAAAGAAGAGGAGCCCAAGCCTCACATAGACCCCACTCTGAGTAGTCAGAAACGCCTTCATGTCACTCCGTCAAGCAAATCACACTGAAAGTGTATGAGCTCAGTACAATTCAAGGTTGTAAAAAGAACATTGAAGCAGGCTAAGAAGCAGACTAAAGAATTGGATGAGGAAAATGCTCTTTTAAATTAGAAACAGAAGGAAGTGAAGAAATAAAATGGAGGAAAAGTTGCAAAGGACTCTCAGAAGGGTCCTCTCACTGGTGGTAGAATCAGGAAGTCTGGCAAAAAATGACATGATAATGGAGATCCTTTCTGTTTTTTTTATATTAGATGGAAAGAGAACCATGGACCTGGCTGGTTTGCAACTTGTTCTTTTCCTTGAACATTTGTCTAAAATGAAACTGTTTTGTTTGTGTATCTAAGTTATTAATGAATTCAAGTTGTAAAAACAGCAAATTCTGATCACTGCTGTAAGTTGTAACACCGAGCTGGCTGCTGCGAAGTATTACACATACATTTTGAAGGTATTGGTCACACTCTTTTATAATGCTATAAAGCACAGCGGTTTTGCATTATTATTTCTGCCATCCATTCTGCTTAATGTAGTTGGCATGTGCTAAAATAATGTTTTACATTGCGTTTGCTGAGAATTCCTCGACTGCTGTCTTTCATATAAAAAAGGAAACATTGGAGGTGATGACAAGCTTCTAGCATTTACTGAACAAACATAGCAATGGGTTTGGGCACTTCACTGAAAAAATATTTCTGGTGTTAAGAACACCATGAGATATCAGAATTGTTGTTAAACACTATCTGATGACAGACTTTATCTAAAACTAACAATGAAAAAATTGTGGCACCTGCCAGAGACAAGAAGAGTTTGTGAATATTTGGAGGAGGGTGAACATCAATCCAATTAGCGCTATTAAGGATGTATAGATCAATGTATAGCCTGAGCTCACCTTATTGTTTCAGACCAATGGTCACAGGAGATAGCCATGAAGATTATGGGCCTGATTCAGATCCCATCTGATAAAATCTAAATACCATTGTTGTCTATGGTATTTAGATTTTGTCAGACAGGATATTTGTCACTGTTATAATGAAGTAACCCCTCTGCCAAGATCTAAATCAGGCTCTATGTTAAGGAGCGCAAGCAAATAAAGAGGGTCCTGGGTCTGCACCAACACACAAAGTCACATCAGGTCGCAGAAGCCACCCTCCTGTGAAGGATAGGCTCTGGCATGACCTGCATTAAAGTCAAGGCGGTTCCCTTTTAAGAGGGAATGGAGGCACCTGTAGCAATGAATCACAAACAGCCAACATACCCGAGAGCATGAGCACTAAAAGAAAAAAGAAAAGACACTGCTGTCAGCCTGAGGAACATCAAAGGAGTACTGAAGGCCCACTTTTCTGGCAGAGGGTAGCTCCATATGCCTTTGCGATGGGGCTTAAAATTTCCATATTTCTATCTATGGTGCCCCAGAGTGGGCACGGTGCACCGCTAATGTACTGAAATGTGTTAGCAGGGCAGCCAGGACTGTAGAAAGCCCCCAAAGGAACATTTATGTCAAAATTTGAAAAGTTACCCTAACTCTACTAGGGGATTGTATTGAAGATGACAAGAGAGATTTCTCATAGGTTCAAGTACTTTGGATCTTGGGTTTTTAGTTTCTAAGCTTTAGGGTGCAGGGACATTTTTTGCTAGTTTGTAAGACTTCTTTGCAGCAGGTGAAAAAATAAAAAGATACAGCATGAACACAGTGAAATAAAATAAGTAAAAATGTATCCACACAATTCCTCATCACTCTAGCTCAACATCACTCTAATAAACAGCTTTGGAACTTGTTTCATTCAACACGTGTTGGTACCTTGCTGTTATCTAACTCGAGCACTAGAGCAAAGAGAAGGAAGAGGAAAAGTGAAGGAACAGAAGGACTTATAAAACTATCATACCTCTCTCTGCTTTGTTACCACCTCTGGCCCCTAGTATATACTGCCGTAGCTGCAGTGTTCCTGTGTGTGAGCATGCTGCAGACTGTTTCTGCAAAGTCATTTTGTGTCACTGGAGTGCAAGAAACCATCTAGATTGCTGTTGCTGCCATTTTTAGTTGTGCCCTTTTAAGGGCAGTGCTTGTATATGTGGGGACTGCAGCTAGTCAGTATTGTGTCTAACACCGTGGTCTCAGAATCACAGCAGAGCTGCTGACCCTGCCATCTCTTTCTATCCATGTTGTGGAACTTTTAAGTGGAGTTGCTTTGTCAAGCGGTGTCACTGTATCGCAGCTTTCAGTTGAGTTGTGAGCTGTAGGGGACTTATTTTTATGGACGGCTGCTGAGGGTAGTCCAGGTAAGCATGTATATTAGCTGCTAAGTGATAATACAGACATCTAAAACGATTCAGGAGTTTTTTATCAAGAATAGGGAAGCTCGACCAGTAAATACTGGGGGTTCAACAGATTGTGCAGGGAAATCATCCGCTGTTAATGCCACTGCTCCCTCTTTCCTGCAGGGTATCGTGACTGGTAGCAGTATCTCCAATCACTTTCAAACCGAGGAGATTTTGCACATGGAGGAAATGGAACGCACACCCCTACCATTGAGTCCGGAGATAAGGCTGGTCCCTAATATTCCATGCAAAAATCGTTTCGAGCTTCTGTCTGAGGGAAGCGCTGTGATTGAGGTCCACGACCCTCTTACAGCTGCTAGGGCTATTGAAGCTGCCTCTTCCCTGCCTATTACTACTGACATGTGCTCTGATGTGTCTGACAATGCAGCTAAATTGCCCTTAATTCTCCAGAGAGTAGACGAAATTAAGAATCTAGTCTTGCAGCTAACTAAACTGCTACAAGGGAATATGGCCAAACTATCGGGATGCATTTGCCAGAAGACAGAGGCAGAAGGGGCAGGTGGGACTTTGGCAGCTGATTCTGCTACATTTAATACTAAAGCACGTGAGGGGCTAATTAATCACGCCCAGAGAGCTGGATCCCATAGGAGGGTCGCTGAAGGTAGTATACCTTCCTATATTATGAACCCTAGAAATATACTCACTGGGTGCAATAGTATCCCCCTCGGCGGAGACAAGACAAGGAACGGGGAAGATCCTATTGGAAGCCTCTTTGCCCCATTGAACCGTCAGTCTGCTTCAAGGCAAAATCCTACTTCCAATTCACCGATAAATAGGGACAGCCCTCTGTCAACCAATAGGAAGTTATTTGACAACCATCAAATTAAGGATCCAGCTTGCATTTTTCCTTCTCGAAGAACAAATAGTGCTTTAGGCGGGACTCCTAATAGTATTGGTCCCAGACACAGAGCCAACACTCTTTTCCTAAGCAATGTCCCAAAGTTGCCACCCAGGTCTGTTGAGGACCAAGAGTCTAGACTTAATAAGGTTATTTACTGGATACGCAATCGACAGGGTTGCCTTTCAATTATACGTTCGGACATTCAAAAAACAGAAAGATGGAGTCCCCCTGGGTCAAACCTCGATGTAATCATGATTGTGTTCCACGATAAATTCTTGGCAGACCAACTTATTGACTCTGTTGAACGCAAGGGACAACACAAAGAGCTAAAAGGAGGAGGCATCAGGCTGGCCGCTAATTTAATTGACCCAAAACAGACTCCTGTGTTTGTCCCAATTGCTAATACCAATGAGAGAGGCTCGAGGGAAGAAGGTGTCTTTCTGCATCCGGGGCATGTATGACTGTCTGCCCAGGAAGCCGCCTATCAGGATAATCTAGTGGCACCTTCAATAGACAAATTAGAGAAGTACCTTGCTATCGAGTCGAACTATAAGGATGTTCCATCCCCTAAACATGGGGCTGCATTGGGAACTAATGGGTTATCCATTATGACTTCGAATCTTGCGGGCCTTGCTAGGAAATTGGATGATGTGGACTGGGTTGCCTATATAAAGTCACAAGATGTGTGTCTCTTTCAAGAAACTTGGGCCGAGGGCCAACCAAGCATGGATGGGTTTCTTTCATTTAATATCCCTGCACTGCCTTCAGAGAAAGCAACTGGTCGCGCAAAAGGGGGTCTTTTAATCCTTTTAAATTCAAAGCTCCAATGCGACTATAAGGTTTTAGAATTTGATTGTCCCGACTTGATGGGTTTACAAATTTCTTTTAATCAAAATTTTAACATAATCTTAATTAATGTTTACGCCCGTTCTGTTGCACGTGGTACAGAATCACACATTTTAACTTTACTCTTTGACTTTTTAGACACGCTACAAACTAATTCCTATTTAATTATTGCAGGGGATGTAAATTGCACTTTCGAACCCTCAGCGTTTCTTAGTGATTTAACTGCGGATGAGGACGAATTATGGGGTATTGCACAATTGGATGGTGATAGTTATCCTCCACGCTCTCGTGTAGCAACTCAGCTTGCTACACTATGCTTAAAGTTTGGCCTAAGGGCCTGTAATGGTCGAACTCCTTCTGATTTAAACTTGGCACCGACATTCCTACGAGGTTCTGTGGCCAGCGTAATTGATTATTTTCTGGTGGATGTGCGTCTTTGGCCATTGCTGCTAGATATGAGGGTAGATTCAAGATGCGAGAGTGATCACTTTCCATTGTTGCTCACCCTTGCTGGGAATATCTTTGGTAGAACCTTGAATATGCAAACATCAATGGCCCCTCCCCCTATTTTAAACAATGCTTATACAAAGGTGAGGTGGCCAAAAGTCATGTCAAACCCCTATTTGCTATGTAAGATCTACCAAGTGTTCTTAGATAATCTGTCAGCCTATGAAGACTTCGAACCAGAAGCCATTCCACTTCTTGATATTCACGAAGATATGATGGTTAAACTTCAAAGTGTCTTTTATAAAAAGGTAGCCACGGCAAACCGGCAATATGGGGGTTCACCTAACAGCAGTTGGTTTAATGATGCATGCATGAGGGCTAAGACTGAGTTAAGGAAGGCTATACTGGCCGGGTATACGGGGGCAATCAAACAAGCAAGATTCACGTATAAAAAGATAATCCTACAATCAAAGAAAGCTTGGGAAGATGCTATTTGGCAGGACTTGCTAGATGCTACTAAAACAAACAACAATACGCTTTTTTGGGAACTGCTGACTAAGCACGAGAGAGGGGGTAGGTTTATACAAAGGAACCATATTCAACCTGGTACCTGGGTGGATCATTTCTCTCTCTTGTACGAAGGAACTGCCTCCACTGGGACTGTCGATTGTGAGAAAGTGGGATTATACCCCCCATTTTCACCCAATGCTAACCTTGCCACTTCTCCGTCCAGTGGGAATCTATTTAACTCTGAAAGCTATATTTGCTTTTCTCTAGAAGAAACTGCAGACGCCATTAAATCTCTAAAGACAGGTAAAGCCCCAGGCCCTGATAAAATTCCAGGTGACCTTTATAAATCAGAGTTACCCATCTGGACCTGGTATATTAATATGCTGTCAAACAAAATCGCAAAAGGAGGACAGATCCCTGAGACGTGGAAGGGTGCAGAAATTATTCCAATATATAAAAAGGGCAACGTAAATCTTCCAATTAACTACAGACCGGTCAGTTTAATTGACAACCTACAAAAAATTTTTGCAAAACAATTGTTAGTTAGACTGACGAGTTGGGTGACGGAGCAGCAGATCCTATCACCACTTCAGGCAGGGTTCCGCTCTAGAGTTAGCACGGTTGACCAGGCATTTAGGTTGACCGTGCTACACTGGAAATATGTAGTCTTGGCAAAGCAAACACTATATGTCACTTTTGTAGACCTGCGCTCTGCCTTTGACCTGGTACCTAGAGACAAGCTTTGGGGAGTGCTACACAAAAGAGGGGCACCATCTGATATCATTCATTTATTAACACGTATGCATGAAGGCACATACGCTCAAGTAAGATGGGGTAACCAAGGCGAACTGACTAACAAGTTTCCCATTAAAAGAGGTGTTCGTCAGGGATGTGTCCTAGCGCCACTTTTGTTTTCTTTATTCATTAACGAGGTGGTCCAAGAACTCATGACATGCCAGAATGATGCTCCCAGCTTAGGCAATCAGAAAATCCCAATTCTTCTTTTTGCGGATGACTCTCTATTGATCTCAAAGACCCCTATGGGGCTGCAAATTCTTGTGGATAGATTTAAATCATTCTGCTGGAATTTTGGTTTAGAGCTGAACTCGAAGAAAACAAAATTGATGGTGCTTCGCTCTGGCTCTCGTAAGAAGTGTACGATCAGGTTAGATGGAGCTATTTTGGACCAGGTTAGCTCTATCGACTACTTGGGTGTGAGGCTTACAGACTCACTCCTCTGGGACGAACAAGTCGGTAAGAGTGGCGGGCTTTTGCAACATCGGGCAGCATCCATATTACGCCTTTACAGGAATACGATCGCTAAAGTTGTGTCTCCAGCAGTAAAGATCTATGTGGCCAAGGCACAGGGTGCTGCTGTTTATGGTGCAGAGATTTGGGGCATGACAGATAGCAGTAGGATAACTAAAATTGAGAATAGCTTTGCACGGGCTCTATGAGCTTGTCCCACTAGCACCCCATTAACCCCCCTTTTTTTAGATCTAGGGCTTAAACGTATAGCCGATTTGATTATCTTACGGCCCCTACTATATTGGGTGAGGCTTTGGGTAGTTCCTGAACTGGCTATATATAAGTCTTCCCTATTAGAATTGTTAAAAACCTCTAACTCCATGTCCATACCATGGATCAAACACGTATCTAGTTGGTTTTGCATGCTAGGACTGAGGAACTTCTGGGAGAATCCCCAGCAACTTGTGAAGCCCCATGTAAAAGTATTGAAGAGAGCTTACTGGTCCCACATATGTAATAATTACATTTCTCAGAAATCGAATGGTCATTTAACTAACTCGTTTATTGATTTTAAATGGTACCCTGAGTTTGAACCATACTTAGATACAATACCTGATTTGTTAGGCAAAAGTTTGTATGCCAGATTTCGATTTGGAACATTACCCCTGAAGGCCTTAACGAGCAGATGGGGACCTAAGTCAAGCTCTGATACCTGTCCTGTATGTGGCATTCCTTCCGAAACAGTAGAACATTTTATGTTTTTTTGTCCCGCCTATTCAATCCCAAGGTTTAAATGGATACATAAAATCTGTAGGGAATTGAATTTAAGGAAATGTTTTTTAGCTTTGCGGATCTTAAAAAGCCACAATTCAAATGTGACAATTTACGCAGTAAGTAAGTTTTTAGCAACAGCATGGCGCATACGCACTTTTTATTTACAATGAGTTGAAATTGTTTTAAGACGGGCAAACATGGATCATTCTTTTTTTAAATTTTTCTATGACATTATGGTTTATATTATTATATTATATTGTATTGTATTGTATTGCTTTGATGGTCTGTTGGCCGAATAAAGCTTATGTGAAACACAGGCATCTGAATTAGGCAGAGTAATTGCATTGATTGAATTAAGAGCACTGGCAAGAGATTGCTACGTATCAGAGCTTTAAGGAAAGAAGAGCAGAAATATTACATACAAACCAGAGGGGTTTGGCAGCAGTGATTTTTTGACCGGTAGAGGGGTATGTTGAGCCATTTTTTTTGTAACCTGCAAACATTCACCATATTGAATATAATGAAAACCTGGCAAGTAGTCAAGTAACTAAGCAGAAAAATAAAATATGGCAGCACCGTCTGGGGCTATAAGGAAACCTGTGAAGAGTCTATGCAATGAAAGAAGCCATTATAGTCTTAAAAAGAAGTCAAGGGGAGCTGTGGGTGTTGTTAACACAAACCATAAGGATCACTTGAGTGTATCAAGAGGAAATACGATTATTGAAGTATGTCAAGTAGGTACTATAGATCCTTAGACATTTCCTCCTTGGTTACATACATTGAAAAATATTGTAAAAAACCATATTAAGCCCAAAATAGAGGAGGATAGTATAATGATCACCTAAAATAAGGATGGTAACATGGGAGGGATCTTCAGCATGGAAATAGAAGCCTCACTAAGACATGAAATGACTTTATATGGCTTTTATTTGGCACTAAGTGACTTTTTATGGTATTGAGATACCGAATAAAGTACTTATAATTGACTGACTAGCTGACTTTATCTGACTTATTTCAAGAGCCTGATTTGGATTTTTTGTAGACACAATTACCTTCATCTCCAGAACTTGTTGCTGAATGTTTGCACAATAGTTGAACCAGTGAGGGGTTGCAATCTTTTAATGGTCCATTTGAAAAAAGTAACACTGTTATGCTTATTGAAGGAACTTTGGGGGATAAGCAAGAGATGCATAGACGTGAAGAAACAGAGTTATCTTACACCTTAAATGCTTCATCTATGGCATCTTCCTCAATGCTAGTTTTGTTATTACTAATGCAAAAACGCTGCATGGTATATTTGAAACATTAGCTTTGAATAACGGTAAAATCATTCAGATAAATTGTAGTAGAATTACGTAAAATTAATTGTTGTATGCCTACATTGGTTATACCAGTTGAAATGAATCACAGAGAAAATTATTAGAACAGCGCAAAGAATACAAAGGATACTAGGAAGGAATCCCTATGTACATAAGACTATGTTAGTAAAAAGATGGGGTAGCTATTTAACAAAATAAAGGTAAGCATGAATACATGGTAAGCATGGCAAAGTGTATAGGAAAAAGAAAAAAACACCTCCAACTAAAATTTGAAAATAACAAGGCAGAAGAAAATAGCTCCATATCTGAAAAAGAAGGAGGCGATAGTTGAGAAGAACAATAACCTTAGTAACATCAACCCAGAAGCTGTAGATAATAAAATGGGAGTGCAAATTAGCAGGCTAAAGTAAAAGTAATGGCAGGTTAGGCAAAATCAATGATTCCACCAGAAGACCACTGAACATAAGGAAGAAATTATCAAAACAAAAAGTAGGGAAGGGAGACTATATTAAGTGGAGCATAAGTGATGAGATTCGGAATGGGCAAGTTAGAAAGGATTTAAATAGCTTGGCAGAAGGGAGGAGTGAGGGAAAGTCAAAAATCCATTACAGTTGAAAAGAAGACCAGGCAATAAATTGTAGAATGAAGATAAAAGGGGAATATGTGCAAAAATAATGTGTGTATGTATATGAATGTGATTACAGTTGGTAAAAAGGGGAAAATTAAGGGGTTTAAATAGAAGGAACTTACTGCAATTTTATTGCAACTATGTTAAAATCGATCTCACTGGGTGACCTGAAACGGCAGGATGGTGTAACACATCTAAAAGGAAAAGAAGTCACTAAACCTATTTTCTCCTCACTGTTGAGTAAATGAATGAATAAATCTTTATTGGATTATAAATTTATAATAAAAAAAGAGTATACAAAATAAAGAAAATATGATTAAAACACAGACATATTACAAAGTTAAATAATTCAGTAAATAAACATAAGATAAATAGAACTGATAATAAAAAAGGTCAACATCTTAGTAAAAACTGACAGCAGTGCACCATTGTAAAGATTTTGTTTTACAAAACACCAAACACACAATAGGCTCATTGGTCATACATAAAAAAAATGCTGGTCTACATTGGCTTAATCCAGATTTTTTTTTAAATGGCAATATGTGCCTCCGCTTAAACGGCTCATTATACCTGCAAAAGAGAGTGAAGTGCATTAGCGATTGTGCAGAAACACCATCATAGCGACAAGTCAGAATACAATTATGATTAAGGTGAAAAACAGAGGCAGCGGGAAACATCCTGAACAACTAGGTCTAAACCACTACTTGCCTGAACTACTACTGCTAAACAACTAAAAAGTCTCTAGAACTAAGTACTGAACAACTACTGTCTAAACAACAACTGTGCCTGAATAACAATTGCCTGAACAACTAATTTTAAGGTAAGGTTTTCTTTTTGGTTTTTATGGTTTATTAGTTGTTTAGAATATATATATATATATATATATATATATATATATATATATATATATATTAGTTGTTCAGGCAATTGTTAGTCAGGCACAATTGTTGTTTAGACAGTAGTTGTTCAGTACTTAGTTGTAGAGACTTTTTAGTTGTTTAGCAGTAGTGGTTTAGGCTATAGTTGTTTAGGACCTAGTTGTTCTGTCACATATTCAGAGGCAGCACCTAATAGAGCCCATCCAGAACCTGGTTAAAAAAGTCATTTTCCAAACATTTTCAGCATGAGAGAAATAGGATTCAATTCCAAGACAAGACTTATAGAATAGAAAGGAGCTCCCAGCAGGTTTAGCAAGTTCCCTAGTGTCTTTGTTCTTCCTTGCTATTCTATTAACCTATTTCTTAGCCCAGCAAGCCTCACCTGTGGGAAAAGTAAGTGGAGAAGAAAACAGATCTGGCCTGCCCAACCTATCCGCAACGTTTTTAACATAATGCAACAAGGGAATTTTATAACCACAGGACAAGCAGTCCAAGATTACCTCCCGGTTTAAAATCCATATATTTGTTTCCCCATATAGGTAGCCACAATAGAAAGGGAGCAGGCCTAATAAAATCTTCAATGGAGAAGAAAATATGGGGTTCTCAGACCTACCCCCGGTAAGCGCCTGCAAAATCTATTTTCTTCTTGCTGGAGACTACTAAAGGTTAAGATAGGAAGACACTTCAGTTTACACATTTCCAGAAGGGATACAATAGGTTTAGCACCAACTCTAGTATCCAACTCAAACACAGCCCCTATTGAAGAGTTTAAACAGGAGCATTGTTTAGACAAACTGGGGAGCCAGCTCCCCCTGGAGTCAAAAGGAACCCCCAAATAAGACAACTCCTTCACTTGGTTAGTTGGTGCAGGAATAACTTTCCATTCTGACTTCCCACAGACCATAAAATGAGTTTTTATAGATGTTTACATCCAGGTCTAAGTCATTCATATATTTTACAAAGGTATTAATAAGAGACTTTAAACCATTCCCTGGCTGTTCAATCAGGACCACATCGTCAGCATATAGGAGACATAGCACCTGCTTGCCATTGACAGACGGAAGATCAATATCCTGAGTTGCTAACACAGGCTGTAGGCCATCTATATACAGGAGAAATAATTTAGGGGCCAAAACAAACCCCTGCCCCTTTGGAGTGGGAAGGGGTTGTTATATTCTCCCTCCATGCCATACCCATCTGAGGCATTGACTCCCTCATGAAGGACCCTTAAAAAAATCAATAATCGACTTATACAGGCCATTTTTGCCAATATACACCAGAGTGTACTACGATTCACCCTGTCAAATGCGCAGCTGAGGTCCATAAAAGCTAAATACAGAGTCCCTGATTTAGAGATCATGTACTTCCCAATGATCACATCTAAGTTTAAACATTGCTCAAGGGTGCCCCGTCCCACCCGGAACCCATATTGCACAGGGCTAAGTATATTGTTATCTGTGGCCCACATTTCAATTCTACGCAGAATAACCAGCCCTAAGATGTTCACCAGAGTCCAGCAGGAAAATAGGTCTGTAATGGTTCAGATCATTTTTATTCCCTTTCTTAAAAATGGAAACGATGCACACCGATTTCCAAGATTCAGGTATACCCTCCATAACAGCAAAATGTAAGACATTAGTGATAAAGGGGGCTCAAAGGAGGATATCTTCCTTATAAATATTATGTTATCGGCATTTGTAGAGCACACAAAACCCGCTGTCAGGAACACACATAAGATGGAAGACACCAATTAATTCAAGACCATTTTGAGTAAAGAGCCAGGTTTAAAAACAGAAAACGTTTCCTCCATTGCCATTTAAGGGGCAGGAAGTTCCATAGCTTGCCCGCTATCCAGGCCTGGTGCTTTCCTTGCTGGACTTTCCTCTGTAGACAGCGCAACCTCTTCTAGGGTGAATCTCATATCCAGAGGTAGGGAGGAAATACACTCAGACTCACCCTCTGATTCGTCCCTAAAATAATAAACACTACTGAAAAGTTTAAACCAACCATCAGGTGAAATGTTAGCTCCGAGGCCCTCAGAGGGAACAGCATGAGGGGCCCCTTTATTTACAATATTCCAGAAACCCAGGGCATCCTTCAGCTTTTGGGCTTGGACCAACTTAACCCAGATTTCCCTCTTGATATCCCTCCTCCTTTCCTTGATGACCAATTTATGTTCCCATCTAGCAGCTGCTACCAATGATATCCCTCTTCCTTTCCTTGATGACCAATTTATGTTCACATCTGGCAGCTGCTACCAAACGCCTGTCTCTGAGGTGCCTCCTGGCTTACAGACACAAGTTTTTACAAGCGGCCCTGCATGCACCTTCAAACCACCCAGGATAAGAATTACTTCCAGCTTTTCCACATTGGTTTACTAAATTCCTGATGGAGCAGTTCAATTTCCCAAAGGTAGAGAGGGTTTCATGTGCAGAGAAATTCACCACCAATAAGCTGTCCATAAATAAGCTATAATTAGCTCTTACTAGGGAAAACAAAAGTAGGGAAAGTGGCCCTATGCCAGCTGACCCTAAGTCTCTGATCTTTACTACCTAAGCACTTAGGCCCAGATCGTTCACTCACAGGAGAAAAAACAGGGCAACTCAAGGCCATCGCAATGGGGTTATGGTTGCTGTACTCATTCACCCTCACACACCCTGACACAGGTGGCAGACAGGGAACATTAGAAAGAATAGCAATATGAAGGTATTTACAGCTTTTTTACATGATCAGTGGCTACATCGTTTGCAGCTACATTCACATTTCATTTCAGAAAAATAGCTTGCAGAAAACATCTAGAACTACAAAAAGAAAAGGTAGTACACAGTTGGCGATAAATTAATTTGTCTACTTAATTTCAGCACTGCAGTAAATTATACCCAGGTGCAGAAAACAATTTTAAGGGTCAGTGAGAATTGTCTCCTGTCTGGCACTGTCGGCGTTTGCTCATTTAATGTCAATCGTTAATCTAGTAGTAATAAACAAGAACATTAATAAAAATCATCCTTCGTAGCATGTTTAGCTGAGTTGTTAGAGTACATCATTAGAAAAATGTTTACTCTACAAAGCACTTTCCATAGATCAATGGCATTTTCTTAAAATGTATAGAATAGATTTAAGCACAGTAAGTTCTGCAGTCTATCCAAGGTAAAGAAGGCTATGTCAATTTTGATTAAGAGGACGGAATATAAATTGGAAAACTGGATGACGTTTTGGCTTCTAAATGTATAGCATTTTGGTTTAGCATTTCATATGAAGAGTCAAGGCAGTAGCCCTTTGAAGACGGCATTGGAGGAAACAGATGAGCAAGTCATTACATTAAAGTTAAATCTGGATAAGCACGGAAATGGCACGCTGGGGGCACCTGTGCAGTCATGCCTGTTGTGACTGTGACTGGGACTATGGCATCATAGAAAACATTAACTCTTGAATGTCTGAATGTTCCAAACTTGTTAGTTGATGATGTTAGAGCAGTGCTCTCCAAACCTTTTAATGCCGCGCCCCCCAGTTGAAAAATAAAAATCATTGCCCCCCCCCCCTTCAGAATTTTTCACAACTGATCTGTGCCGCCAGGTAACCTGAACGTGACTCCTGTACTTTCCACTTTAGATCACCATTTCAGAACCTCGAGCATATATTCAGGGAGAGGCAGGTTCACTTACTGCTCCTTGATGCGTGATGTAGATCTTCCTGACTTCTGAAAAGGGGTCAGCAGAAAGTCGGACATTTGAGGCACCTTTTCACACACACACACAGGAGCTAAGTTACTGAATATGGTTAACATGCTACCTTAGAAAGTATATTGAATACACCTTTATATATAACATAAACAACGTTGTACTTAATTGTATATATCATAATGATTACTTTCTACCGCTCTAGTGCTAGGTGACATTTTTATCGTAACATATTTGTTAGTGTAGTGCCCGTTCAACATACCATAAGATGTACGTGAGCCTCCTACTTAGTTCATTATTTTTATTCAATGAATTTCACAGTGATATTGAAACTGTTTGAGAAAAGAAAGTGCAGCTCGAGATTTATTGACCTCATTGAACCCCCATTGACTGTGAAGCTTTCCTTAATGATCTTTCATAATTAACTATTTAGATTTAGGCATGAATATGACCTGGTACACAAAAGGAGATGGGAGGAATGCTTTCAATAAGTCTAACCACTGGGAACCACTTGGGGAGCATTCTAATCTATTAGTCTTTTGCCCACCATGCCGCCTCAGTTTGCACTCAGCCGTATGTAAATCAGTCTAGACCCTGCTCCAATCACAACAGTCCAGTCTGAACTGACAGATCAGGTTCTCCCTGAACCGAAACACCTGAACATACCCTTGACCATTTGGGGCATTACATCAGATACAGAAAAGTAGGTGAGAGGAATGCTTGCAACAAGTCCAATCACTGGCAAGCGATTGGGTTAGCATGCCAGCCCATCATTCTTCTGCCCACCATGCCACATCAGTTTGCACCCAGCCATATGCAAATTAGCCTTTATTCTGCTCCAGTCAGATCAGGCCAGTCTTCCCTGTAGTGGAACAGAACAATGGGTTGGAACGCTGCCCGAGTGACTGCCAGGGTTAGACAAATTGCAAACATTCCTCCCAATACTCAGCTTAATGCACTCCGATAATACTGTTAAAAAGTACTTCTTTTCTTGAAATCAGCTTTGTCACAGGCCAGTTAAGAGGTATACAGGATTTATTAAGATGAATAGCACAAGAGAAACATCCCAGCCATCCTCATAAGCCAGGCACCGGTTCTTCTTTTAAAAGTACAACATTCTCATTAGAACAAACCCACATGGAGATTCTTATGGAGTATGATATTGTCACATTCCACTTGGGCTGATGTAAGGCCCAAGTTACCATGCTAACTTTACTGCACATGAAGAGAATCTTGGTAAAATAGCAGGCACAACTAATATGGTGTCATTATACTGTGACCTCCCTAAATCCAAATACAAACAATTTAGTTGAAAGCGAGGAGGCTGTTGGACCTTGCCCTTTCTGCAGGGTCACCCCCAAACTTTATGCCTTCACCCTTTCTGTTTCTAAACCCATTTTTGTTTGGATGTAGGACTCTGCACACTTTACCACTGCTACCAAGTGTTAATTGGATTGTGCTCACTCCTGTAAACATGGCAAATTGCCTTCATCCAACTGGTATATTTAATTTACTTTTACGTCCCTAGTAAAGTAGCATGCCATATACCCAGGGCTGGTAAATTGAATACTAGTAGTGGGCCTGCAGCCCTTATTGTTCCACACACTTAAGTAGCCCTTTAAAACCTGTCTCAGTCCTGCCATTGCAGCCTTTGTGTGCAATTTTCAAACTGCCATTTTGACCTGGCAAAAAAAAAACCTTTGCCAAACCCAAACCTTCTCAAGGGTGGGCTCTAAACAGCCCATAGAGAAGGGTGTGTTGTATTTAAAAGGTTGGGCATGCACGTTTAAGTTTAACATGTCCCGGTAGTGCAAAACTCTCAAAACTGTTTTTTTCACAATTGGAAGGCCTACCTCTCTTATGGGATACAATTGGGTTACGTTATTACATTTAAGAAGAGATAATTTTTGTTTGGGAGCAGGTAGGAATGTCATATCCGGTGTCTGACAAACTGTAATTTAAAATCCACTTTAGTAGTAAAATCAAATTTTACGTCACAGTTCTGAAAATGCTACTTTTAGAAAGTTGTCATTTTCTTGCCCTAACCATTTGTTGCCTGCAGCCTCCATCTTGGGTCACATGACTAGGTTTAGCTAACAGTTGACCTCCATGTATTCTCCCAGACAGTATCACAATAGAGGATATAGGTGTTGGATGTGCCATCCTGATTGGATGAGGAGAGGCGGTGTCACCTATCACACTTGCACTTCAAAGGAAACTGCTGAGCTCACACACACAGTACTATATACCAGCCTATTATGCCCTGGGACCGAATAGGACCTTGGTAGGGAGGAAGGAAATTCCAGACATTTCTTGAGGGGAGATAACACCAGAAGCTTCTCCCACTTTAAATGGGGCACCAGGTATAGAAATGGGACCCTGAGACCCACTCTTTCGTGGGCTCCTGGACTTGTGGATACTACAGAAGAAGAACTTCCCTGCTGCCAGAGCACTACCCTGCTGCTTGTGGCCTGCCCTGCTGTCTGAGAAGAAAGACTGGACCTGCACTGTTCATTCTAGGCTGAAGTGACTCCAAGGGTCAGCTGACTGACCTTTACTGAGCTACAGGGACACAACAGACTCCAGAGGCCTCGGTGCAACTGCCCAGCTGACCTGCTGCAAGTAAATCTGCCTGAACCTGAAACTTGACCTGCCCTAGACCTACTGGTCTCTGCTGGGCTGATGTCCTGATTCCCAAAAAGTGCCTCTAAGGTCCAGGCCCTAGTTGCAGCATCATTTAAGCTCCTCCTTGATGAAAAGGAGAAATCCTGAAGTTGTGGGCTCTTCAGCACCATAAATGTGACAATTTGCTCCAAGCGCTTGCCGTCTGCGATGATCGCCAACATGAAGCTCCAGTGAACCCATCTTTTTGTGCTACAGTGACCACCAGCAATGACTGGCAACACAAGATTTGCACTTCACATTACTTCACACTACTGCATCAACAACCCACAGTGACCGCCAACATGAAGCTCCAGCAACGACTATCTGTCATGCCCAACAGAATCTTCACACTACAGCGATGAACATCCCTGACATCCAGTCTGCTCTTCGTGCTACACCGATGACCATCGGTGATGCTCTCCCTGCTCCTCATGGCCTCCTCCAATGCAAATGGAACACTTCCAACTGGACCTTAGAAGGTAACTTTTTCAGCTGGAATAACCTGGTCCTTGTACCCAGCCAGTACTCCACTGTGGTCGGCCAGAACTTGCAACTTTCACCCGGTCTCGTACAGCCAGATAACTGTGAGTTCATACTAATAGTTAAGAGTAAGGATTCCCAAAGGTAAATATTTTGGAATCTACTTAGTGTTTGAGGTCTTGTTTTATTAAAATTTCTGTTTCACAGACAGCATCTCCAATGGTTTAATGTTCTCCAAAATTAGCAATCTGTTTGGTAAAAAAAATTTAAATAAATAAATAATGTAGTCTATTTTTGGGTAGAGAAATCACTTACTTTGTAGACGCAGTTTTTCTGGAAGCACTTGTCCTGAACTTGTACAAGTTCCACAATGTTTATTTGAAGAGATTAGACTCTACATTTAGCATAGAGCAATCTTGTTCTACACAGATCATGTTTTGAAAGCAGAATAAATAGTATTTTACTCTTTTATGGAATGAGACATTGCTCTCGACATAAGGCATCATTTAGGGCTTGGGGGAACCAGAGGAATGCCATAAAGCAGCAGTCCTTCTGCCCTGACAATCCCACAGTTTCCACCACACTTAAATGTGGGAAAGCACATGTATACCATCAGTGGAGTTCAGTTACTAGAAAAGTCTGCCCAATCTATGCATGACACAATACAGCCTGGTGACTGTGGGCATAAATGGTTGGAGTACCTTCCGAGGAGACTTACACACTGCCTACCTTTATCTGCAATCCAAGGCATGTCGGAAGAGGACAAGGAAAATGTGCAATGGCTGCAATGCTAAGGGAGAGAACTCAATATAGTTTGGGCCATCTTTTTTTTTTCTTAGGTGCAAGAAACTCACATAATGGGAGCTTATTTACCTTAAAGAAAAAATTATTGGGTGGGTGTTTTAGACCTGGTGCAAACTTGGAAAACAGTATCTTGAAGGGAGTTGCCACACTGGTGCCTTCCAGGTAGCACAGAGTATACCTGCCATGCAGGCGGAGATCTCTATATAGGGTAGATGATTACCTGCCATGGTGATAGAGGCTGTAGCCTCCACCACCCTGCAAGTCTGGTGGCCCATCAACCATAGTCAAAATGTAAATATCTTTCCAGAATGAGGTGCAAGAACACCCAAAACTAGTGGGAGCATAAAGGAAAAGGTCCTTAATGGGCCAAAATATTTTGCTTGCGGATTAAAAAAATAAAAATCTACCATTTCACAAAAGGGAGGCTGCTGTGTGGCACTTGACTGGTACCGTGAACTGTAGGAGCCGGGAGTAAGCAGAAGGTTCTCTTGCCTGCGGGTTGGAGGGGATGAGTGCCTGGGGTAGGCTGTGCCTCTGGCTCAGGCTGAGGGGGGCAGTGCATCCAACTCCCTGTGGTTATGGGGTGACCCGGACCTGGACTGGAGTGCCTGGTGCTACCCTGTCTACAGCGACCCAGCTGCAGTGGACTATGAGAAATGACCAGTGATGTTGCTGGTATCCCTGGTGGCCACACCCACAACCACATGAGGGATGCACCACAGTGGCAACTCTACCCTAGCAGAGATGATGTGATCAAAAGTGCAGAAACTGGAAGTAACTACAAAGCCTAGTCGGCAAACAGATGGTGCCCAATGGAAGGGCCCCACAGAAGCAACCCAGGTTCTGGAAACACACACGGTGACAATACTGGTGGTCATAAGATATACCAAAGCAGCCTTGGAGCTGAAAACATGCTAACTTGACTGGAACCTGCACTCAATAATAACGAGAAATCAATAAGTGCTCTCCAAAAAAAAAAACTGAGCTTCTGCAACATAAGGAGAAAAATGCAGAAGGCCACTCCAGGCAGTAAAATGTGTGGGTGGTGGGGGTGCCAGAGAACACCGGAGGCACAAGCACAGAACTTTTCCAAGAGGTCTGGTTCTTGTCAGAGGTACTCAGAGACAAGCCCTACAAGATGTTCATGGTTGAAAGGGCACATAGGATTGCAGGTAGGTCACTGGTACCGGGAGCACCCCCGAGCCCCATAGAGGTGCGGCTACTCAACTTATGAGACTGTGACCACATCCTCCAGTTCACCTGCACCCACAGTTCCTGCCAAATATAGGGGGCCTGAGTAAACACCTACCTGGACTACACCACAGTCTGCAGAAACAACATGGGATCTTCATGCAAGTGAAACACCACCTCTAATCACTGAACTTGAAGTATGCCTTGGTCTTCCTAGTGAAACTGCAGATTAGAACATGGGGCCACACAATTTTTCCAAACTGCTGTGGCAATGTGGTACTATTTGGAATCACATGGTAACTCTCTCCCAGACCTCTGAGAGCCAAGCAAGGACCTGGAGTGGAGGCAACAGAGGTCTCGGCAAAGGCCCTGTGGATGCTCTACGGTGGCCTTGACCAAAGCCCAGGCACACCCTCAGAGAGCTAGGGTGGCAGAGACTATTTAATACCACCATTCCTGGGACTTGGATAACAGAAGTGAGGCCCTGGAGAGAGTCACAGGTGAAGGAGATCATTGATCCACTGGCTCTAGTGTGGATTCAGAGGCGATGGATAGCCCAGTGGTCACCTTGATGACCGAGACACGATCATATGAAGATCAGAGGGGACCGCCTGGGTATTTATAGACACAACAGTCTACCCTGGTGGATAAAAATGAGGTTAAACCACGATTGGGCATACAGGGACCCTCACATGGCCACACCTATGCCTCACAGCATTACCAGAGATGACAACTAGTATTTTCATGATGTTATTGTTAACGTATTTGGAGTCACAGACACCTTAAGCATTGGGGAGGTGGATAGTTTTAGAGATGGGGCATGAAGGGTTTAGGAGTGTGGTGGGGAGTAGTAAGGGTAGTAAGGGTTACTGAAGAGGCATACTGAGTCAACACACAACACTAAGGCCACGGGACAGCCGTAAATATACAAGATGTCAGCCACACCACACACGCACCCCCCCAGACCTCACCATTATGATCCTAACCTGTACAAAATAATGGCTTACGGAAGAAGCTGAAGAGAAGAACAATGTGAAAATATCTAGCGAAGCAAAATCCCAGTATATTTCTCCTGCAAGAAACATACATAGTGGGAAACATATGCAGGATGCTGAACGACATCAGCTATCGAGGAGTGGAGCACTCCGGATTCTCCATGGGATTCAGAGGGGTGGGCATGATGATTATTCCCTCTCCAAGTGTAATACACATGGATCCACACTCAGGGCTGCCAAGCAGTGGTGAGCAGAGAGTCAGTGTAATGGGGTTAGCCTACATCCTGGTATCTCCCTCGGGTCTGACAGACTGATGGACTGGTCACAATGGGCATGTGGATGACAGTAGTGCTAGGTTCCATTCTCCTCCTCCACGGTGACCTCAATCTAACCCACCCCTTTGACTTGACAGACTAGAATACTAGAAAAATAGTCACTGAGGCCACAGAACTATACTCTGCAGAGAACACAGGTTCAGTGGACTCCGAAGCTCATTTATGGCATGCCTAAATGGCAGTCATTGAGCATTTCTCAGGGAAGCAGAAAGAGAGTGACAAACAGGCTTGAGAACTAGAAACAAAAATAGCAGCCTGGGTAGTTGACTATATGGCTAATCCCACCCCTAGCCTGATGTATAAGATAAGAGAAGGAGAGGAAGACCTGAAGGTCCAGGTACATTAGGAGGCCAGAGCAGTGAACAGGGTGAAACAAAGCCAGATGAAAAGTTAGAAATCCCTGGGATAAAAATACACAAAATCCCACATTGTGCGCCCACGCAGAGCAATGTTCCTTAGGGCAAAGAAAGAGGACATAGGGCCTGATTGCAACTTTGGAGGAGGTGTTAATCCGTCCCAAATGTGATGGATATACCACCAGCCGTATTACGAGTTCCATAGGATATAATGGACTCGTAATACGGCTGGTGGTATATCCGTCACTTTACCGTCACTTTTGGGACGGATTAACACCTCCTCCAAAGTTGTAATCAGGCCCATAATGCCCTCTGATCTTAGGAGGACAATGATAATGATGAGTCATAAGCCCAGAAAGCTGCTTGAGGACTGTGCCTCCTTCCACCCAATATCACCCCTTAATCACGTCCTAATCTCAAAACCAAGATTTTGGAAAATGTGCTAGTCAACCACCTACTTCAAGTGGTGGACATGCTGGAGGCCCCAGCCAATCAGGCTCTATGTCCTAGAGGGTGATGAGCACATCTTAAGTGGATTGGCCGTATGCCTGGCAAGATGTGCTCACACTGGATGCCAAAATGGAATTTGGTTCAGTGGAATGGCCCTATTTAAGGGTGATACTGAGTACAATGGGGATGGGTGCAGAGTTTATATCATGGGTACACTGCTATATAAGGACTCACGCCCCGAGTTCAGGCAAACTGGGCCTTATCCGAGGAGTTCAACATGATTACGGGCACCCGCTAAGAAGGCCAACTGTCCCCCTGCTCTTTGCTTTGCCAATTGAACCCCTAACTTGCTAGCTAGGATGAGATGCACTGATACAAGTAGTGAGGTGGCAGCTCAACTGGGAGGACATGGTCTCTCTGTACATCAACGACATACTGCTGCACCTAGGAGACTCGGACAGCTCACTGCCCAGGGTGTTGGAAATACTGGCAGTGTTCAATTCCTACTGAGGAATTAAAAGCAACTGATACAAATCTATTGAATTCCACTGTTGGGGATGGAGGGTATGTGGGCCTGGCACCACCCGCCAAAATGAAAATCTCAAAAACTCAAGGGTTTACATAACTAGGGAATTTCTTCATGAAAGACCGAAAGCTATTCATACAGGAGAACCTGGGGTAAATCCTAACCTCTGTCACTGATGAGTAAGGCCGAACTATATAGGATGATATACGTGCCAAAATTCCTGTATGTCCTAAAAAATATTCCCTTCAAAGTCCCTGATGAATTATTTCGGACAGTGAAGGATGACACAAGAGGCCTATTATGGGAGGGTGGAACACCAGAGATTGAATGGCCATCTGCAACTAGAAAACACACTGGAAAGCAGAATTGTTCTCCACGATCTATGCCTTTATTACTAGGCAACACAATTACAAGTGATTAACGATTGGGACTTCCCATCCCAGCAAGAACCTTCAATGATAGTGGACAGATGGGCCATGGAGCTGGATCAATATGTCCAGTGACTATTTGGGGAGGAAGGAATGACACCTCATCCTGCTCCCACAGCTGTTAATATCAAGATATGGCACATAGCAACCAAGGTCCTAGGATGGAAGTGCAAGTAGACCCATGAAACTTCACTTTAGGGCTCTGATGTCCTGAAGGGGCTGAAGGTGATTGGTGGCAATATAAAATGGGATCTACTGGGAATATTTAAGGTGGACGATGTGTGACAAGGCAAGGAAATGATACCATTTGAAGAACTACAGCGAGGATATGAGATGCTTTTGTGATTGGTACCTTACATACAGGCAGATGAGATACCTCCTGCGAGATCATGTGGGGGCCTTGCAAGAGGCCTCAGATAAATCACCCCTGGAGTACAGAGTTCTGGAAGCCCTCTGACCAGTGCCCTGCCTTTATTTCACCCTCCTACACAACAGCCGCCCCCTCAAACAACATCAAGGAAAAATAGGAAAGAAACCTAGGCAGGCTAGAAGATGACAACTGGGGGGCTGCCTGCTGTTACAACTGAGAAGAGGCTATAGGGGCTGGGTTTCCATGAATTCAACTGAAGATATCTGACAGAGCCTACTTCACAAGGACAAGGTTGCACAACAGGGGAAGGGTTGACACAGACCTATGTTTGAGTGGATGTAGGTGAAAAAGAACACTGTTGCTTGTGAGTTGGAGTGCCCAGAATCCAGCAAAATAGGTCACAGGCTGTTGGGAAATCAGGATTTTGTTGTACTGACGTGATGGTGGCAAAACGAGACATCATTAGATAATGGGCTCAGACAGACAGACAGAGACCCTGCAAGCATGAGTGTACAACTTAGCTTGGTGCACGAGGACCAAAAACAAGTGTATGAGACCTGGGAATTTCAAGGAAGTATAGGCCTTCTGGAAAAACATTGAAGAACACAACCTCTGAGGTAGTACAAAATGGAGCCCGGGAAGGAGGGACCTAACAAAATAAAAATTATGTCACTTAATGTTCCCACGTGTGTGGACATGGAATATTATAGTTTTTTATACCACTATGCTTGTTAACTCTCCCATTGCTTAGATCTCTTGTTCTATATGTTAATATTTTTTCAGGCTTATCATGGCCATGTTTTATAGATGCATTCATGAAGGACAACCGAGAATCCGTTTTGAACTAACAGTAACTACATGCTCAAGATCTCTTATACCTGTCCTCCCACTGCTACTGGGGATATATTTACCACCTAATACTTCTGGACATTATTTCCCAACACTACGTTTTTAGGTATGTTGTACATTCCCATAAATGTTTTTAATTCCTCAATGGGACTATGGTGGCACTACAACCACAACAAAGGTTTCTAATATATGCATGTTTAATGATTCCATCACACTAGATCGATGTACTCTTTGACCTTTTTTCTTCTCTCTGGTCTCCACTCCACACTGAAGCTGTTCAGTATTAACCACTTCTCACAGATATATCAGCCAGTCTATTAGATGGCTTGATCACCACAAGAGTTTCTCTCTGCTTTGACTCTCTACACTATATGATGAAAATTCCCAGTGACCATCTACAGCGTTGAGAAACACGTGTCGACTGTTTTTGGATGTACCATTGTTTAACAGGAATAAACTTCGATCAATTACAATAACGTGTTTTAGGACTTTGAATTTTCTTCTCCACTTGATGAATACTTCTGGACTACATTAGTGTGCCCTGGTTTACATTGACATTTTACAGGTCTGATTGGTCTCCCGATCAGCATTTTGACACCCTTGGTGGTTGGGTGTCATACCAGGCTCCCACCCTCGTTACTCGCCTTTGTAAAAGCCAAGAATATTCTTCAAACTGTTTACAAAATTTGAATTGGATGTGCGAACTTCATAACATTAACCACCTTGCCTTTTGTATTGTGTGTGGACAGTGTATTCGCTGACCCTGAGGGGAGCAAGACGGTAGTTCTGAGAGTGTGACCAACGTATCCACACCAGTATGTTTCAATGTGTTCTAAGCAGAAGAGTAGCCACACTACCACCTGGTTGTTCAAATACCAATTAAAAGATTTAACTAAAAAGGAAATGTCTAACACGGTTGAAATTAAGAATTTCTCAGCATTTCCTGACATATGTCTAGGAACCTTTCTTTCACTGGCATGGCTTTTTTGGGGTGCTTCCAGAAAGGCTTTGTGAAATCACAGAATTGGTAAATTTGCACCCCTCTGAGTCTAACTTTGCAGCTACTGACTAGATTTCCTGAATGGGTTTCAAGTGCCATCAAGTTTCATCCCTTAATTGAACCTCCTATTTGATTTCCATTGTAAATTGATCTTTCATTTGGTGAAGTGGCATACTTTCAAGATATCAAAAATCTCCTCACCACAAGCATCCTCTAGCTGTTTCTGAGGCCATAAAGCCCTGTTCAGTCCGAGCCTGCTAATCCTGTCCATGGGAGATAGAGAAGCTCTGTTAAAGCTGACCTGTCAACTGGAAGAAAAAAGCACCTCCACTGCATTAGGTGACCAAGCATCAAGGAATGCTGATCGAGGAACATCAGTTCTGGATTATTTTTCACTGTTATTACCTGACAACATTTGGTTGCTTCATCACACACTCAATGAATAAAGGCATGCAATGATGTTTGCTAGAAGACAACAAAATCTGACAGTAAGTTTCGTCCACAGTACTTATTCACCTGCCCGTTCTCACAGCATGCTCTTATGAGTCAGATGCATTTTTTCTAAGGTTCCCCAGAAAGTCCGTCAGAAGCATTTAGTTATTGCAGCACTATCATTAGGCTTGCTTTGTCACAAACATGTCAAGGGGTACCTTGGGAGCTCAAGGTATTGTTCGTTTTCATTGATCGCGTTTCATCTATTTTCCTGTAGTCCTCTTTATCATTTTGAGGTTTCTAGCTAATATTGTCCCTTATATGATTATGCACTTCCTTATATCCCACATTCTTTTTACGTATATTCTTTATTCAGCATTATCTGCTGGTCAGAAGTTCAATTCTTAGTGTGCTAAGCCTCAGTTAGCTACTTTTTTACTACCTCAGGAGGAGATGGAGGCCCAAACGCATTGCTTGCATTAGGACCCATTGAATGCTTGATGTGCACGATATTTTTGCAACTTTATATCTTCTTATAGTTTATCTCCTTGAATTTGTACTCATTTCATGTAGTTTAGCTCTGCTACCATAAGAGCTGTACACAATCTACAAGGGAGGCCAAATGCTGAGAGAATGTAGAACACTCAAGTCATTATTATCCACTAAACGACAAATGTAGGATGAAAGAAAAAGGAATCTAACATTTATATGATAGATAGGCTTTGATAATGTAATGCTGAATGTCAAATGGGTTGCTTTTCTGAGAGAGTTGGAAGTAAACAGGGCTAGCTTCCTAATTCCGCAAGGTGTGCTCTGAGATAATTTTGAAACATTATGAAGGATATTATGGCGCTAAATTTTGGTGTGAAGACAGTTTTCGAGGTAATGTTAAAAATGTAAAAAATCGCTGTGCTGCTGAGGGCTTGCTGTTTGAACCAGGGACTGCACAACCCATACTCCACTGGTCCTAGGAGGAAGGGCCAGGACTCTGCTGCCTCACACAGCTAACGCGCTATTAAGCGCTTGCTAGTCTCCCGCGGTGCAGGAAGCTGTGCTGCTGAGGGCTTGCTGTTTAAACCAGGGACTGGATAACCCACACTCCACTGGTCCTAGTAGGAGGGGCCAGGACCCTGCTGCCTCACATTGCTGAAGAGCTATAAAGTGCCTCCTGGTCTACCGCGGTGCAGGAGACTGTGCTGCTGAGGGCTTGCTTTTTGAACCAGGGACCACATAACTCCTACTGCACTGGTCCTAGGAGGAGGGGACAGGATTCTGCTGCCTCACATTGCTGACGCACTATAAAGCGCATCCTGGTCTACCGCAGTGCAGGGTACTTTTCTGATGAGAGCTTGCTGTTTAAACCAGGGACTGCATAACCCATACTCTACTAGTCCCAGGAGTGGGGGCTAGAACTCTGCTGCCTCACATTGCCGACATGCTATAAAGTGCCTCGTGGTCTACTGTGGTGCAGGATGTGGGCCGGCCTGCCTGGTCTAAGGGCGGGCCCCTCCTACGCCTGTCAGAGCTAGGAAGATCCTAGGCGGGGCCACCCCCTTGAACTTTGTGAACAGCTGCCATATTTTCCCTTATTACTAGCTGCCCCTTCACTGAAATGTTTATTGACTTTAGCCCTTGGTCACGTTTTGCATGCTCGGAGCACAACAAATGATCAGTTCTTTAAAATACCAGTGGAACTCATTTGTTTAAAGGTATTGTGTTGGTCCATTCATGGTTATTATATAGGAGAGGGGGTTTAAGCAGCATTTGGGTCAATGGGGAAGCGAAAAGAGCAGCCAGTGGTTACTGGAACTCTGCAAAGCCAAATTTGCACTACTATTGTTAGTTTTTTGGTTAGGGCGGTTGATGTGATCAGAAAAGAAGTTCAGCTGGTGGAAATAAGACTTTCACTTACAGCTGAATTTGGGCTTTCTCCAGTAATGCCACCTTCTCCCTCACCTTCTTCCCCATTGCCAGCTGTAGCGGGATCTGATAGTGCTAGCCTTGTGGAGATCTCTTGGGTTCAATCACCTATTCCTCCTTTCGATAATGGAAGTAGGGAGATTAGAGTGAGTGCGGAGCTAGTACAATCTAGTAAAAGAGTGGCAACATTTCTCCCCGAACCAGTACCTAGGGCTAAGTGAAGAAAGGAGTTGATTAAGTCAAAGGTGGGTTCTTTCAAACCATGTGTCGATTGTGTTAACCAGAAACCCAAGAGCTCTGGTACTGAGAATTCCAACTCTTCGAAGTGGAACTGTATCAGAGGGCCATTATCAGAGCTACTTGATTGTAAACTTTGACCATTGTATGACCTCCTTACCGTCATAGAGGGATTTTTGGACAAAGAGGGCAACTCCTTAGGTGAATGTAAGGGAGAGGGAAGGGGAATTAGAGGCCAAACAGTTCAAGCTTCCCCAGCTGCAGTGGCTAGTGAAAATAGCTCCAGAAAGTCGGGTAAAGTGACATCAAAGGATGACTTAGGACTGTATCTCCTGTTGTTCACCCACCTGTGCAGGAGGGCACTGCTCAACCTAGTTTCAGGTCTATAAGGATTGATAATGGGCCCCCTGAGGTCACTGTGAATCACTTGGGAGGAGAAGCTCTCCCTTTGATTAATGTATCCCCTGTTTCCTATCCTTCTATGGCCATCTTAATCAATGTACCTTCTTTGGCACTTGGTACAATGGAGTCTGCCCTCCAATTAAAAAATAAGGTGATACACTGGATCTACAGTAAAGTGGGTAGTGGATGTAATTTAAAGGAAGAAATTATACTGGTCAGGAGTGTGAAAGGAATAGGACCTCTTCCTGCCCAACCACTAAGGAATTTTATTATTGGAAATTTTTGTAGGCCCATGGTAGCAGAAGAAGTACTACGCCAAGCAGATACAGATTGGGATCATCCAGAGAACATAACTGCTGTACCGTTGTGGTACTTATATAAACATTTAGATCCCACACACAGGAGACATACTCAAACACAATTATATAATAGTGGTCAACAAGGGTACAGCTGTACTGGGGGAATAGGTTTCAGGCCTCATCTAACGATTGACAGAGGTAGAGAAAATCTCCCCTGGGAGAGTCTCAGAAGAACAGAGCCATAGGCTCATTACAAAGTATGTCCTCTAGTGCCTTTTTCATCCCCGACTGTGACTGAGTGTGAGTAACAGAGTTATTGAAAGTAGGGCAATGTTTATGCTTCATCTCAAAAGATACTGCTGAGGAGGATGAATCCTGGGCTATTCCCCAGTTAGAGCTTCAACCAATCAAAAGGTGGTCTCAAGCCACCCTTCAGCTGAAAGCACTTTCTATTGAGCTGGGGGTCAGGGTCACAAACGGCCACACTAAATCTGACTTTCAAATAATCATCTTTTTAAAAGCTAAATTGATTACTTTCTTGTTGATTTAAGACTGTGGTCTCAAGTAGCTGATATGGTAGTACAACAAAGGTTGGAGAGAGACCATAATCCCCTGTGCCTAACAATGCTTGCACTGTTTGATAAGTCTATAACTGACCCTGGAAGGCTTCCCAGTACTTTAAATACTGTACAAACCTCCGACAGACACCGCCTAAAATGGTGTCAGGTTGCTATGAAGCCAGAAATCCTGTCTACATCAACAAAGATGTTCATGCTACACTGAACATTATTGTAAAAAGCAGGGAAACAGAGAGTAGGCACATAGATTTTAGTGAGTTGCACGAAGGGCTTTTTGAGAGGTTAGCGGCTTACCTGTTATCTCCTACTACCCCTACTAAGAAGTTCTTAAGACTAAAACAGGTTGGATGGTTTGATAGGGAATGTAGGCACAAGAGGTGCGCTCTGTACAGGGCAATTAAGCTGAAAAATGTAGTTTGATTGCAAACGCTAGAAAGGAATATAAGGCAACCATGCTTAAAGCCAAGAAGGAGTAGGATAATAACACGTGGCAGTAGCTAGTGGTTGCAGCTACATCCAGAGATCAATCGTGTTTTTGGAGGTTGGTGGCTAGTGACCCAAATTTTGGGGCTACGGTGAGTTTAAAGGTAGCCCTTAAAGCACCATTATGGTCTTTGTTATTCTGGCGTAGAATAATTGCTACCCCGGAGTTGGCTCAGTATGCTGTAGCCTTAACAGAGATCATTAAGATAAACAGATTCCATAAAATTCGCTGGTTGTCTTCGATGTCTGGCATTATTCAGCAGAATCCCGAATTCCTTTTAAGGAGTTGTTGAAGAAACAGTATTGGCACTTGTGCTGTAGAGGGAGGAGCAAAATATGGCAGACAGTTCATTAACGGGGGCTTTTTGATGTTCAAGTCAGAGTACGATCTCGAGAAATATTGGGACTTGATTACGGCCCCCCTAGACAAGAAGCTCTACCACCAATTTTAGGTAGGAATGCTCTCTCTAAATGTATTTATTGCAAAATGGAGGGCATCTGAGAAATGTTCCTTTTGCATGGACTTAATTGCGTCTGGTCTGCATGTGCTGTTTGGTTGTCCGGCATACTCTCAGCCATGCTTGGCGAGGTTGGCACTTGTGTATAGACAAATGGGCACTTTTAGTCATTCTTCTGCTTTGAGGGTATTGAGATCGGATCCTTACACACTATATGCCAGTGCAGTAGCAAAATTTTGGGGGTTTATGGGCACAAAGAGATAATCTGCTCTGAAATAATCAGGGGATTTTGTACTGTTATCGGTTGCTTATTGGAATTTATTTTCCCTGGTGAGGAAAAATAGCCACATGTGTTATTCGCATTGTAGTCAACGGGCTCCGTACACTAACATTGGGAGGCTTTATTCTCAAATAATAATGTCTTTTTTCTGACAGAGAGGAGCTAAATACATCAAATCTGGTGTCAAATTAAACTTTATAATAAATCCAAAAACTTGCCAATGTTCAACTTAATATAACCAGCAGAGGGAAATTGCTTTAGAACTCTTTCCGAAAGTAACCAAATTCAGCGCTGTAGTGCCCTTTCCTGATTGGTCAGCCTCTGACAGCCTGAGCCAGGTTACCTTAATGAGGCGTGAAGTGGCCTGGGCTGAGACAAAGGAAGCATCTGGTGGGAGGAGAACTACTGCAGCAGATGGCAGAGCAGGATGGGGGAAGAGAAGTCAAACTAGTATTCAAATCAGGGAAAGTCACTTGGATCAGAAACTGGAGTTACCCCATTTCCTGCTCGTCCATACAGATGGGAGCCCCAATGATTAGATAGGAGGGGGGGTTGAAAGAGGTGTGTGAGGGAGGCTTAGCCACACCAGTGGGTAGACTCAGCCAGATCTAATCTCCAAGGAGGAATTTTCTCCATGTTGAATTTTTAGAGAACAATGTTTTCTGGGATGGATTTTTGTTACACTTCACAGGAAGAGGTCACCCCAGAGGGTGGTAGGCTGCACCTCATTGGACAGGAATACCACCCTGCTTCCCCATCCAGAGAGCAAAGATAAATATGGCAGAGCTGCCCCACAATTCAAATCCCTTCTGGAAGAAGATACTAGAGAAGAAGGACTGCCCTGTTGGACCCCTGACCTGCACCTGAAGAACTGCACTCACAAGGACTGTACCAGGTGCACAATTTGGTCTTCACCAAGAAAAGGAATTTGCCTTGCTTCTGAAAATCCATGAGTGGACTCCCTATAAGCTGCAGGTACAAAGGAGCTGACCAGAGTCCCCTGCATCAAGTAATACAAGAAGAGCCCCGCTGACCAGCATCCAGTGAACCTTTGAGAGTTCTGAACAGGTGTAGTCCCAACTTCCTAGCAGCAACACAGAGCTTCTGGAACCTTGGATCAAGTTTGAGGACACTTCAAGGACCCAAAAGGGACCTCTGGAAGAAGATCCAGAAGTTTGGAGAAGTTTGAACAACTGTTGTAAAAAGCTCCATAGGTTGAAGAGTTGCATTGTGGAAGTTTTAGTTCCAGACCCCAAGAGGCAAACCAGAGCTTCTGATCCCTTGGCTGGTGCTGTGGACCACTTTCCTGACTCATGGAACACTTCTGAAAGTAAATGTAACAGTGTTCCATTGTGGGTGGCCTGAAACTCTGGACTTTGTCCCTGTCCAGTGCAACTTTCTTTTAGCTGTTCAGTGCTATTTGCTTATAAGCACTAGTTTTACGTTTAACCTTCAAAAAATCAAATCTCTGGCTCCCTACATTTAATTTATGTTGTTTTAGTGTTATTTTAAAGCTAAAAATATATACTATTTTTATAAATCGGTGTTATATTTTTATAGTGGTTGTGTTTTACTTATTTACCGTTTTGTTGATATTAAATGCTTTACACCGCTGTCTCCTAAGTTAAGCCTAACTGCTCGTGGACCAAGCTACAAGAGTCCAGAAAGGATTAATTTATTGAGACCTTGACTGGACCTAGTGGGGTATAGTGACTTATTGCTAAGTATAGGTGCCTACCTACCTACCCTTGCCAATAACCCTCTTTCCAACATATTGACTTTTCCCATTAAGCATGGATTTGGTGTTGTGGATTTTCAGATACTGATAAGTTATATAAATACTCAGAACTTGGAAATCAGTTGCCAAACTGATAAACAATGTGAGAAATAGGGTTGTAGGTTGAGGAGGGTGTCCGCCCTTCTCAAGCAACTGCCACAATCTTTGCCACAGTGAACCACAAAAGGTCACTAACATGATCTGTGCTTTGCCCTCTTGTAGCTTGGCTCAAAAACAGTCAGACTTAACACAGAAGCAATGTGTAAAGTATTTATACAGCACACAAACCGTAATAAAGTGAAAATACAATACAAGAAAAACCTCACACCTATTTAGTAATGGAGTAAAATGTAATACATTATTTTACTTGAAAATAACTAAAACCCAATAAATTGAACCAGAGAAATACAGTTTCAAAGATTTAGATAAATATACTGGCTAAAGCACAAAGCACATCTTGGGGTCATCTTGTCATGCTAGGGCAGGAAAAAGTCACAAGTTCATGTTGACCACGATGGAGTGTGTGCAGGATACAGTAACTCCCACTGAAAAAGTTACCTTCTCAAAGTGCAGTTCATGGTAGAGAAAGCTGTGAGGAGCAGGAAGAGTGATGCTGGTGGTAAACGCTGTAGTGTAGAGAGCAAGCTGGGCATCACAGGCGGCCGCCGCTGTAGTGCAAAGATTCTGTCAGATGTCACAGATGGTCATTGCTGGAGCTTTGTGTTTGTGGGCAACATCGGCTGTTGATGCTGTAGAACAAAATGTAGATCTCACTGTACCTGTCGTAGTTGGTAGTCCCTGGTAGCATGAAGGGTTTGGTCCACCGGAACCTCACAATGGCGGTTGTTGGGATAGTAAGATCTCAGGCTGAACAGGCCCATTCTTGGTCGCGAAAAGCCCCAAACTTCAGGAACCTTCTTTTTGTTCATAGGAGGAGCTAAACTGATGCAGGCCAAGGGTCTGTGACTATGGGAGGCACTTTTGGAGATCAAGAGCTCACTTAAGCAGAAACCAGCAGGGCTCAAGCAGGTCCATTTGCAGGTCCAGTGCAGCAAGTCAACTGAGCAGCTGCAAGGATGCCTCTGGCAGTTGTTGTGTTCTGGTAGCCCAGAACAGGAGGTCAGCCACCTGACCCTTGGCGTCACTTTGCTTGAGATGAAGGGAGCAGGTCCAGTCCTCCTTCTCAGAGAGCAGGGCATGCCTTAAGCACCATGGAAGTCCTTCTTTTGTAGTATCCATAGGTCCAGGAGTGTACTGAAGATCATGTCTTAGGGCCCAATATTTACACCTCATGAGAAATTGGTTTGTTGGTTGAATGGTGTGTAAGCCCATGTCAAGCAACAGACACACTCCCTTGTGGGGTAAACCACAAAAAGTCACTAATTTACCTGTGCTTAGCCCTGGGTAGCTTGGCACAAAAAACAGTCAGGCTAAACTTAGAGCCAATGTGTTAAATATTTATGCAGCACACACACAGCAACACAGTGACAACACATCACAATAAAAATCCTAAACCAAGTTAGAAAATTAGAAAACATTTTAATAAATTATTGGACACTGAAACCATGAAAATCCAATTAGTAGAACCAGAGTTCTGAATTTTGAAAGTTTAAGGTTCAAAATAGCAAGTCCTCCGTTTTGGAAAATGGCCAACTGGGCACCTTTAGCACCAGAACCTTGGGTCCAGGAATGGATGGAGACCTCTTGGGGTTTCAAGCCTCACTAAAACTGGATCCAGGTGCATGTTTAAGATGGTGGGAGCCTGTTGTGTCCCTGTGGCTCAGAACAGGAGACCAGCTAAACTAGCACTCGGAGTCACTTCTGAAGTCTGAACTTTGTGGTAGCAGAGCCCAACTTATTTAGTTGCAAGTGGGACTGTGCTTAGCTCCGCCCCATCAAGTAATTTAATTGCCCATTCAGGCTTTGCTAATCCCTCTATTGTGTGAGCTGTCTGGGGTGAATTAAAAAAAGCTGCAGCTGTCAGTTACACCCAGTCATAAGACCTAGGGCACGCTTCAGGCACAGAGGGCAGGAAAATATCAATTTTCTAGAAGTGGCATTTTCAAACTTCTAATGATAAATTTGACTTTACCATTAAATTGGGTTTATCTTTTCAAGTTCATAGATACCAAACATGACATATCTACCGCCTCTGGTTTAGGAATTACAACTTATTAATTTTAATGAGGAATCCCCCATGTTATACTTATGGGGAGGGTAGGCCTCTCAGTAGAGACGAAATTCATTTGGGAGTTTTTCACTATTAGGACATGTAAAACTAAAAAGTACATGTCTTACCTTTTAGGTGCATAGAACCTTGCCCTATGGGCTACCTAGGGGTTACCTTAGGGTGACGTATATGTAATATAAGGGTAGTTGATGGCTTGGCGAGGGATTTTCAAAGCAAAATCAACATTGCAATGGGAGGCTGCCTTCAGGCTGCAATGCCAGGCCTGGTACAAGTTTTAAAGTGCTACTTACGTGGGTGCAACAATAAGGCGGTCATTCTGACGGCCAACGACCGCGGGAGCACCGCCAACAGGCTGGCGGTGCTCCCAAGGGCATTCTGACCGCGGCGGTACAGCCGCGGTCAGTAACGGAAAACCGGCGGTGTCCCGCCAGTTTTCCGCTGCCCTGGGGAATCCTCCATGGCGGCGCAGCTTGCTGCGCCGCCATGGGGATTTCGACCCCCATACCGCCATCCTGTTCCTGGCGGTTTTGGCCGCCAGGAACAGAATGGCGGTATGGAGTGTCGTGGGGCCCCTGGGGGCCCCTGCAGTGCCCATGCCAATGGCATGGGCACTGCAGGGGCCCCCATAACAGGGCCCCACCATGATTTTCAGTGTCTGCCATGCAGACACTGAAAATCGCGACGGGTGCAACTGCACCCGTCGCACCCCTTCCACTCCGCCGGCTCCATTCGGAGCCGGCATCCTCATGGAAGGGTGTTTCCCGCTGGGCTGGCGGGCGGCCTTCTGGCGGTCGCCCGCCAGCCCAGCGGGAAACCCAGAATACCCGTGGCGGTCTTTTGACCGCGCAGCAGTATTCTGGCGGCTCCCGCCGGCCCTGCGGTTACCGCGGCCGGCAGGAGTCAGAATGACCCCCTAAGTGCTGCACGCCCAATAGTTGCATTTAATTTACAGGCCCTGAATATATGGTATACGACTCTACAAGGGAGTTATAGCTAAATTAAATATTCCAATCAGGTATTTGCCAATCAAATCATGTTTAAGGGAGTGAGCACAAATGCTTTAACACTGGTTAGTAGTGGTAATGTGCACAGAGTCCTAACGCTAACGAGCAAAAACCCAGCAAAAAGTAGGAGGAGGAAGGCAAAAGGTTTGGGGATGACCCTGTAGACAAGGCCATTTCCAACACAACCCCTTCTAGCCTAACGCAAAGCTAGACTAATACATACATTGCTGGTCTTTCCTGCTTAGGCGATGGAATGTGGACAATGGCCCTCTACAGTAGGGGCACTTCTCAGTCATGTCTCTCTGAATTCAGTTAGACCCCTCTGTTTACACTCTGCAGAGCCACTTAGGTGACCCATGAGGAATCCTTCTCCTCGCCTGTGGACCCCATCTGTGCAGCACCTAACCCTAACTTGCTCACAGATGACTCTAGTAGGCAGACAGTACCACCACAGCCAATAAAGTAATGTGGCCCATTCTACCCCTTGGATCAGACTTCTGTCCCCAACCCCAGGAAAACTGTCCACAAGGCCAACCATCACAGGCCACTGACAGATGTCAGTGTTAAGAACCAGGCCACAGTCCTCCCTGGGATCTCTGACCTCTGGAGTTTCTCAGAATGGGGGCAGTAGCCCCAGGAGTTAGCCACCCTTTCTCCACTCTCCCTCCCACCAGGTCAGGTGTGGTGTCCTGAAACTAGTCCTTCAACACAGGGTCTGTACCTTGAGTCTGATCAGGAGTCAGGGGTGAGAGCTTCCTCCCCCTTCCTCTCCACCTGTGTCTCTATAACCCCACCCCCGTAGAGTGGTACCCCCCGAAAACTGACCTGGCAGGGCTACCTCATCCAGTTCTCCTGATGCTTTGGAGATCCCATCAGTGGATGGTCCCTTACCGCAGACCAGGTCACCTTGCTTGCCCTCCCTTTGAGGCCTGCTCAAGCACTGAGGATTGAAATGGTGCATCATGGGTCTCTGCCCACCATAAACCCCCTCCTTACCCAGGAAGGGAATCAGGACCCGTTTCCCTGCACACTACACTGGGACCTGTCTGGGCCACTGATTACCTCCCCCTCAAACTGATTGTGGGACCCTGAACCACCCTCCTTTGGATCACCCACCAATGCCTTCCCAGACACTCTGGTACTTACCCGGAGTTCTGCCTCCTTTGCAAGCTATCTGGGGTCAGTGAGCTTACAATCCACCAGATGTTGGCATAGCTCTGGGAAACAGTGATAGAACACGTGCTCTATAGCAATCGAATTCTACAGTCCCTCAAAAGTGTTTACCATGCTACCGTTCACCCAACCAACCAGTTTCTGACTGCCCCTGAACCTCAACCTGTGCTCTTCTAGGGTGAATCCATATTTCTTCGCATGGGTCTCTTTCATGGTGGAATATCTCAGTCTGTCCCCCTTCTCTAGGGCAAGTAGAGTATCACTACCATTATCAGGAATATGCCTTCAAAGGTTAGCTCCCTAATCCTCCTCAGGGATTCTCTGTACTTATAGAGCTACCTCATATGCCTCACACTGTCTGCCTATGTCATCCCCCACTTCAAAGTTAGGTACCAGGTTCTTGGGAAGGTAGACTCCCACATCTCCAATCGACACTGCTCATTCACTGCCACCATTGCTGCTGGACTTCACTTGCTTGGCTTTAATGTCCAGCTCCTTGAGAAGGAGCTCATGGGCCATCCTTTTTTCCTCCATGACCAGTCACTTTTCCTCCATCCTTAGCTTAGCCAGTTCGAGCTTGAGTTTCTTCTCCTCTCTCCTCGTCTCCAGCTTGTTTTGAGACAGGCCTCTGGAAGACACACTGCTCCATGCACCAAACCTGGGTATCCTGATTCTCCTCATGGGGGAGTGGAGGGTGTCTTCCTGCAGCTGTGGGTTCTCCCCTGGGCCCAGGTCCCTATCCTCATTTAGTCATAGATGTCCCTCATCATCATCATCATCCTCAGAGGTTGCAGCTTGTATTCTGCAGACCCTCCCCAGGCTTTAAGGGCTACCTGATAATTCAACCTTGGATAGCCCTTAGGGATTTTCAGCCCCCTCTCGCTGCACAGCTTCCTCAGCTCACCCATGCTGTAGCTCTCAGTGGTGCTGACGTCCAACTTCATCCTGGCAGGCAACATTAACAGACACAAAAATGAGAGGCAGGAATCAAATTTAGAAAAATGAAAAACAGGTCAAATCAAGGACAATTTGAAAAAAGGTCACTCTGATCTGGGATTCTTGTGTAACACAAATCACTGAATTGCTATTAGCAGCCAGGGCCTGTGAAGGGAGAGTTTAAGTGGAACCCTCGTGAAGACTACAGGATTAATATCGCAAGCATGGCTAAATATATATACAAGGGTAAGGAGGGGAGGTTATGGTGGTATATCCTATTGGTGGTCTCCATTGAAAAAGCGTTTTTTGATTTGCCTATATCTTTAGCGAAGTTTGACAAATCTTCACAAAACTTTCCAAAAAACTGCCCCTGTTATTCTTGCTGTACACAGAAAGTTTCGAGGTGATATGTCCAGCAGGGGTCAAGAAAAAAGGGGTCGTAAAAAAATGTGTGTTTCCCTTTGAACACGTCTACAGCCCAAACTGCTGGACGGAATTAAACCACATTTGCCAGAAAGCTAGCTTTCGCCACAAAGATTGTGCTTTTGCCTATTTAGTGTACATGTGTCCAGTAGTTTTGGAGATGGTAAAAGAAAAACAAATTTGTATATCTAGGGCAGCAGATCTGCATGATGTTTTTGCAGTGATTGCGGTGTTTTCGCAAATGCGTGCACCAACATGAATGCTGTGATTGGTTGACCACAACCTGATCAGAAACTTCCAGCTGCCATTTTAGGTAACAGGGCACGGTCCCCGGGGCTGAAAAATAAAATGAAAAGTGGCATAAGGGGTCAGGGTCGAGGTACCCTAACCCCAGGGACAACTGTGTTGCTGGGCTGGAGAGAGCCCGGTGCGCATGTGTGTTTGGACGGCCCGAGACAGCCGGCCAAACACACATGAAGAGTGAGGGGGAGTGCTGTACACTCGCCCTCAGTGCACGTCACCCCTGTGGCCCCACCCCGTTCAAAGAAAAGGATAATAAACATAGTTTATTATCCTTTTCTTTTAAAGGTTTTGCAGCTGCTGCTGCTGCTGGCTGGGGAGAGAAGCTCCTCTGCCCTAATGGAGGAGTCTCCCATTGGCTTTAATGTCATGTTCCTTAATTATCAATAGAATCAAAGGAAAACAATTTTGTGGGAAGGGGTTTCCAATATTGACCCGACATCATTGAGTATTTAATTATGCATCCAAAGTCCAGTTTTCACTTTGCAATTAAAATATTAAAATAGGATTTTAGGACAGCTGTCTTCTAAGTAGGAGGCTCTTTCTTGTTAACTTAATGAATAGTATCAGTGTTGGATGTAATTTCCCAACAAAAGAAAAGGACGGGAGACTACACTAGCATTCAAAATACAATAGGCTGATTTAGGAGCCCCTCGCACCATCCTAATGACATTAGCGTAATTTTTCTTTTACACTAATGTGGTGTTACACAGCCAAAATGCATGCATTGTGCTACTTTGTGACCCTTTGCTCTACATTGTGCCTGGGCAAGGCATAATGTATGCAAAGGGGCAGTTCCTCTGTTAGGGGGAGGCAAAAAAATGGTGAAAAGGAAGTAAAAGAGATTTCCTTTTGGGCACTTTTAATGCCTGCCCAGAGCAGGTGTTAAAAGGGGGCACAACATTGGTTACAATGGGCCCCTATGTACTCTGCAGGAGTAGCGCCAAAATGTTGGCACTACTCCTGCAGAGTACATCAATAGCGTCAGGATATCTGATGCTACTACCTCTTACTCTGTGCCATGCTGCATTGCATTTTAAATAAGGCACACACATTGTGGCGGAGGGGGCACTAAGTGGTGCAAGGAAAGTGGTGCTCCACTGGTTGCTGTGCCACTTTTCTTAAATCAGCAACAATGTATTGTGTTTGTGACAACATAACAAGAAGTTATTTTATTGCCTTTTATACTGGCATGTCCTTTTAGCAAATGTCAAAACCTTGAAAATGCTCCATTAAAGAAATACCAAATCTGCCTTTGATCTTGGATATTTACAGGACTCAATAGTAGTTCACTGTGCTGACTTCCCATTCTACATACTGGTCAGTTGCCCAGAATGTCTCTGTAGAAGGCATAACCCCTCTAAACAGAATCTTGTACCTAGTAAATTACTCATCAAAGAACTTGTGAATAAGTTATATCAAGTGCAGGCTAAGGAAAGGCATGCATAGCTCTGAGTGGCAAATTCTACTGAAACCAAATTAACCTATGTCAACAAGTGAGTGATTTAATGATAATCTTTATAAAAGTTGTGTTAGACTTTCAAACCTTGGCGTGGTCTCCCTTAACTTTTTGCCTCTGTTCCCCAGGTTGTTGATGTGTGCTGGACTTTGATTTTACTGTTTTTGTTACTCTGGGCACTTTACCACTGCTAACCAGTACTAAAGTGCAAGTGCTCCTTTACAAAATGTGTATGTAATTGGCTTATCCATAATTGGCATATTTGATTTATTAGTAAGTCCCTAGTACAGTGCACTAGAGGTGCAGAGGGCCTGTAAACCAAATGCTGCTAGTGGGCCTGCAGCACTGATTGTGCCACCCACATAAGTAGCTCTGTAATCATGTCTCAGACCTGCCACTGCAGTGTCTGTGTGTGCAGTTTTAACTGTAAATTCGACTTGGCAAGTGTACCCACTTGCCAGGCCTAAACCTTCCCTTTTCTTACATGTCAGACACCCCTAAGGTAGGCCATAGGTAGCCCCAAGGGCAGGGTGCATTCTATGGTTAAGGTAGGACATATAGTAATGTGTTTTATATGTCCTGACAGAGAAATATTGCTAAATTTATTTTTCACTGTTGCAAGGCCTGTCCCTCTCATGGGTTAACATGGGGGCTACCTTTAAATATGATTAAAGTGTAGATTCCCTTTGGGAGTGGATGGACATGTGGAGTTTGGGGTCTCTGAGCTCACAATTTAAAAATACATCTTTCAGTAAAGTTGATTTGAAGATTGTGTGTTTGAAAATGCCACTTTTAGAAAGTGAGCATTTTCTTGCTTAAACCATTTCTGTGATGCTGCCTGTTTGTGGATTCCCCGTCTAGGTCAGTTTGACAATTGGGCTGCTTGCACCTCACACTAGACAGTGACACAAAGGGAGCTGGGGTGTAGCCTGCATATCCTGATGAGCCATCTGTGCTCAAAGGGAGGGAAGGAGTGATCACTCACACCTGAAAGGGCGTTGCCTGGCCTCACACAATGCAGTCTCCAACCCTGGGACCCTGAAAGGAGAAACTGGCAGCCTAAAGACAAGGAAATCCACACACAGAGCACCGAGCAGGGAAAAGATCGACGCGATTCCAATCTGCGGCTGAAGAAACGATGCGCCGCCAGCTCCACAGCTGAGAAACGACTCTCGCAGGAAACGTGACTGAAGAATCGACGCACGGAGCAGGAAAAACTACGCTCAGCATCGCTGACGGAGGCTGGGAGATCACAACCCGCACTGCGGGGTTTTCGGATCATCGTGCGACTAGATTTCCGACTCAAGTACCACTGTGTGTGGAAAAACAACGCAAGACCTGCCCGGACCCGAGAGTGCTGACCGGATCGACACACCGCTCTCCTGCGGAGAGAAGAAACGATGCGCCCGACCTGGTGAAAGGAGAAACGATGCATGGTCCCGCTCGTAAGTGGAATCAACCCCTCACAAGCCCCTTTTTGATGCACACTCGCCCGTGCAGGGTTATTTTTGACGCGCACCAGGTACATTTTCACTCTAGCAGCGCTAGTGTGTGTTTAAAACTACTTAAAGACTCTTTTTGAATTTTTTATTCATAACTTGACTTGTGTATTGTGGATTTTTGTCGTTTTGGTCTTGTTTTGTTTAGATAAATATTTCTTATTTTTCTAAACTGGTGGTGTGTCATTTTGTAGTGTTTTCATTGAGTTACTGTGTGTGTGGGTACAAATACATTACACCTAGCACTCTGAAGTTCGGCCTACTGCTCTGCCAAGCTACCAAGGGGGTAAGCAGGGGTTAGGAGAGATTGATTCTCTTCTACCCTGACTAGAGTGAGGGTCCTTGCTTGGGTAACTTGACTATCAACCAAAGACCCCATTTCTAACAAGTTGTAATGTCCAAGGAGCAATTTTTTAATGAAAACTGTAAGGTTTAAAAGAAATACATATACCAACTTCATGGCAGGAGTGTTAAGCAATCAGATGTGAGGCTGTAATATGCATCGTAAATGCGGAAAAGAGGAATGGAGTGAAATAAAACATATGTCACTGTATTTGGAGGATAAAGTAAATACTTTCTGATTCTAGTTAACCCTACTTGCCAAATTTATCATTAAAGTCTGGGAAATTCATTTGAAAAGAAAAACAATATTTACACGTTCCCATAAAAAAATATGTGTTCTTCAAATAAACCACAATTGAGAATAGACTGAAAATTCAATTTCACAACAGCTTTGTAACAGGGTGAATCAACTGTGTCTCTGAGTGGCACGTATGTGTAGCATCTGCTACCGCTATAGTGCTGCTTCCAGCACCTGTCAGTGATGTCATCAACGAAGGTATTTGGGGGCATATTTATTCTCTTTTTGCACTGAATTAGCGTCATTTTTTGTTTATTCTAATTCGGTGCAAAACTAACTCCATATTTCTACTTTGGTGCTAGACCCATCTAGCACCAAATCTATGGAGTTAAAGTCATTTTTTGGAAGTGGAGACCTACCTTGTCTTAATGCAAGGTAGGTGTTCCCGAGCAAAATATGACTCTATGGCCTTAACACCATATTTAGGGGCATATTTATACTCTGTGGCATATTTATACTCTGTTTGCACCGAATTAGCTGAATTTTTTTACTCTAGTTCGGTGCAAAACTAACTCCATATTTATACTTTGGTGCTAGACCCCTCTAGCACCAAGGCCCTGATTTATACATTTTTTGTGCTGCTTTAATGTCATTTTTTGATGCAAAAGTGGCACAAACTTACAAAATATTGCCCCTTATTTATAAATTTTGCTGGAAAACTGCACTAATTCAGTTTTGCACCAAAAGGTTTAGCATCAGCTTGCACCATTTCTGTGCACCAGCCAGGCACCATATTTATGGAATGGTGCAAGCTGGTGCAAAGGGTAGGCTAGAGTAAAAAAAAAAAGACTTTAGACTTTAGTCGGGTGGGGCTGGCAGTATAGAAGAAGAGGGTTTAGCACCAAAAAATGACTTTAGGCAGGTTAGAGTAAAATAAATTACCATTAACCAGATTAGCATCATTTTATGGTGCTAAAACTACCATGCAACATGACTCCTGCCTTAGAAAAGGCAGGAGTCATGCCCACCGCCCCAATGGCCAGCACAGAGGACAAGGGTCCCCTGGGCATGGCATTGCACCCTGTGCCATGTATGGGGGCCCATTTCAGGGCCCCATATGGCACTTTAAAGAATGAAATGCAATCTTACCTGTACTTACCTGGAATGGGGACCCCCGTCCTCCGCAGTCCCTCTGGTGTGGGTGGGGGTGCCCCTGGGGCCTGGGGAGGGCACCTGTGGGCCTATTCCATGGTGTTCCACCATGGAAATAGGCCCACAGGTCCCCTAACGCCTGCCCTAACCCAGGCTTTAAAAAATGGAGCAAAGCAAGCTTTGCCCCATTTTTAGACCCCTCCTCCCTCCATTGCACCATTTTTGCATGGGAGTATAAATATGGCGTTAAGGCCATAGAGTCATTTTTTGCACGGGAACGCCTACCTTGCATCTCATTAAGGCAAGGTAGGTTTTCACTTCCAAAAAATGACTTTAACTCCATAAATGTGGCGCTAGACGGGTCTAGCACCAAAGTATAAATATGGAGTTAGTAATGCACCGAATTACAGTAAAAAAAAAAATGACACTAATTCAGTGCAAACAGAGTATAAATATGCCCCTTAGCGTCAAAAACTGATGCTAATCTGGTTAGAGTAATTTATTTTGACTCTAACTTACCTAACGTCATTTTGTTTTACGCTAGCCTACCCTTTGCACCGGCTTGCACCATTCCATAAATATGGTGCCCAGCTGGTGCTAAAAAATGGTGCAAGCTGGTGCAAAACTTTTTGGTGCAAAACTGCGTTCAATCAATCAATCAATCAAAAATGTATAGAGTGTGCTACTCACCTGTGAGGGTCTCAAGGCGCTAGGGGGAAGGTCAAGGGGGGGACAGGGAGGGTCACTGTTCGAACAACCATGTCTTGAGGTTTTTTCTGAAGAGCAGGAGGTCTTTGGTTTTGCAGAGGTTGGTGGGGAGGGAGTTCCAGGTTTTGGGGGCGAGGTAGGAGAAGGACTTGCCTCCTGTGGTGGTGCGTTGGATGCAGGGGACTGTGGCTAGGGCGAGGTCGGCTGATCGGAGGTTACGAGTGGGAGTGTGGAAGTTCACTCTGTCGTTGAGGTAGGTCGGGCTGGTGTTGTTGAGGGATCTGTGTGCGTGGATGAGGATCGTGAATGTGATTCTCTTGTCTATGGGGAGCCAGTGAAGGGATTTGAGGAGTGGGGAGATTCGTTCGTGGTGGGGGAGGCCAAGGACGAGGCGTGCGGCTGTGTTCTGGATTCTCTGGAGTTTGCGTTTGAGTTTGAGTGTGGTGCCGGCATAGAGGGCGTTACCGTAGTCTAGTCTGCTGCTGATGAGTGCATGGGTGACTGTCTTCCTGGTCTCTGGGGGAATCCATTTGAAGGATTTTTTTAGAGTGCGGAGTGTGTGAAAGCAGGAGGTGGTTAGAGCATTGATTTGCTGTGTCATGGAGAGGGAGGGGCCAAGGATGATGCTGAGGTTGCGTGCGTGGTTTGCGGGGGTGGGTGCGGGGCCTAGGGCGGTGGGCCACCAGGAGTCGTCCCATATGGTTTTGTTGGGGCCGAAGATGATGATCTCGGTTTTGTTGGAGTTAAGCTTGAGGTGGTTATTTGACATCCAGTTGGCGTTGTTGAGGAGAGCAGCGTGTAGGTTGGTTTTGGCGGTGGTGGGGTTGCGGGTGAGGGAGAGGATGAGTTGGGTGTCATCTGCGTAGGAAAGGATAGTGATTCCGTGTGATCGGAGGATGTTGGTTAGGGAGATCATGTAAATGTTGAAGAGTGTGGGGCTGAGGGAGGACCCTTGGGGGACTCCACAGATGATCTTGGTAGCGGTGGAGTGGAAAGGAGCAAGGCGGACTCTCTGGGTCCAGTTGGTGAAGAAGGAGGCCAGCCAGTCTAGGGCTTTGTGGCGAATTCCTATGTTGTGGAGGCGTGTGCGGAGTGTGTGGTGGCAGACAGTGTCAAATGCAATGGAGAGGTCTAGGAGGATGAGTGCGACGGTCTCGCCTTTGTCGACTTTGGTCCTGATGTCGTCAGTGCATGCAATGAGGGCGGTTTCCGTGCTGTGGTTCTTGCGGAACCCGGATTGTGAGGGGTCAAGAGTGTTGTTTTCTTTGATTAAGTGGGATAGGCGGGCGTTGACTAGTTTCTCGGCAACCTTGGCGGGGAAAGGGAGGAGGGAGATGGGGCGATAGTTGGAGACGGTCTCTGGGTCAGCTTTGTTTTTTTTAGGAGATAGTGCAGTTTTGCACCAAAAAGTATAAATAAGGCCCTTGATGTGGGATGTGCGATGTCATAAGCAGTGTACTGGGGATTCATATCTGTGAACCATACTGAAACGGGTGAAATGCAACTTTGTTTGGGTTTTGAAACGACCATTCCATCACATCAATTTTAGTTTTCTTCAGAGAAGTGTTTGATGAAATTATAACTGAATTTATGATGGATTCTCACCTGTGACCCAGCGTGTACTAAATTTTCCAGTATCCATTTCATATATAAGACAATAAAGTTTGGAATAGTTAGGGATAAGTAGCTGCCGTGCAATATACAAGAAGTTTAAATACACTTCTTGGTATTTATGATTGCCTCCTTATTTGGAATAATCCACAAATTTGTGAAGAGATAAGCCAAGTGGTGTTCGAAACTTGGTATAAAGAAGGTGTGACTAAGTTTTTTCAACTGTGAGTATTAAATTAATACAGAGCAAGAGTTTGGTGTGAGTTGTAGCATTTTATTACATTTTTGAAGATGAGAAGTTGGGATGTGGCGAATTGGGGTCACATTCCACCTATACGTAGTCTAGGTCTCTTGGGACTAGGCACCTAGTTTTATCTTCCAAGGCATTTACATGAAAGCACTGGCATACAGCCATGCCCAGGTGGGCACCACCAAAGACAATCTACAATGGATAGGAGTGGCCTGATATACATTCTTTGCCTAATTGTTGGCACTGGCGTTATCCTGTGTCAATGCTCAATAACTGGACCTTGATGAGGTTTTTGACCACATTCTGTCGCAGTGTCCAAATCCTAGTCTCTGGCTGAAGTCACAGTGAAGCTTCCTATGTTTGGACTTAGAATCTTTTTCGGAAGTCGAAAATCTCCAGTGGGCATGACTTGAGGCTATAAACCACGAGATTTCCATGATACCCAATATCCCTTTGTGAAGGACCTCTGCACAGGATTTGCCGCTGCATGCAAGTATGTGGCGGGAACTGCTGTGAAGGCAGGCTGACCGGTGATGCACCTTGGGCGGATAGATGAGCAGGTTAGTCCCAGTTTCCTTTTGGTTCTTGGAACAGTTTTTAGACAAAATGTACGTCCCATGCTTTGGATTTTTGCTACCTGGGCACATTTAACACCACCACCAGGAATGGAGGAGCACCACTTGGGGCATTTGCACTCACTCTGGCTGGGTCCAGGTGAAACTTCAAGATGGATGGATTCTTTTCTCTCCCTGAGATGCTGATCAGGAGGCCAGCCAACTAACTTTGAGGGGACACCATAGTAGTCATGGGTTCAAGAAGTAGAACAGGGTTCAAGCAGCAGGACAGGCCTCAAAGGGTTCAAAGCAGACTTTAGGCAGCAAAGTATTCCTTCCAGGTGCAGCAAAGCTCCTGAAGTACACAGCAGGCCGCAGCAAAAGGCAGTCCTCTGAGAGTCCTTCTGCAGGTCCAGAAAGTGAACTGAAGAGTGGGGCTGAGGGTCCCCTTTTTATACTTGATGCCTTCTTTAAAGTGTTTAAAGTTTCTTGCGTCATGTGTCCTGGCTAAAAGGCTGACTGCATGAACAATGTAGTGGTGATGTCCTTTGTGTGAAGGCAGTACCCAGGCTATTGAGTTGCAAGAGGGCTGTGCCCAGCACTGCCCCCCCCATCCTGCCAGTGATGGCCCATTCAGGCACAGCTAATCCCTCTCATGTGTGGCTGTCTGGAAGAAATAAACAAAGGACAACTGCTAACTACCCCCAGTGATGTGACCCAGGAACAGCTGCAGGAACCAAATACCAGATTCAAGCTAGCCTGGCTCAAGAGGGGTGATACCATGAAACCGATCCCAGGATGCTTGTTTCTGGTCCAGGGAGGACCTGGCCTGGCAGTTTGGGCTGGACTGTTCCTATATGGAACAGGGTCAAGACTGATTTGCATATGGCTGAGTCCAAACTGGAATGGCATGGTGAGCAAAACACCTGATGGATTAAACCCAGATCTGTGACTGCGGGTGAATGTTTGATTTGGTCTACATTCCGTCCATCAACTGTTCTTTTTGCAGGCACCAAATAGGGCAAGAAAATGAAAACGTTCTAAAAGTGTAATTTTCTAAATTTTAACTTAAAATCCAACTGAACCTACCCTGCCAAGCAGTGCCACCCCAGTCCTGGACCCTTGGAATTGGGCTTTAGGTGCTCTTCCAGTCTCTCTGGAACTAAGAACCAACGCATCTAAAAGATTTATTTGCATAATTTTTTTCAGAACTTTTAATGCTTGCTGAGAGATGGCGTCAAAAGGAGGCACACCCTTGTTTATAATGGGCCTCAATGGGCTTTGCAGGATTAGCATCAACATTTTTGATGCGAATCCTGCAAAGCTCCAAACTAGCGTCAAAGATTTTGGTGGTATTTTCCCTGACTACCGCCATGGTGTGCCATATCTTAGATATTGCGTAGACATGGAGGTGTTAGGGGGGGCGCTAAGGGGTGCAAGGAAAGTGGAGCTGCACTGGGTAACACATTTAATAAATTCTGAGGACAAAATGACATCTGCAAGTCACCATGCATGCCAGAAGTGCCCGCAGTGTTACCTTATTCACAAATGTGTGCTGAGAATCTGGTGAGAAAACGTTTTAACTTCTCCTTTTCAGACATGCATATGATTTATAAATGGGGGACAGTTGGTAAGTTTAAAGTTTACTGCTGACATTTGTCATGATCTGCACCTCATGAAATTGAGTCCTGGCAAAGAGTACTTACTGTTTCATATTTCCAGTCAGGGAAAATTGAGTGACAATGTTTTAGTAAAACCTGAAAGCGAGGTTCAGCTCTTTACTCATTTCATATCACACTAGAAAGAGCTGTTCAAAAGGTAAGATGGCTGAACTGTTTGCAAAACTATATAGTTATCCTGATCCCAGTAGAAGCAAACTTTGAAGAAGTTGCCTATAAAGGTAAAGGACTGGTTTGAAAGACAGAAGGACAATGTTGTGCACGAAAGCACCATTTCATCTAGTGGCTGGAATATGTAACTGTGATGGCAACTACTGTATTCATCCAGATCTGTCATCTTTCTCAGGCATGACTGTTACCATAGAAAATATAACCCAAGCCATGTACTAAAAATAACTATATTTTCACTGAACAATCACAGATAAAGTGTAGCTCTGATTAGCATTGTTTAAAATACCCTAACACAGTAAAAACATTCTAATATTCTCTTAAACATTAAACGTACAGTTATGGTCACTAATTTAAACCAATAAACCCCTTAAACTTTCAAGATAGAATTAGTCCCATAATTCATAACTCACTCCAGGTATGATAAACATGACTCAAGAGCACAGATGCCGTAATCCTTGATTTAACATATGATTTCACAGACGACGTGGTCTTGCTAGAGATAAAGTATTACGTTACCATTAACATTATAAATGACACAGCCTTGGATACAGTATTATCACTTTATGCCTGTTTTGAAATGTAAAGCAATGGGGAGTTTAAAATCATTGTTATTGAATTTTTGATAATATACTACAGCCAAATTCTATAAAAGCAGTCCCTTTCCTAATGAGCAGTGATAGAAGTGAGAAGCACAGTGGTCAACCCTCAGTGTGAAGTGGCTGAAGGAGTTTTACCACAGAGATCTAGCCTGCAGCCTGGACTTGTAGCCAACACTCCCCATGAGACCAACTCCTTCTATACATGTCCTTCAGCTATGTGTAACAGGGGTTGCTCACAGTGCTTGCGAGGAAGTAGAGAAAACCTATTTAATGGAATATTGTGAGCAGTTTCAAATTAACCATTTTATGGTTTCTGGCATCTATTTTGTGTTTGGGTTTTTAAGATGTTTTTGTTTTAACAATGCAGAAACTGTAGTGGCAAAAGGTTGCTTTAAAATTTAAACATTTGTTTTACTGATGACTTTTTATGCAGTCATCTTTAGGCATGGATGAAATTTGTGTAATTTCATTTGGGGAAATACACAAAATACCCATAAAATTATGTAAGAACTCATGCAAAACGCCCAAACAATTTAGTGAGAATATACAAAATGGCAGCTCTATTTTTAGGTGCAATATATGCCAAAAACCCTGATCGTCAAGTGCTGTAAAATAATTTCAAAAGAGGCAAAAGGAGACAGACAGAAACTATCCCTGGCCCGTAAAGCTCCCCCCTCAAAGAAAAAACATAAAGAAAGTATATTTTGTTTCAGGGTTCACATTCCCCGCAGAAGGGTGTGCGGGTCCTAGTATTGTCCCCATGATCTGCAAGACATAGCCACAAGTTTGTGAACCTGCTACAAGAGATCTGGGTCCTTTGTTTGACTTACTGTGGGTTTCACAGACTCTGAAATACATCTACAAATCACCCTTCCTTAGGAATGTCCAACAAGGGCCAGAACCGTGCTATGATTTATATGTCCTGTGCTAGGTCTTCGAATTATAAAAAATAAAATAAATTAAAAAAGCAAAAGAGGAGCTGAAAGATGTGCTGCATGGGTTGGCTGCCTGTGGTGGCTGGATGCAGCGCTTGTCTGTAGGCCAGGCCCAGTAATCAACCCGAGCTGTGCATAGACAAAGGCAATTCCCAGAAGGTATTGGCTGCCTGTGGAAGGTAGGGTGAGTGGGACAGCCCCACAGCCTTTGGCTATTAGGAGTGGAGTTTGACCACAAACATAATGTTGGGATCAGAGCCTGTGGGGGGTCTAGGCTGCTGAAAGTTGTGCATATCAGATGATAGGCACACTCTCTGAGGGTTGAGCACAGCACCAATCCAAAGGCCAGGCCCTGTGCCTGAGCTTTGCTGCATACAGGTGAAGGACATATGCAGCTGGACTAAGCCACCAGTGGAGTGCTGGTAGCAACTGAGCAAAGGGCAGCTCAAAAGAGAACCCTTGTTGTGAATGTCCAAAGACCAAATGCAATGGCAGCAAGTCCTAAAACAAGATGAAGTGTAAGAAACAGTTAGAAATGGTATAGGGTAATAAAAAAACAGAAATTTACTGAAAATAATGGTTAAAGTGAACTTATGGTTAGCTGTGATTATAAGTCCATTGGTGAAATCACAGATGATAACATCCAATGGTGCAAACACTCTACTATTTCCCCATTAAGAAAATTATTCAGCACTTTTTAAAAATAACTGTCACAATAACAGATGATCAAAAACATCCTATTACAAGCATTACAAGCATATTTTTACTAATATATTGTAAATATTTAAATCCATAATTCACATGTAAAGTGACGTTATAGTGAAGGGAAGTAATAAGTTTGGTGATGAGGTCACAAACAACTTTGGGGGTCATTTTGACCTCGGCGGTCCTTTTTAAAGACCGCCGAGGGACTGCCGTGCGGAAGACCGCAGGTGCAGGCGGTTTGCCGCTCGGCCTATTATGACCGTTGGCAGCTCTCCGTCCCTTTACGGCCGGAGAGCCGCCAACAGACATACTGGCGGGCGGCGGGGAAGTGGAGGTTGCTCCACCTCCACCGCCACGCCAACAGAACACCGCCCAGCGAATCACGTCCTGTGATTCGCCGTGGCGGTGTTCTGTTGGCGGTCTGGTGTCGGCGGAGCTGCCCCCATGGCTCCCGTCCCCTCCCGGAGGATCGTCGGACCAGGTAAGTCGATCGTCCGTGAGGGGGGTGGGGGGGTGTTGTGTGTTGTGTGGGTGCATGGGGGTGTGCGTCTGTGTATGTAGAGGGGGTGTGTGAGTGCGTGTATGCTTGCGGGGGTGTTGTGTGTTTTGGGAATGAGTGCGTGTATGTCTGTATGGATGTGTGCGTGTATGTTTGTATGTGGGTGTGCGTGTCTGACTGTGTGTGTGGATGTCGGCATGTATGTCGGCGTGTGTGCGTGTATGTGTGTAGGTGGTGCCTGCGTGCGTGTCGTGTGGGTATGGGTGATGTGATGTTGGGGGTCGGGGTGGGGAGGGGGACCCTGCCACCTTTGGGGGGTGGCAGGGGTGGTGTAGGGGAGGGAGTCGGGGTGGGGGTGTGGGGTGGGGGAGACCCCTATCAGTGCCAGGGAAGGAATTCCCTGGCACTGATAGTGCTTACCGCCATGGATTTCATGGCGGTTCAAACCGCTGGATATCCACGGCAGTAAGCTGGGTCAAAATACCGCCGGCGGTCTCCAGCCCAGCGGTCGTCTCCGCCCTAGCGGGCGGAACGGAGAACCGGCGGATGACCATGGCGGTAACCGCCATGGTCATAATTCCATGAAGGGAGACCGCCAGCCTGTTGGCGGTCTTACCGCCGCTTCTCCGCCTTCCGCCAGGATCGTAATGACGCCCTTAATGTTTAAACAACAGAAAAACTGACATTTGTCAGTTATAGTTCAGTGAGCTAACTGGAACCAACTTACATTAGAATCAGCAGCTAGCCAGTAGCTACACAAGAGCTGTTTGCTATCCACTTCTTTGCCTTCTACGTGAATCCCAGAGTGCTATATGTATGCCCCCGGGGGGCAGATAGGATAATTACCCTAATCTGCAGACATGCCAAGAAGGACTTGACAATCCCACAGGACTTCACACTGTAATTTCAAAAGGGATGCTGACAGCTCCCACCCTGCATATTCTGGGAGGTTCAGAGGTGTTTTGGCTGCCCATTTAAGTTAGCCTATTGACTGCTTTGGGAGGCATTTCACAGCTTTTTCACACCGACCCAAAAGCTAATTAGTGGCTAGCAGAAGTGGAGGAACAGATATAAATTTAGCCTCCAGGAACTTCAAGCAGAGAAATGGTAACTAAAAAGTTGCTTTTCCTTAGTGTTTATTAAAAATCTGACCACATTCAATCCAGCATTAATTACTATTAGAACATTAGAATATTGCAGACTCCATTGGAGACAATGGAGTGATCAGGGCTTTTACTGACTGACAAAAGCCAGGAGCGTCAACATTCCAATGTTCTTTGATCACAGCAATAGCTGTGAACTTAGGCCCCACTGAGCCTGGGGGGGATTTCAATCCCCTCAGGCTCCGAGAGGACTTTGTTTGATTTATAAGAACATTTTCCCCTCTAGTGGCAAAATGTTCTAATAGCCTTATAGCCCTTCATAGCTGGGCTTCACCGGCAATTAAAGTCCCGCCCTCTTGTTAAAGACCCACGCCTTTGGTGCAGGCCTTTAACGCTGGAGCGGGCCATTAATGGTCTGTATAGCCCGCTACGGCGGGCTGTAAGGCTATATCAAAAATAACTTCTAGATGCTAGTCAATGTAAGAAAACTTAACCCTTTGCATGCGTCCAACAGTCGCGAGCTGTACAACGCCGCAGTGCTCATGTGAGTCAAATGACTCGGCCATCCTCGCACATGGCACTGAAAATCCCCCTGATGTAGGCACCCCAGGGATTTTCTTTGGATATTTTCAGCCTTGGTTGCTGGGGAAGAGCTTTCCAAAAAAAAGGGCAGCCCACTGATGATTGAGGGCACATCTAGGGTCCAAGGTCAGCAAGTTGATCTCAGAGGTCAGCAGTGAAGGTAAGTAGCAGCACAAGTGATCATGAAGGGCAGGCATGGGTGGACAGGGGCATCCCATGGACCCCACAGGGCAGGCTGGCAGCCCAGGGGAAGCACCATGAACTCAGACGCAGCAGGGAGGGGCAGTGGTTGCACAATAGACCATGCATGGCAGACAGGGGTGGCCAGGGTCAGAACAGGGACCAGAGAGTACATTAAAATGTATTTTTTTTTTAAATCAGGTGGAGGATACAGTGGTATCAAACAGAGGATACCAAAGTACTCCAAAAAGACCTACTGGGCATCATGTTGCCAGCTATTTGGTACTGTAGTATCTGCAGTCTAAAACATTATTTTTTTTAAACATTTTTAATGGAAGGGGGACCCTACCTCCCCGCCACAGCCACATGTACCCACACTGCCCTCTAATTGGCTTTTTTTTTAAATCTTCAGAATTCAGTGATGAAACCCCAACTCTCATAATCAAGAAGGTCACATCATTTTCTTTGTAGCTGTGGCCAGCCTATAAAATTACCTAATTCCGTTCAGTCATTTTTTTCTGTACCAGTGAGGAAAGTTTCTTAGGGAAATTCCATGTTTTTGGGACCACCTTTTATAGCGGCCATAATTTGACAGATCACCATGAAATGTTCCTGGAAGGAGATATGAAGTGGATGAGTTTCTTTATATATTTGAATATATGTATGTATGTGTGTGTGTATATATTTATATATATATATATATATATATATATATATATATATATATATATATATATATATATATAAAATGTATATATGTACATATATATATATATAAATATGTATATATGTATATATATATATATATATATATATATATATATATACATATATATATTTATATATACATAAACACACACATATTTTTTTTTCACTTAAAAAAAAAGGTTACAGGGAATTTATAGTTAGGTTCTGACTTTACGCACACAAAACCATATAAATTTAGCAGTTATAGTTATGGTTATCTGAGCTATCTAAGGTTTGCAACACAATTTCAGATTCCATGGGATTGATCATATTAGAAGTGATGCAAACGGTGGCAATCGAGAATGTAAGCTTAGACTTGAATAATGTAACTGAGATCCGTGGAACGAGGACTTATGATCTGCAATATTTTTTAGGAGATTAGACTATTACAAACCGATTTTTATATTCAATTATTACCTGTATTGGTACTGTGGTATGTGAATTTCTAGTCTCTGATGTAAATCTGATCTGTCTTGTCTACCAGGGGACAACATACATTTCACGAGATTGGATTATTATAAACTGATTTACTGCAACAATTTATGTATCTATTGTTATTGTAAAATATCTATCCCTTGTTCCTGCTGCTATAAATATATTGTTATAGGCGGATTGGGGCACGCCATTCTTTTTGGGGAACTGTGTGTTGGAAATGTCTATGTATAAAAACTATGCATTTAATATATTTCTCTCATCCTTGGTGTCCTTTTGGGATGTATTTAGTAATTCTCCGACCTTAACAATATTCGTTCTCTCTGTGTTTCTTCTGTACTATCTTATACTTTTATAGAAAATTGGTAGTGCGAAGTATGGATACATACTGGTTATATTATCATACACTTGGTTGCGATAGGAATTATAAAGTACTATAACTTTTTCTTGGTAGTAATACTGTTGAGAAGCTTGACTATAAACTCATGAAAAGATAATTGCTTTTTTGAGCCCACGATTTATTTTGAATCGCCTAGACTTACTTTTACATTGACTGTTGCTTCGCTGTTTGCAAACTCAGGACCGAGTAGGATGCAGATCTCTGTATTTTCTTTTTATTGGATTGAGAGTGAGCCGCGTTTCCCATATCAAATGTGCATTTTGCGTTCTATTTGAGGATTAGGTGTTACTGCTGACTTTTCTCATTTTAAGACTCTTTTCGTTGAAATTAACGCTGTGATAAGTATTCTGGGGCATATTTATACTCCGTTTGCCCCGAATTTGCGTCGTTTTTTTCGACGCAAATTCGACGCAAAACTAACTCCATATTTATACTTTGGCGTTAGACGCGTCTAGCGCCAAAGTTCATGGAGTTAGCGTCATTTTTTTGTGTGAACACCTTCCTTGCGTTAATGATATGCAAGGTAGGCGTTCCCGTCTTAAAAAATGACTCCGATGCATATGCGTCGTATTTATACTCCCGGGCAAAAATGACACCCGGGAGTGGGCGGGTCTAAAAAACCCGCATTAGCGCCGGATTTTAGCGCCTGGGTCAGGGCAGGCGTTAAGGGACCTGTGGGCTCAGAATGAGCCCAGAGGTGCCCTCCCCTGCCCCCAGGGACACCCCCTGCCACCCTTGCCCACCCCAGGAGGACACCCAAGGATGGAGGGACCCACCCCAGGGACATTAAGGTAAGTTCAGGTAAGTATTTAAAAAAAAAAAAAATTGTGGCATAGGGGGGCCTGATTTGTGCCCCCCTACATGCCACTATGCCCAATGACCATGCCCAGGGGACAGAAGTCCCCTGGGCATGGCCATTGGGCAAGGGGGCATGACTCCTGTCTTTGCTAAGACAGGAGTCATTTCAATGGGGGTTGGGAGTCGTAAAAAAATGGCGCAAATCGGGTTGAGGCGATTTTTTTGCCTCAGCCTGACTTGCACCATTTGTGGACGCCCATACTCCATTTTCCCCCTACGCCGGCGCTGCCTGGTGTACGTCGTTTTTTTTAACGCACACCAGACAGCGCCGGCGGCTAACGCCGGCTAACGTCATTCAATAAATACGGCGCCCGCATGGCACTTCAGAATGGCGTTAGCCGGTGCTAATTTTTTTGGCGCAAAACTGCTTTGGCGCAGTTTTGCGTCAAAAAGTATAAATATGGCCCTCTGTATATTTCTTTCTTGCTATGTGGTACGTCGGGTTTCCATAAATAAACAAATACTTAGACGAGTCACCTAAATATGTTTCTTCGTCTTGCTGTGTTACACTTGACTATTTGTTTTTGTTGTATTTCTTTTTTATTTCCTCTAAACTCTTTTCTTTTAGATGGGCCAGTTATTATACATATATGTATTTTGAAACGGAACATACTAAAAGATGTCCACTGTGATTTGTGAATTGTCACCTACCTTGGTCAAGCTAGAGTATATATAAGACGGCTAAATTTGTGCCTACAGTGCACGCTGATATTGCCACTTGGAGTACTTTTCGGCTCATGATGATTGATATATTGTAAATAGATTAGGCATCTCTATAATTTGAAGTTATACTTTGTGCCATCTTGATTTGTGACGTATATTAGCAAGCTTTTTTATACGTGCCGTAATTGTTGTAAGGGGCACTTTTTAACAGGGACTTTGATGTAGATATATTTATATATACGTGGTTTGATTGCGATTGGCTTCGCTATGGTGCACCGCTTATGTTATACGTTATCCTTTGTCCGTACTGTTCATGGCACTATCGAGTTAATTATTTTTAAATTAACTATTATGTTTTATTTTATTATGCCTGTCAAATGCGCTATTTTCGTTTAGTCGGTTTATGATGGAACATTCATCGAGAAAGGTGTCTGAATATAGTCACAACGCACGTAGCTGTGGACGGACTTGTCATGTTAATTTAGCTTTGTTTCCCTGATGATTCATTTTATGACACTTCTTTGAGGCTGACAAGCCTTATGCCTTACATATTGATGAAGTCACTGTGTCTTAATGAAGTGGAGGAGAGCCTCCTTGCAGACTTTGAATAGATTTAAGTTCACTATATATGTGATTCTTAACAGGATGCAGTTTGGATACTGGAACTGACATGAGCTTCTATGGCCTTAAATTAGGAATACATTTCGTCTTGTATTTTTCAGGTTATTAATATATTTTCTTCTCTTTCCTTAAAATTCCATACATAGTTTCTCCATGTGCACTGGAAAGTGGCAGGTGTATCAATATAGGCTGATTGCATACGTTCCGTTCTGACTTTTGCGTGATACTGTATCTTTAATATTTACTTTTTCGTCACTTCGATGGACAAGTAACTTTCTCCCTAGAAACTTCAGTATCTTATTGTCACACTATAGATCTTGTCTTAGGAGCTCTGTTGCATTTGAATTTTGTAAGTTAATTATGTCTTGATGTTTAAACTTCACCTAGCTATATTTGACTTTTCAACACTGTTAGAAATAGGGTCTTTGGTTGGCAGTCAGGTTACCCCCTGTCCAAGCAAGGACTCTCACTCTAGTCAGGGTAAGTCACACACAATCCAAATTATCCTGTGCCCACCTTCTAGTAGCTTGGCACTGAGCAGTCAGGCTTAATTTAGAAGGCAATTTGTAAAGTATTCGTGCAATTACTCATGCAATAACACAGTATAACACTACAAAAATACACCACACAGAAAAATATATAATATTTACCTGGTTAAATGCAGGTCAAAACGATCAAGATTTGATAAGTACACGTTAAAATATCACTTTAGAGAATGACAAAAAGGATTCTTTAGTCTTTAAAAAGCAACAAGTGTCTCTTAAAAGCACAAAGTACCTGGTTTGCGTTCAAATTCTCCACAAGGGACCGCAGAGGAGGAGATGCGTGGAAAACGGGGAGGTGTGCGTTGGTTTCTCCGGGCGCACACAGACGATGTGTCGATAATTTTCCACGCATGGAAGGCTTTGCGTCGATTTCCAGCGCGCTGTCTTGGATCCTCTTTGGGTTGCAGGGTTTTCGGACACCCCGGAGATGATCCAGAGAAATCCTGGGCATGCAGGATGAAGTCACAGGACCTGTGTCGATCCGTTGGGCGATGCATGTAAATTTCTGTCGCACTGCAGGCGCTGCATCGATTCTTCTCGCAGGAAGTTGGGCTGGGTCATTCCGGCTTGGCTATGCGTTGATCCAGTGGGCCGTGCGTCGAAGTTCCAGTCGCAATGCTGGCGCTGCATCGATCTCCTCTCGGGGATCCAGGCTGCGTCGTTCCGGTTCGGCGTGTAATGATTTTCTCACCACGATGCAGGCTGTGCGTCGTTTCTGGCAGGCTGTGCATCGAATTTTCGTCGCACAAGGAGTTCTTTGCAGGAGGAAGTCTTTTTGGTCCTGAGACTTCAATGACCAGGAGGCAAGCTCTATCCAAGCCCTTGGGGAGCACTTCTCAGCAGAGCCAGAGGGCTGCAAGGCAGCAGGGCAATAGCAGGGCAACAGCAGGGAAGCAGTCCTTTGCAGAAAAGCAGTAAGGTGAGTCTTCTGGGCAGCCAGGCAGTTCCTCTTGGCAAGTTGCCGGGTCTGGTTCAGAGTTTCTTCTCCAGGATTATCTTGTCCAGAAGTGTCTGAGTTGGTAGGGTCAGAGGCCCTGTTTAAATACCCAAATGTGCCTTTGAAGTGGTGGGGGCTTCAGAGAGTGGCTTAGAAGTGCAGATGGTCCCCTTTCAGTTCCATCCTGTCTGCCAGGGTCCCAGTATGGGGTTTGGCAGTCCATTGTGTGAGGGCAGGCCACTGTCCTTTGACATGTAAGTGTCAGGCCCTCCACCCTCCCAGCCCAGGAAGACCCATTCAGTATGCAGATGTGTGCAGGTGTGACTGAGCATCCTGTGTTTGGGGTTATCTGAGTGAAATGCACAAGGGAGCTGTCAAGTAACCCCAGCCAGATGTGGATTGTAAGGCACAGAAGGATTTAAGTGCAGAGAAATGCTCACTTTCTAAAAGGGGCATTTCTAAAATAGTAATATTAAATCCAACTTCACCAGTCAGCAGGATTTAGTATTACCATACTGACCATACTAAATATGACCTTGTTACTCCTTTCACATCAGAATCTACCACTCAAACAGTATGGGGATAGCCCTAATGTTAGCCTTTGAAAGGAGCAGGCCTCACAGCAGGGTAAAACAAATTTAGGAGCTCTACACTACCAGGACATATAAACAACACAGGTATATGTCCTGCCTTTTACCCACACAACACGCTGCCTTATGGATTACCTAGGGCCTACCTTAGGGGTGACTTATATGTAGAAAAAGGGCAGTTTAAGGCTTGGCAAGTACTTTTAAATGTCAAGTCAAAGTGGCAGTGAAACTGCACACAGGCCTTGCAATGGCAGGCCTGAGGCATGGTTAAGGGGCTACTTATGTGGGTGGCACATAGTAGCATTTAATCTACAGGCCCTGGCACATGTAGTGCACTTTACTAGGGACTTAAAAGTAGATTAAATAAGACAATTGGGTATGAACCAATGTCACCATGTTTTAAGGGAGAGGGCATATGCACTTTAGCACTGGTTAGCAGTGGTAAAGTGCGCAGAGTCCTAAAACCAGCAAAAACAGTGTCCAAAAACTGGAGGGGGGCAGACAAAAAGTTAGGGGTGACCACCCTAAGGCTGTCAGCTCTAACAAACACCATATGGTGGGTGATGGTGAGTTCGTAGAATGCATTTGAGTGATTAAATGTTTGGTTTGTTTTTACGAATTACAGCTATGAGGAAGTCGAGGGCCTATTTGACATACAACGAACCCCATGTTGGCTGTTCTTGTGAACACATGGACAATGTATGAACCAAACAGTGGATCTCAAATACAACTACTTGAAACAACTCCTGGAATTAGATATAAGACTGTCATTTGAACTTTAGGTGCTCAGAACTTTTTTGTTTATCATTAATTAACCCCTAACTCTGGGGGTTATGCGTGGGCTTGTATGTAGCCAACCCTCATTCTAGAACACCTCTTTATTAGTAATTGCCTTTTGCAAGATCTTGAATAGCATCAGTGAGCACCTTGTATTTGGCATGGCTACCTTTGTTTATGTTATGTTATGTTGACTAGTATGGCACACTAATCACCCAAGAGTGCATCAAGGTGCTTGGCCATGTGTATAGGTTTGTAGTCCCCAAAATACTTATATGAAGAGTGAGGTCTTCAGCTTCTTGCAGAACTCAAGAAGTGAGGACGAGGCTCTGATTTGTTGAGGGAGGCTGTTCCATATCTTGGGTGTGATGTAGGAGAATGAGCAACCTTCTGTTTTGCTTTTGTGGATGCGGGCACTGTGTGCTAGTGAGAGTGAGGAAGAGCATAGGTGTCTGGTGGGTTGGGCAAAGTGTACGCAGCATTTCAGGTATTCTGGTCCTGCGTTGTGTAGGCCTTTGTATGTGTGTGAGAGAAGTTTGAACTGGCTGCATTTGTGAATAGGGAGCAAGTGAAGCTTCCTGAGTTGTGGTGTGATGTGGGTGTGATGTGGGAGGTTGAAAATGAGTCATGCATAGAATGTGGATGCAGAAGGTGCACACTGCATTGAATTGAACCATTATGTTGAGCTTGTCATCTAGAATGATTCCTAGATTTCTTGCATGGTCTCTGGGTAAAGGGTCCTAGCTTCAATAGCCACCAGTTGGAGTCCTTTGGGGAGGCCTTGTTGCTAAAGGCAGTATGTGGCAGGACGAACGGTATAAAAACCCACAGAGAGTATTTATGATGGTCAGGTAAGTGATTTATTTATGATTTATGGGATTGTCTCTAATTATCCCTTTTCCCTCTCCTATGGATTCAGTTCTTATGGCGTTGTCTTCTATTCTTCTTCTTGGCTTTTCTTGTCTCTTCTTCTTTCAGGTGGGTGTTCTCCCTGTCTGTTGGCAGCCTCCAAGGGTGTGATACTGTGGGGAAAAAGGAAAACGCTAAGGTAAGTGGGGTATTAAATATGTATTTATGGTTTATTTAATTAAAGGGGAAGAGGTGACGTAGGGGAGGGGTGATGGTTGTGAGGTAGGGCAAAGTGAATAAACTCTCTATAGTGCACTTAATGTGACTCTTGTGGTTTTTCTTGTGCCCTTTAAACTCCCGTCCAAATCCTCCCCTCACTCTGTCTTTGTCCCCTTCCCCAGTGCCCTCTTAGCAGTAATATTCCCTTTTGTGTCCCACAAGGACCGTACCTTAGCAAGCCACGACCCTCCTGGGTCGTGGCTGGAGCTGGGGAGTTCCTTCGGCGTAGAGTCCTGGATAATCCTCTCCGTCTTCTCTGCACTCCGCGATGGTCTGATTTCTCCCTCGTCTTCCGTCCTCCTTCCATCTTGTTCCTTCTCCTCCTTTTTCCCTTGGTCGTTCGTCAGTCCCTTTAAATCGGGAACTTCCCGCCGCGTCATTGCCGCGGCCCGGAAACCCTCCTGGGTTGCCGCGGCAACACTAGGATGCCAGCCGTCCTCCGAGGGCGTTCCCACGGCAACGTGGGAACGCAGAAATGACGTGTCGGAGAGGTCCGACACGTCTATTCCGGCTGGTGCGAAGATTGTGTTCGGGCTCGCCCGTTCACACAGTACTCCCTTCTTGCGGGAGTTGAGCGGTAGGCAGTTGGTTTGAATCCAGTCTGCTACCATAGTCATGCAGTTGGTGAAGTTGGTTCTGGCGGTAGTTGTTAGGTCCGTCAGGGAAAGGATGAGTTGGGTGTCATCAGCGTAGGAGAAGACTGTGATATCTTGTGATCGTATTACGTTGGTGAGCGGTGTCATGTATATGTTGAAAAGGGTGGGGCTGAAGGTCAATTCTTGTAGGGCTATGCATATCAATTTATGGGTCTCTGATGTGAAGGGTGGCAGCCTGACTCTTTGGGCTTTTCCCATGAGGAAGGAAGAGATTTATTTGAGAATGGATCTTTGTTTGCTAACCTTGTGGAGTCTTCTGATGAGCCTGTTATGTGAGACAGTGTCAAAGCCTGCAGAGAGGTTGAGTAGGATGAGGGCCGCTGTTTCTCCTCAGTCCAGAATGATTTGAATTTCATCAATGGCCATTTTCTTTCAACGCTGTGGACTAAGTGGTGACTGGCAGATGGTGAATTACAAGGTGGGTTGCGAGTTGCTTGTCGATGTCTTTCTCAATCACCTTGGCTGGATAGGGAAGCAGGGAGATGGGTCGGAAGTTCCTCAGTGCATTCAGGTCAGCTGTGGACTTCTTGAGGAGAGCATTGATTTCTGCACATTTCCATTAGTCCGGGAAAGTGGTGAAAATTATGGAGATGTTGAAGATGTGGGTCAGGGAGGAGCTGAGTGGTGATGTTTCCAGGTTGTAGATGCTGTGGGGCATGAATCATTTGGGGCTTGTGAGTAGAAGGTCTGCATGATTGATTGCTGCTGCATCATTTCTTATGAGGGTTGTCCATTCAGTCAGGTGGCCATCTTGGTCGGTGGTGGCTAGGTTAGCAGTAAGTTCTCTAGGATTGGGTTGGTGTGCAAAGTTGCTGTAGATGTTTGGGGAAGATGTTCAACAGGTTGTCTCAGAGTTGTTGGGAGGCAGCGATGTTGATGACAGTGGCTGAGGGTGAGGTGAAATCCCTTACGACTCAGAAGATCTCCTTGCCGCTACTGGAGCTTCGTTCAATGTGGTACACTCATGCTTTTTTCTTGGTGTCTCTTAATTGCTGGTGATTTACAGAACGGTAATAGTAAATTTGCATGAAAGCATACCACCTCGCCAGTATCATGCAACTCAGAATCAGGGACTTGATGTAGTCATGCTAATAGCTATTATCTGAGCCACAGACAAATTCTTTCATCAAACATCCAGGTAATGATAGAGCGGAAACAATTCAAAGTAGAAATGAAAAAAGGCCAACTAACATAAAATATAAAGTGAACAAGAATTACTCAAACGCAGATCAGACATCTGCTGTGAGCTATTGGTTATGAGTTTGAACCACAGTAAAGCTACCAAAAACTTTTATTTGAAGGTAAATAAAGGGAGTATTACTGTATTAGGTGGCAACATGAGAGTGTATTTTTTGAGCCTTTACACTATGCCTCCCCTTTTTTGGGGTGTTGCAGAGTCATTTAATATTTGTTCACCATCCGTCATGACTGATGCCTATGTAAACTGGCTTCTCTGGTATATTAAATTTACCACACGCCAAATTGTTTGGCTAGCTGCTAAGACAGTAGCTTATTGATGTTAGTTAGGGTAAGGCATCATCAAAATGATGTACTCAGGAAAGCAGGAACATCAAAGTATCACGATAAACTACTTAACAAATAATTTATGAGTGACAAAAAGGGTCTTTGTATTGCATATCATAGTAAATAACTGCACTAAAATGAAACAAATCTTAGTATTTGTGAGACTTTTCATCCTTGGTGTGGTCTCCCTTAACTTTTTGCCTGTTTCCCAGGTTGTTGATGTGTGCTGGACTCTGTTTTTGCTGTTTTTGTTACTCTGGGCACTTTACCACCGCTAACCAGTGCTAAAGTGCAAGTGCTCCTATACAAATTGTGTATGTAATTGGTTTATCGATGATTGGCATATTTGATTTACTAGTAAGCCCCTAGTAAAGTGCACTAGAGGTGCCCAGGTCCTGTAAATCAAATGCTACTAGTGGGCCTGAAACACTTGTTGTGCCACCCACCTAAGTAGCTCTTTAATCATGTCTCAAACCTGCCACCGCAGTGTCTGGGTGTGCAGTTTTAAACTGCAAATTTGACTTGGCAAGTGTTCCCACTTGCCAGGCCTAAACCTTCCATTTTCTTACATGTAAGACAACCCTAAGGTAGGCCCTAGGTAGCCCCAAGGGCAGGGTGCATTGTATGGTTAAGGTAGGACATATAGTAATGTGTTTTAAATGTCCTGACAGTGAAATGTTGCCAAATTCGTTTTTCACTGTTGCAAGGCCTGTCCCTCTCATAGGTTAACATGGGGGCTACTTTTAAATATGATTAAGGTGTAGATTTCCTTTGGGAGTGGATAGATATGTTGAGTTTTGGGTCTCTGAGCTCACAATTTAAAAATACATCTTTTAGTAAAGTTGATTTAATGATTGTGTGTTTGAAAATGCCACTTTTAGAAAGTGAGCATTTTCTTGCTTAAACCATTCTGTGACTCTGCCTGTTTGTGGATTCCCTGTCTGGGTCAGTTTGAAAGTTGGGCTGTTTGCACCTCTCAATAGACAGTGACAGAAAGGGAGCTGGGGTTTAGTCTTTATTTCCTCATGAGCCATCTGTTCTAGGAGGGAGAGGAGGAGTGGTCACTCACACCGGAAAGGGCTGTGCCTGCCCTCACACAATGCAGTCTCCAACCCCCTGGTGTGTGTCTTGGGCCTAGCCTGGACTACACAAACAAGAAAGACTTGTCTTTGAAGTAGGCCTACTTCAAAGGGCAAAATGGGTATAAGAAGGGCACCCAAAACCACAGACTTTAGAACACTTCTGGAAACCAAGAGGAACCTCTGCCTGGAGAAGACTTGAGAAAGAAGAGCTGCCCTGCCTGTGACTGTGCTTTGTGGAGCTATCCTGCAATTGCTGCTTTTACCTGTGCTAGAGGACAAAGACTGGACTTTGTGTTGCCTTGCTTTTTTTGGGAAGATCTCCAAGGGCTTGATTTAGAGAATGCCTCCTGTTGTTTGAAGTGTCAGGGACAGCAAAGACTTCTCTCTGTCAGCACCTGGAGCCTCTGGAGAGACTCCTACTCTGCCAGGTGGTGCCCATCCAGTTCCTGGGTCTCTGAGAAGAGAAACTGGCAGCCCAAGAGTGAGAAATCCACACACAGACTGTCGTACGGGGAAGAAATCGATGCGACTCCGATCTGCGGCTGAAAAATCGATGTGCCGCTGGCTTCGCGGCTGAAAATCAACGTTCGCCTGCAACACAACCGGAAGATCGACTCCCGCAGCTGGAGAAACAACACGCAGCATCGCTGATGGAGGCTGGTGAGATCGCAATCCGTGCTGCGTGGTTTTCGGACCATCGTGCGGCTGAATTTCTGACACAAAATTTGCTGGGCATGTGAAAACGACACAAGGCCTGCCCGGACCCGAGAGTGCTGACTGGATCGATGCATCACTCTCCTGCGGAGAGAAGAAACGACACACACCAACCTGACTGAAGGAGAAACAATGCGAGGTCTCGCCTGTGAGTGAAATTGGCGCATCGCAAGCCCTTTTTGACGCACACTCGCCCGTGAGGGGTTATTTTTGATGCACCCAAAGTACATTTTCATGCTAACAGCCTTATCGTTGTGTTTAAAACTACATGAAGACTCTTTTTGGTTTTTAAGTGGTAACTTGACTTGTGTATTGTGGATTTTTGTAGTTTTGGTCTTGTTTTGTTTAGATAAATATTTTCTGTTTTTCTAAACTTGTGCTGTGTCATTTTGAAGTGTTTTCATTAAGTTACTGTGTGTGTTGGTTCAAATACTTTACACCTAGCACTCTGAAGTTATGCCTGCTGCTCGTGCCAAACTACCAAGGGGGCAGGCGGGGGTTAGCTGAGGGTGATTCTCTTTTACCCTGACTAGAGTGAGGGTCCTTGCTTGGACAGGGGGTAACCTGACTGCAAACCAAAGACCCCATTTCGAACACTGGTGATCAGCGGGTGGGATTGGACTTGTATTTGTACTTGACATACAGTGATTAAGTGTACACTACTGTTTTGAGTGCAGACCACTATGTGACCACAAACTACTTGTCTTGTGACTTTTGATTTTTTTCTTGGATTTTTCCCTACATCCATTTTTGTGGTAATCTTTGATTGACTTCTGAACTTCATTTGGGAACTTGTTTTCTGCCTTTTGGAGCTTTGCACTTTTGTTGACTTTTCATCATGTCCCAATCTGGAGATGCATCATTTGCAGCTGCTTTTGACCTAGAGAAATTGAAAAGCTATACCAAGGCTCAGTTAAAGCAGTTCTGTAAAAGTTCTGACTGTCCCATTAAGAGCTCATCCAAGAAGGAGGAGCTGCAAAAGGCGCTGAGGGCCTGGGTGACAGCCAAGAGCACTGGAGGGCACACAGAGGAGGAGGAGGATGATGAGGAGGAAGAGCATTCCTTACACAATGGTATTGTGGGTCGGCCTGTTATACCCAGGGAGAGGGTCTCCAGGGCAGGTAGCAGTGTCTCATCTAAGGGTCTGATCCCTGAAGAATTGCAGGACAGAAGGAGTTGGAGAAAATGAGGCTAGCCATTGAGGAGAAAAAGTTGTTGGGGGCTCATGAGCTCAGCTTGAGGGAGCTGGATCAGAGGAGCCAGTCTAGTAGGGATGGTGGCAGCCACATCACAGTGCAGCCTGAAAGGAGGATGCACATTCCTAAAGATCTTGTGAAGGATTATAAAAGGGAGGATGACATATACTTGTGGTTCAAGTCGAGTCTGCTCTCCACTTGAATCTGGCCACTGAAGATCATTGGGGGGAGGGTCTGTGGAAGCACTTTAAGGTAGAGGGGAGGGATACACTGACAGCCTTAGGGGATGCTCAGAATCTCACCTACACTATCATGAAGGATGCCTCCTCACAAGGTATGGTCTCTCCCCTGAGTAGTATAAGGATAAGTTTAGGTCCTACAAGAAGAAGGAATCCCAAACATGGTTGGAATGTGTTCATTCTTATTGCAGGTCACTGGATGGTTGGGTGAAGAGCAGTAAGGTAACTATGAATGAGGGGCTTTACAATCTGATTGCTTGGGAGCACTTGTACAGTTTATGTTTTCCAGAGCTGAGCCAGCACCTCATTGACAGCAAGCTGACTGATTCCAGGAAGCTTGCGCAGGAAGCGGACCGCTGGGAGAGCACCAGGGTCCAAACGAGGTATGGGGGAGACCACGCCAAGGGTGGGCAGGGTCCCTCTGAGAAGAAAGGGGGGTAAGGGTAAACAGGGGGAGTTCTCTTCAGGGCCCCAAACTGATTCCCAGGGTAAGGATTCCCAACCCCCCAGTGAGAAGAAGCCATGGTTCTCCAAAGGGAAGCCAGTGGCAGAGGGAGCCCCACGTAAGTGCTATGCATGTGACCAGGTGGGTCATGTGAGGGGGGAACCCAAATGCCCCAAATGTACACCAGCACCCACTGGTGTGCTGTCCCAAGGTTTGGCCAGTGTAGCTCTTGGGGAGGAGTTGGTTCCAGGTGGGTGGGAGCCAGCTGAGATGACCCTTGTCTCACTAGGGGACAGTGAGATGGTCCAGAGAACCCTCGTGCCTGAGAACACTAAGAAGTACAGGCAGTGGGTGACCATCAATTGACAGAGGATGGAGGCTCTGAGAGACACAGGAGCCAGTGTGACTACAGTGAGGAGTCAGCTGGTGTCTGAAGAGCAGATTGATCCCCGGGTACTTCACCAAGTAGTTGCAGTGGACAACTCAGAATGCCTGTGCAGAGTGGCGCAGGTTCCCTTTGAATAGGGGGTGGTCTCAGGTTCCTTGAAGGTAGCTGTGAATCCAACCATGCCTGTTGATTGTTTGCTAGGCAATGACCTGGAGGATTCCCCTTGGAAGGAGGTGGAACACAAGTCTCACTTGGAGATGTTGGATCTGCCTGGGTGGGTATGCGTATCCACCCGGTCAATGGCAGCCCATCAGGGTGGTCAAGAGCCTCTGGAGCCTGAAACAGTGGCCCAGGTGACCGCCAAGAAGAGGAAGAGCAGGAGGTGTGGGAAACCGGCCCCAGAAGTTCCCACGGTCTGGGAGGAGGCAGAGCCTGAGGGTGACGCCCCGGAGCCTACAGGGGAACAGGTGGCTGAACTGGGGGAGGTCCCTGAGCTGTAGCAGTGGCAGCAGGAAGGGGAGCCCACCAGGGAAGCATTCTGTGCAGCACAGAAGACATGCTCTACTCTTGAGGGTTTGCGGCAGCAGGCTGCAGACCAGGCAGCTGGCAAGGAGACAGGATTGCACCTGATCTATTGGGAGGATGACCTCCTGTATAGTGAGCCTAAGGTTCCTGAGCCTGTGTCAGCCCGTGTGCTGGTGGTACCCCAGTGCTTCAGGGCCTTCCTACTGGGGATGGCTCATTATGTGCCTTCAGCAGGACATTTGGGGAAGGACAAGACCTTTGAGAGGCTTGTCACACACTTTTACTGGCCTCTAATGCGCAGGCACTCGGATGCACATTGCAGGTCTTGCCAGACTTGTCATTCAAGTGGCAAACGTGGGGGGAAATGTAAGGCTCCCCTCCAACCTTTACCTGTTGTTAGTACTCCCTTTGAGAGGGTAGGTATTGACATTGTGGAGCCCCTGGATCCCAAGACAGCCATGGGCAAACAGTTCATCCTGGTCTTGGTGGACCATGCCACCCGGTACCCAGAAGCCATTCCTTTGAGATCAATCACTTCCTCTGTGGTGGGTCATGCTTTGATGGGGGTTTTTACCCGCATGGGGGTTCCCCAATGAAGTGGTATCTGATAGGGGTACCAGCTTCATAACCACGTATATGAAGTCTGTGTGGAAGGAGTGTGGGGTAACCTACAAGTTCACCATCCCTTACCACCCCCAAAGTTATGGTCTGGTTGAGAGATTCAACCGCACCTTGAAAGGCATGATTATGGGCCTGTCAGAGCCCTTGAGGCAGAAATGGGACGTCCTCTTGACATGCCTTCTGTTCTCCTACAGGGAGGCACCTCAAAAGGGACATGGGTTTAGTCCTTTTGAGCTGACATATGGCCAACCTGTGAGGGGACCTTTAAGTCTGGTCAAGGAGGCTTTAGAAAAAGCTCCTAGTAAACCCCTCAGGATGTATTCAGTTACATGCTGGCTCTGAGAAACCAGACTGCCCGCTTCAGGAGTCTCGCACAGGAGAACCTGGAAGCAAGCCAGGAGGACATCAAATGCTGGTATGACCAGAATGCCACTCTGGTTGAGTTTCAACCTAGACAAAAAGTGTGGGAGATGGCACCAGTGGAGCCTAGGGAGCTCCAGGATAAGTGGACTGGGCCATTTGAGGTGGTGGAGTGCAAGAGTGAAGTCACCTATCTGGTGGACTTGCAGTCTCCAAGGAACCCTTTAAGGATCCTGCATGTCAACCGCCTCAAGCCACACTTTGAGCAGAATGAACTGTCCATGTTCCTTGCGACATATGATGGGGTGGAGGAGGAGAGTGGGCCTCTTCCTGACCTCCTGTCTGCAGGAGAGAAAGATGGGACTGCGGAAGAAGTGATCCTCTCTCCCTCCATGACTGAAGAGCAGGAGAGTGACTGTCACCACATATTGGGAAAGTTCACCTCACTGTTTTCCCTTATCCCAGGAGTCACACACTTGTGCACACATGATGTGGAAACTGGATTAAGCAAAAGGTTTACAGGGTGACTGACAGGGTTCAGGGCTTGCATTAATGATGAAATATCCAAAGTGTTAACCCTAGGGGTTATTGAGCATTCCAGCAGTCCTTGGGCCAGCCCAGTGGTATTGGTCCAAAGGCTGCGGCACCTGGTGCCACTCCAGAACTCAGGTTCTGTGTGGACTACCGGGGACTCAATGCGGTCAGCAAGACTGATGCACACCTATCCCCCGAGCTGATGAGCTCATTGACGTGCTGGGAGTTGCCCAGTATCTCAGTACGTTTGACTTAACGTCTGGGTAGTGGCAGATTGCCTTAACTGAGGGGGCCAAGGAGAGGTCAGCATTTTCTACCCCAGATGGACACTTTCAATTTAAAGTCATGCCATTTGGAATGAAGAATGCCCCTGCCACCTTTCAGAGGTTGGTCAACCAGGTGTTGGCCGGGCTGGATGAGTTTAGTGCCGCCTACCTGGATGACATTGCTGTGTTTAATTCTACATGGGAAGAACACCTGCAACACCTCTGGAGAGTGTTAGAGGCCCTGCAGAAGGCAGGCCTCACTATTAAGGCAAGCAAGTGCCAAATAGGGCAGGGTTCGGTGGTGTACTTGGGACACCATGTTGGGAGTGGCCAGGTGGTACCCCTACAGCCAAAGATTGATACTATTCTGGCTTGGGAGCCTCCCAAGACCCAGACTGAAGTGAGAGCTTTTTTAGGTCTCACATGATACCACAGGAGGTTTGTCAAGGGTATGCTACCATTGTTACTCCCTTGACTGAGTTGACTTCTAAGAAGCAACCCACCAAAGTGATCTGGACAGAGGCTTGCCAGAACGCATTTGATGCCCTGAAGGCTGCCATGTGCACAGCACCTGTGCTGAAGGCACCTGACTACTCCAAGGAGTTTGTTGTGCAAACAGACGCCTCAGAGCATGGTATTGGAGCAGTACTCTCACAGCTTAATGAAGACGGCCTAGATCAACCCGTAGCATTCATTAGCAGGAGGTTACTTCCCAGGGAACATAGGTGGAGTGCCATAGAACGTGAAGTGTTTGCTGTGGTTTGGGTGCTGAAGAAGCTAAGACCCTACTTGTTTGGGACTCACTTCTGGGTTCAGTCCAACTACAGGCCCCTCAGATGGTTAATGCAGATGAGGGGTGAGAATCCAAAACTGTTGAGATGGTCCATTTCCATACAGGGGATGGACTTTACGGTGGAACACCATCCTAGAACAGAACACGCCAATGCTGATGGTCTATCCAGGTTCTTCCACCTTAGTGATGAGAACTCCCATGAGGTTGGGTAGTTGCTCCCCACTTTCAGCTGGGGTGGCACGTGTTAGACTTTTCATTCTTGGCATGGTCTCCCTTAACTTTTTGCCTCTGTTTCCCAGGTTGTTGATGTGTGCTGGACTCTGTTTTTGCTGTTTTTGTTACTCTGGGCACTTTACCACTGCTAACCAGTGCTAAAGTACAAGTGCTCCTATAAAATTGTGTATGTAATTGGTTTATCCATGATTGGCATATTTGATTTACTAATAAGTCCCTAGTAAAGAGCACTAGAGGTGTCCAGGGCCTGTAAATCAAATACTAATAATGGGCATGCAGCACTGGTTGTACCACCCACCTAAGTAGCTCTGTAATCATGTCTTAAACCTGCCACTCCAGTGTCTGTGTGTGCAGTTTGAACCTGTAAATTCGATTTGCAAGTGTACCCACTTGCCAGGCCTAAACCTTCCCTTTTCCTACATGCAAAACACCCCTAAGGTGGGCCCTAGGTAGCCCCAAGGGCAGGTTGCAGTGTATGGTTAAGGTAGGGCATACAGTAATGTTTTTTTATATGTCCTGATAGTGAAATATTGTTAAATTCATTTTTCTCTGTGCAAGGCCTGTCCCTCTCATAGGTTAACATGGGGGCTACCTTTAAATATGATTAAAGTGTAGATTCCATTTGGGAGCGGATAGTTTGAGGTCTCTGAGCTCACAATTTAAAAATACATCTTTTAGTAAAGTTGATTTTAAGATTGTGTGTTTGGAAATGCCACTTTTAGAAAGTGAACATTTTCTTGCTTAAACCATTCTGTGACTCTGCCTGTTTGTGGATTCCCTGTCTGGGTCAGTTTGACATTTGGGCTGTTTGCACCTCTCACTAGACAGTGACAGAAAGGGATCTGGGGTATAGTCTGCATTTCCTGAAAAGCCACCTGTCCTAGGAGGGAGGGGAGGAGCGGTCACTCACACCTGAAAGGGCTGTGCCTGCCCTCACGGAATGCAGTCTCCAACCCCCTGGTGTGTGTCTGGGGCCTGGCCTGGACAAGGCAGGATTTCTCAAACAAGAGAGAGCTTTCTTTGAAGTAGGCCTACTTCAAAGGGCAAAATGGGAATAAGAAGGGCACCCAAAACCACAGACTTTAAAACACTTCTGGAAACCAATAGGAACCTCTGCCTGGAGAAGAGCTGAAGAGCTGAGGAAGAAGAGCTGCCCTGCCTGTGACTGTGCTTTGTGGAGCTATCCTGCAGTTGCTGCTTCTGCCTGTGCTAGAGGACAAAGACTTGACTTTGTGTTTCCTTCCTTCTTGTGAAGATCTCCAAGGGCTTGATTTAGAGCTTGCCTCCTATTGTTTGAAGTCTCAGAGACAACAAAGAACTCTCTCTGCCAGCACCTGGAGCCTCTGGAGAGACTCTTACTCTGCCATGTTGTGCCCATCCAGTTCCTGGGGCCCTGAGAAGAGAAGCTGGCAGCCCAAGAGTGAGAAATCCACGCACAGACCGCAGTGCAGGGAAAAAATCTACGCGACTCCGATCTGAGGCTGAAATATCGCCACGCTGCCGGCTTTGCGGTTAAAAATCGACGCTCGCCTGCAACACGAATGGAAGATCAACGCCCGTGGCTGGAGTAACAACACGCAGCATCGCTGATGGAGGCTGGTGAGATCGCAACCTGCACTGCGTGGTTTTCAGACCATTGTGCTGAACTTCTGATGCAAACACCGCTGGGCTTGTAAAAACGACACAAAGCCTGCCCGGACCCGAGAGTGCTGACCGGATCGACGCACTACTCTCCTGCGGAGAGAAGAAGTGACACACGCAAACCCGACTGGAGTAGAAACGGCGCAAGGTGTCACTTGTGAGTGAAATTGACGCATTGCAACTCTTTTTGACGCACCCAAAGTACATTTTCATGCTAACAGCGTTAGCGTTGTGTTTAAAACTATATGAAGACTACATGAGGACTCTTTTTGTTTTTTAAGTGATGACTTGTGTATTGTGGATTTTTGTCATTTTGGTCTTGTTTTGTTTAGATAAATATTTTCTGTTTTTCTAAAGCTGTGTTGTGTCATTTTGTAGTGTTTTCATTAAGTTACTGTGTGTGTTGGCACAAATACTTTACACCTAGCACTCTGAAGTTAAGCCTGCTGCTTGTGCCAAACTACCAAGGGGATGAGCGGGGGTTAGCCGAGGGTGATTCTCTTTTACCCTGACTAGAGTGAGGGTCCTTGCTTAGACAGGGATAACCTGACTGACAACCCCCCATTTCTAACAGTACTGTATTAAATTACAAAGATCTCCTCAATAAACATGTGGGGGCTAAACTGTTTTTGAGGCAGTGTAACAGTTAAACAGGCTGCTTGCAGCCAATTAAAAACATTATTCTGAGGATTAGCAACAGGGCCCAAATATGTCCAAGTGGTTACCTTATAGAAAATTCACTTGCTGCAACCCTGTGTGTTTTTCTCTCCCCAACGAGGGTCACACCATTGACCTTTGGTCCACTTGACCCAATAATGCATTGCCATAAGCTCAGACAAACAAGGGTCTTGGGGTCCCAAAGAGCACTGCAGTAAATATCAATGGCATAGCAAAGCTCCTTTTGGACTGTAATGGTTCTGGTGGTATGCAAACGTCCTCTAAGAGAATAAGACAATCACTTGAATGGACTTATTACTGACAATATCACTTTTTGAGTACCAACACAGCTATCAGTGCAATCTGCTGGCGGTTATATTACTCTTTGAAAGTAGGAACTTTCAAGGTAGTGGTCATGGTACACTAGAACTCTAATCAGGTACTGAAGTACCATAGGGAATGTGTGCTAGTGGAGTGAAGCAGAGCTAGGTGTCTGGTTGGTTGGTGAAAGTGTATACAGCTTTTCAGGTATTCTATTCCGGTGTTGTGTGCGTGAGGAGTTTGAATTAGCTGCACTTACGAATGGGGAGCCAGTGAAGCTTCCTGAGTTGTGGTGTGATGTGGGAGTGATGTGGGAGGTCGAAAATGAGTCATGCATAGAATGTGGAAGCAGAAGGTGCACACTGCTTTGACTTGAGCCATTATGTTGAGCTTGTCGTTTAGAATGATTCCTATATTTCTTGCATGGTCTTTGGGTATGGGTCCTAACTTCAATGGCCACCAAGTGGAATCCTTTGGGGAGGCCTTGTTACCGAAGACAGTACTTCCTTCTTGCTGGAGTCGAGCGGTAGGCAGTTGGTTTGAATCCAGTCTGTTACCATAGTCATGAAACTGGTGAAGTTGGTTCTGGCGATGGTTGTTAGGGCCGTAAGGGAGAGGATGAGTTGGGTGTCATCAGCGCAGGAGATGACTGTGATTTCTTGTGATCGGGTTCCATTGGTGAGCGGTGTCATGTATATGTTGAAAAGGGTGGGGCTGAAGGACGATTCCTGTAGGACTCCGCATATCAATTTATTGGTCTCTGATGTGAATGGTGGCAGCCTCACCCTTTGGGCTTTTCCTGTGAGGAAGGAAGAGATTTGTTTGAGAATGGATCTTTGTATGCTAACCTTGTACAGTCTTCTGATGAGGCTGTTATGGGAGACAGTGTCAAAGGCTGCAGAGAGCTCGCGTAGGATGAGGGCCACTGTTTCTCCTCTGTCCAGAATGATTTGAATTTGATCAGTGGCCATTTTCTTTCAGTGCTGTGGACTGAGTGTTGACTAGAAGATGGTGAATTACAAACTGGGTTGTGAGTTGCTTGTAGATGTCTTTCTCAATCACCTTGGCTGGATAGGGAAGCAGGGAGATGGGTCAGAAGTTCCTCAGTGCATTCACATCAGCTGTGGGCTTCTTGGGGAGAGCATTGATTTCTGCACATTTCCATTAGTCCAGGAAAGTGGTGGAAATGGTGGAGATGATGAAGATGTAGGTCAGGGAGGAGCTAAGTGTTGATGTTTCCAGGTTGTAGATGCTGTGGGCGCATGAATCCTTTGGGGCCCATGAGTAGAAGGTCTGCATGATTGCTGCTGTGTCATTTCTAACTAGGGTTGTCCATTCAGTCAGGTAGCCATCTTGGTTGGTGGTGGCTAGGTTAACAGTAAGTTCTCTGGGGTTGGGTTGGTGTGCACAGTTGCTGTAGATGTTTGGGGTTTTGCTGTGGAAGATGTTCGACAGGTTGTCTCAGAGTTGTTTGGAGGCAGCGATGTTGGTGACAGTGACTTAGGGTGAGGTGGAATCCCTAATGACTAAGAAGATCTCATTGCATCTATTGGAGGTTCCTTCGATGTTGTCCACTTGTGCGTTTTTATTGGTATCCCTTAATTGCTGGTGATTTACAGAATGGTAATAGTAAATTTGCATGAAAAAATACCATCTCGCCATTATCATGCAACTTAGAATCAGGAACATGATGTAGTCATGCTTATAGCTATTACCTAAGCCACAGACAGATTATTTCATCAAACATCTAGGTAATGATAGAGCGGAAACAATTCAAAGTAGAAAAGAAAAAAGTCCAACTAAAATAAAATATAAAGTGAACAAGAATTACTCAAATGCAGATCAGACATCTGCTGTGACCTATTGGTTATGAGTTTGAACCAAAGTAAAGCTACCTCAAAATTATTTTATTTTAAGGTAAATAAAGGCAGTATTACTGGATTAGGTGGTAACATGGGAGTGTATTTTTTGAGCATTTACACCATGCCTCCCCTTTTTTGGGGTGTTGCAGTGTCATTTAATATTTGTTCACCATCCATCTAGCCGATGACTATGTACACTGGCTTGTCTGTTATAATAAATTTACCACATGCCAAATTGTTTGGCTAGCTGCTAAGACTAGCTTATTAATGTTAGTTAGGGTAAGGCATCCTCAAAATGATGTAATCAGGAAAGCAGGAAAGTCAAAGTATGATGAGAAACTACTTAACAAATAATTTATGGGTGACAAAAAGGGTATTTGTATTACATATCTTAGTAATTAACTGCATTAAAATGAAACAAATCTTAGTATTGTATTAAACTACAAACATCTCCTCGCTAACACATGGGGGGGCTAAACTGTTTTTAGTGCAGTCTAACAGTAAAACAGGTTGCTTGCAGCCAATTTTAAAAACTATTCTGAAGAGCAGCAACAAGGGCCCAAGATGTGCAAGTAGTTACCTTATAGAAAATTCACTTGCTGCAATCGTGTGTGTTTTTCTCTCTCAAACGTGGTCACACCATTGATCTCTGGTCCATTTGACCCAAACATGCATTGCCATGAGCTCAGAAAAACAAGTGTCTTGGGTGCCCCAAGAGCACTGCACTTAATATCAATGGCATAGCAAAGCTCATTTTAGACTGTAATGGTTCTGGTGGTATGCAAACGTCCTCTAAGAGAATAAGTAAATCACTTGAATGGACTTATTACTGACAATATCACTTTTTGAGTACCAATACAGGTATCAGTGCAATCTGCTGGAGGTTATATTACTCTTTGAAAATAGGACTTTCAAGTTAGTGGTCATTGTACACTAGAACTCTAATCGGGTTGTGAAGTACCATAGATTGAGCTAGGTCCAGTAGGCCCAGTACTGATAGCATGGTTGTAACTAGTATAGTAGATTTAGCAGTTGTTCCATTTATTGCTGATACTATCTTATGTGATAGTTCCTTAGTAGAATCCTGAGAATAGAGGTTTTGCCTTTCTTGAATCTATGGTGTTTGTATTTGAAAATTAAGCCCCTGCTAGATTCCTAGGAAATACACTGATATATCTTCACGTTTTCCAAAATGCAGAAGTTCATTACAACTTGGTTGTCAAAAAGCCACAAAATATGTATGGCTTTAATCATTCATAGTTTTTAATGTGATGCTTCTCAAGACAGCTTGTCTTTGCTCTGTTAGCACCTTAAATTAACTCTGAAAGATCTCTCTTCAATGGGTACAAAAATCTCAAACTGTGGTCACTTTAATTAGGTTAGCCTCACACGCTCCTGGATTTGAGCAAAAGATTGATGTGGAATTCAGCACATGTTTGCACTTTGGGCCTGGCGAGTTTCCAGCGTGATTAGTGAGTGCCAGCTTATCACACTATGAAGATTTGTCCCACTCCCCCTTCCCCTACCAAGAGAAGGACAATCCTTTCCACATGGGCTTTTTGTCCTTGGAAGACATTCAACTGTCAGATATCCAAACGGGTAACTGAAGTTGGACCAGCAGTAAAGTTCAAAACCTGAATGTCTTTAGGACTTAGACAATTGTTTGCCTACAAGGCTTGGAAGTTGGACAATGAGTTTGTTAGCAAACAACAAGTTTAAAAATCTAGTATGCATACCATTTGAGATGGCATAATGTAGTTTATCCAAAATAGTCATACCATAATAACTGAAGAAGTCCCTAACACTCTCCGGAGAGGAAAGCTAGTCAATTGAAGAGACAAGTAAAATAGTATTTGGCAAGTTCATCAACCTTTTTAAATAATCATTACCTCAGTTTACAACATTCTGTGAGAGATCCATGTTACACAAAAAGGAAATTGGGTTTCAAGGTGGAAGCAAAGTCTCAATAAGAAAACAGAGGTTTACCTTAACTGCAACTCAGGAGAAAAGAAAATTGAGCAACCATGGTAACAGAACCCATTGATGGGCCATGCACAGGTAAATGTATTACTGTTTTAACTTCATATCCCATCTACAATAGTTGGACATCAGGACAGAGCCTGGAATAACAGTAATCAAGTCAGTGACCCATTCCACATTGCAATAGTCACAAGTGATAGGCACAGGATCTGTGCTGTTGGCAAGCACACCAGCAAATAAATTGATTCTGCCTAACTCCTTTTATGCAAAACATGTTTGATACTGTAGCCACATTTGTATTTAATACCCTTTTGGCGGGTTTAAGTCTACATTAATTAATAGTTTCTTTGGTGAAATATGCTAATAGACTGGGTAATGTATATCAACATTTTTTCAAAGAACGTTTGAACACTTCTGCTGCTTTTTATTCCTATTTCCCTAAAGTCTGTCCTTTCTGTCACTCTTCATTCCATCATCTTCTTGCCAAGAGTTTGTGAATTATTAGTGAGAATAAATGGTTCTTTAAGACAAAAGTTGAAGTATTTTCAAAGGCCAGTCACACAGCCTCCTGTCTAGGCATTTTAAAACGCACTTACAGTTGACATCTCTATCATGTTTTATTCTCTTATTATTTGCGTTTATACTTTTATTATTTTATTCTTACCATAGTTGTGGGTAACAATACAAAACTTTTCAAAATAAAATGAATGAAGACAACAAATGAGGAAAGATGAATTTTGAGTAAGGATAAAGATGGTCTCAACTAGGTTCTGAGTGGCCATTCTAGACCAAAAGAAGGTGATAGAACACAAAAAACCGGGGGCGTGGCTATCCACCCCAGATGTTGGCCGCAACCGTGTGAATCTCCAGCTCCTGGCCCATGGATTTCAAGTTACACACCCAGAGAGATTCCTCACTATCTCAATGAGGTGGGTGGAAAGGTAGAAAGGTGGCAGCATCAGCTGTGGACACCATTTTGGCTCTGATTGGCTCTGTTGAGCCATTCAGAGGTGCAGAGTGGGCACTGTGAAGGAGAACAGCATGGACTGGTAGGAGTCCCCTTGCTGAGATCCAGAGGCCAGAGACACCTGCCATCTGACCTAGCTGGACTCTAGTGTTCCCCAGCAGTCCATCAGCCTCGGAGCTTGGAGCTGATGCCTGGGATGGGCTTTAGAGGGATAGAACGCCAGCTGGACATGGACCTGGGTCTGGAGCTGGGAGGCCAAGTCCTGAGGCGCTGACATTGAAGCCTGGAAATGGAGGCCCAGCAGCCTGTACATCTGTGTGTCATAAAGGAGAGTGCAGCCCCTACCCCTGGGTTACATGGAGCCAGGAGGACCTGGGATCTACCTTCTATATAGGGTGCATGGCCACATGTTTTTTTTAGTTCACTGCCATAACATGTTGTGGGGGCAAGAATCAGCTTATCACGCCTACACTGAAGGCTGGAAGACTTTATTGCATGCAGAATTGGAGAGTGCTGAGCCCTCACTGCAGATGAGGGGGTCCCACAACTGACTACACCAGCATTGGAGCCCCACTCAAAGTGAAGTGTGAATAGTTGGGGCCATCCACCATAATTTCTCAGCATTTACAGGAGGGTGCATGGAGATTTAGTGAGTCCTGCCTCCGCAAAGTGTTACATCTCACTTGTGTTGTGGGTGAGCTTGGGTGGGCAATTTTGTGGGGCCCTGATGACCTGGTCCATTGAGAGCTTGCAGCTGACTACAGGACCAGTGGTGGACTAGACTGCTTATGCCAATCCTCCGTGCTAATCTAAGGGGAGTGATGATGGGTGTCGGAGGTGACTGCTGAGACCAATTAAGGATTCTTTTATGCAGGGGGAGTCTCCTTGAGGTCCACAAGTGAAGCCCTGAGGGATGCCACGTTGGTTTGATCTAGCTACCCAGTGGGCTACATGCAGTGCCTTGGCAGTTATTTAGACATAAGCTGAGGACATTGTGAGGAGAACTGGGGACTGCCACATTGTGAACCAACACTATTACATATCAGATAGTGTGTGTAGGCCCTCTACTCTCTGACAAGATTTACATAATGGCAGGACCCGGACCATGAATACAGTGGCCCACCTCTGCAATACATTTGAAGAAATCATGACCTGGTAGGGTTCCTCTTGGAGTTCTATTACATCTTTTCAGCCTACAGGTTTCACCAATGAAACTCCAGAAAAGGATCCCATCCTTGCAGATATGAGTGAATTATAATCCGCTCTGGAATTCAAAATTGAACTGTGGCTGTTGACCTGGAAGCACTGAAAGAGGACTATAACAAACTACACGAATAGGTAAAAAACAACAAATCAGCATTGAAAGATCACACCCTAACCCCCAAGGATCACATGACCCAATTAGTAAAATTGACTGTCCAAGTCTGCCAGGTAGTGAAGGATGCCAAAGAAAGAGTCAGGAGGAATAACATACATGTGACCGACCTCCCAGAAGGAGCAGAAGGTAAAGAAACATCTTTCATAGAGTCCTGGCTGCGGAGGGAGGTTGCCACAGATGGTCTATCAATGATGTCTGTGATGGAGTCCATCCACAGTGTCCAATCCAGGTGCCCACTCCTAGATGAAGCCCTGTGCCAATTAGTTTTCAGACTCATGAACTTTAGGGACTGGAGCCACATACTGCAAAAGGCTATAGTGAAGGGCCTGCTTAAATCAACACCCCTCAAATGATAATGTTCCAGATTTCACCATTGTGGTTTAATAGTGCAGGGGGTAATTCCTAAGTCTGAAGAAAGCACCCCAGGACCTAGATCTTAAGTATGCGCTGCTTTTCCCGCTACACTGTGAGTTGTGGCAGACAAACACACTCATTTCTTCAAAGACCTCAAGGACACATGGTCATTGCTTCAACAACACTACAGCCATATTCGGTCACACTGGCCGCGGACCTCTCCTGGGCCTGCCTTGCCCCGCAGGCACCATGGTGCGGCCACTGGGGTTGGGAGAAGCAGGCAACGGACACCACCTGTACTACAGTTCAGGCCTCAAAGTCCTGGAGGAAGGCCCTACTCTCAGCGTCCACTTTGAGTAATACTGCAGTGTCCTCCACTAGCAGAGGATCTATTGCCACAACGTAAGATTAAGATTCAGACTAAGCAATGGGCTCCCAAGTAGACCTGTTGGTGATGCCTGAAACAGCAGATAAGCTTATTTGACTGACCATCATGAACTCCATTTCTTATATCTTGAGCTGTCATATCTAGCCCTCCTGGCATTAAGCACAATGTAAATAACTTTGAGATGGGTTACAGCACTATTGGTGTGTACTAACATGAAACTCTCCTGTAGGAAGCCCTACCAATGGCATATATTTCTAGGTTACACAATGGTGGCTTGTTGACTGTCCCTCCCATTACCCCTCCTTGTCCTTTCAAAGCGTCACATGACCTAGGAGGCTTTCTCATGACAGTGGTTCTAACTACTTTTTGATTGCTTACTAAGCTGGCTTCTTGTTGTATTTGTGACTCCATGGGCTGGCTATTGCCTTCACCCCTGGCAATTAACACTCATACGTTTCACAATAAATGTGGGAATAAGTATTGGT